>NC_058027.1:993106-1344539 GCF_019176455.1 Solea senegalensis
GAGAGAGTGAGATGACTGTAGTGAGAGGGTGAGATGACTGTAGTGAGAGAGTGAGATGACTGTAGTGAGAGGGTGAGATGACTGTAGTGAGAGAGTGAGATGACTGTAGTGAGAGGGTGAGATGACTGGACCTCCTCAGCTGTGATGCTTGATCACAACACTGATGATTCAAATGTGTCTAAACTGTGTCTGCAGGTGTTTTCTGCTTCAGTGAGTTATTTTTCATCAAGGAGCCTCACGACGTCACTGTCATGCGTAAAGAAGCCGTGGTTCTGGAGTGTCAGGCTCGCGGAGAGTCGCCCATCGACGTCCGGTGGCTGAAGAACGGAGTAAAAGTGACGGAGAGTGAACGCATGTATCTGCTCTCCAACGGCTCCCTGTATTTCTCAGAGGTGGAGAACAGAAGAGCAGACAGATCAGACGAAGGCTCGTATCAGTGCCTCGCTCACAACAAGTACGGAGCAATCCTGAGCCAGAAAGCACGTCTGACTATTGCAAGTGAGTATCTTCTTTGTGATGGTCAGTGCTGCATGTAGAGCAGCTTTGGTTTCAGCAAGAACAAGAACACAGTCTTCAAAGTTGGAGCCATAAAACCAGCCAGTGTTTGTCCATTGGTGTGTTAATGAAGGAGAAGGAGCTGTGGGCGATACCATCTCTGACCCCTCTTCACAGGTTATTGCACCCTGATCGCTTGAGGAATTGTTCTTTTGGAGGAATGTTTTCTCCTGCAGCTTCAGAGAAACCACTCCTCCTGCCCTGCAGGCCGCGCACACACACACACGCACACACACGCACACACACACACACACACACACACACACACACACTGAAACGGCAGCTCAATGCTGACATTTTATGAATCAGATTTTGCAGAAAATAGCAGTTTAGTGTGTCTGTCCAGGGATTATAATCCTTCATCTCTCAGTGGAAGTGTGTGTGTGTGTGTGTGAGGAGACTGTTAGTTGATTAGTTGTTAGTTGATGTCATTGTTAACCATGTGATGATTAACTCAGATAATCTCCTTTATTTCTACTTTTAAAACCACTGAATGAAGTGTCTTCAGTGAAAGTTCAGTGTCTCTGAACTGAAAAGTTATTAGAGTTTTATTAATTCCTTAACTAAGTGATTTACATGAGTTAAGAGGTGATAAACGCTGCATGTATGTTTACTGGTTTGTTTTAAAATGCCACTTAGACGTTCTTCAGGGTTCATCTGGAAGCTCATAAAACTCTCACATACCTGAGAAAAGCTCAGCTGAAGGACACACACTGCGTCATAGCGCACACGCTGCACTGCATGCGCCTTGCATCAGACTTGGTACAATAAGACGAAGGTTTGCTCAGTGAGCTGCTGTGATGTGATTGAAGTGAGACTGAAGTCAGAGTGTTGAAGTCGGAATCTTGTTTTTCTCCTCTGCCGGACACCAAAGGTTACCATGGTTACCCTGAACCACGGCCCAGAGGTCAAAGGTTTCTTTAAAGTGTTCAATAGATGGACGGCAGTGAGAGAGCAGTGAGACAGCAGTAAGAGAGCAGTGAGACAGTTTGTTTTTATTTATTTATCATGAGTTACTTTAGTATAACATTTGTCATCTGCTTTAAAACATAGAAAATGAATCGCAGACTGACTGTTAGAGTGTGTGTGTGTGCGTGTGCGTGTGTGTGCGTGTGTGTGTGTGTGTGCGTGTGCGTGCAGGCTTGTTGTTGAATGATTGAAAAGTTTAGAGCAGAGATAAGAGAGTGGAGGAGGGGAGGATGAATCTCCCCCAACACCCGCTCAGCACCCACAGGTCACTCAGCTCATGGGAATACTTCTTTGTTTAGTCAGTGGTCAGTCGTCCGTCAGTCGTCCGTCAGTCGTCCGTCAGTTGTCTGTCAGTTGTCTGTCAGTTGTTTAATGTCACTCTTAAAAGACAGCACCAGGGGGTGATATCATCATCATTTAAGTTTCTTCTCCTCTCCTCCTCCTTCTTCTTCTTCTTCTTCCTTCTTCTTCTTCTTCTTCTTCCTTTTAAATGTAGGTCAATAAATGAATGAAGATGATTACAGTGTAACTTCAGCAGGGTGTGTGTGTGTGTGTGTGTGTGTGTGTGTGTGTGTGTGTGTGTGTGTGTGTGTGTGTGTGTGTGAGTGACCACAGTAACCAGAGGAGAGAGAGAGAGAGGCCTGAACTAATTCCTGGTATTTGTAAGAGAAGCTTTGTTTGGCTCTGACCTGTCCACTGACCTCTGCTTCACTGAGAGGAGCTGCATCAGCAAACCATCTGTTACAAGCTGAAGAGACAGAGAGACAGGCAGGCAGGCAGACAGACAGACAGACAGACAGAGAGTAGTAGGTCTATGGACAAACTCACATTTGTGTGTCATGTATATATTATATAGAACATATACATGTGTCATGTATACATGATATAGAACATATACATGTGTCATGTATACATGATATAGAACATATACATGTGTCATGTATATATTATATAGAACATATACATGTGTCATGTATACATGATATAGAACATATACGTGTGTCATGTATATATTATATAGAACATATACGTGTGTCATGTATACATGATATAGAACATATACATGTGTCATGTATACATGATATAGAACATATACGTGTGTCATGTATATATTATATAGAACATATACATGTGTCATGTATACATGATATAGAACATATACGTGTGTCATGTATACATGATATAGAACATATACGTGTGTCATGTATATATTATATAGAAAAGTTTTGATTATGTGGAGTGGAGCAGAGTGGAGTGGAGTGTTCCCTCAATCTCTGGAGCTACTTGAGAAGATTTCCAGGAATCTGAAGTGTCCTCTGTTCACTGAGTCTCGCCTGATTAAAAAAGACAAAAAGCCTTTTTATTTTCCCCCCCTCTTCTTTTTTTCTTTTTTTTGAAATATCAGTTTGAATAATTCTGAATTCTCTCTCTCTTTTATCACAAAGGTAGATGAAACTTTCGGGCGTGTACGACTCACATCCGAACATCACAAACAAAAACACGTCAGGCACCGGGAAAGGAAACGTCACAGCCTTTGTTTGGGGGTCGTTGTAGGGTTCAGGGGTCAAGTTATCAGAGGTGAAAGTTACTGAAGCAGCGCTGCCATCTGACTCTGAGGATGGGGGCATGAAGGTGAGCCGTGGGAGAGGCAGAAGGTCTGTGACTGTGAAGAAAGCTTCCTGCTGTGGGAGCAGAGAACTCTGCACCTTAGTTCTTAGTAATTAACTGCAGAGTTGAAACCACAGAGAAACATATGTAAGTGACTAAATGGCTGAAAAGCGTTTGTAATTCCGCTCCGCTGCTGAGGAGAGGAAAACAAATCTCTGCTCTACAGTTGTTTCTCTCAAACTCTTTAAATTTCAACAAAAGAAATGAGCTCATTTGAATGGCAGACGCGCACAAGCGCTCCCTAATCCCCGGAATGTTCTCGGCCGCCTTTGTTCGGCCTCAGAAAGTGATCGAGCATGAAGTCACTAATGAAGGTATTGACTCGAGAGCCACTCAGAGAGCACTCAGCCTGCCGTCTCCAGTGTGCACTCATTAGACCTCAGGTGTGTTAATCCTGTAACGCCGGCTGCTGACCTCAGGACCTGCTCTGTGGGACACTGTGCGGCGTCTCTGAGAAACACTCAGGGCCTGTCACCTCCTGCAGACACACAGGAGGTGGTGTTTTGTGAGTGGACAGCAAAGTAAGAATTTCATTGTACAGGGAAACGTGTTTCTTTACTGTGCATATGACAATAAACACTTTGAATCTTGAATACAGCCCAGATCTGCCACCTCCTGCAGACGCACATACAGCCCAGATCTGTCACCTCCTGCAGACGCACATACAGCCCAGATCTGCCACCTCCTCCTGAGCCCTTTATACAGCCCAGATCTGTCACCTCCTGCAGGCAGCACACTTACAGCCCAGATCTGCCACCTCCTGCAGGCGCACATACAGCCCAGATCACCACCTCCTGCAGCCTTTTATACAACCCAGATCTGCCACCTCCTGCAGGCAGCACATACAGCCAGATCTGCCACCTCCTGCAGGCCTTGCTCCCAGCCAGATGGTCACCTCCTGCAGGCAGCACATACAGCCCACATCTGTCACCTCCTGCAGGCAGCACATACAGCCCAGATCTGTCACCTCCTGCAGGCCTTTTATACAGCCCAGATCCTGTCACCTCCCCTGCAGGCAGCATACAGCCCAGATCTGCCACCTCCCACTGCAGGCCTTTTATACAGCCAGATCTGTCACCTCCTGCAGGCGCACATACAGCCCACATCTGTCACCTCCTGCAGGCATACAGCCAGATCTGTCACCTCCTGCACATACAGCCAGATCTGTCACCTCCTGCAGACGCACATACAGCCCAGATCTGTCACCTCCTGCAGACACTTACATACAGCCCAGATCTGCCACCTCCTGCAGACGCACATACAGCCCAGATCGTCATTACCCTCCAATAACCTTCCTCGGTGATGCTGGAGGTTTGTGGCCTTGTCTTGTCATAGGACAAACACTGAGGGAGAGTTTAAAGTCATCACAGATGCAGGAAAGCGGGGATTTTAAAACATGCAGATACAATATAACATATACTGTATGTTCCATTACACTTACAAAAGTTGCTCATATGAAAAGTGCAACAGAGTTTCCAGGATAAAGTCTGTGTAAACTTGTGTATGTCGTATCTAACACAGACAAACAAGATCACGTCTCGTGGGCGTTTTAGTCAGACAGTAACCATGGAAACCTGCTTGAGGTTACGCGATGTGGTCCAGTGGTGCCCACACATGTGCAACTCCAAGGACACACAAAAGAGGGACTGGAGAGGAATGTGAGATCGAGTGTGAACGGAACTGAGGACGAATGTGGACATGCAGGAACATGCAGACACATTATTTTCATTTGTGAATAGTTGAAGTCATTCTGTTGTTGAACGGTTTGACTTTGGGTAAATATTCTTGCAAAGAACGAAAGGAACTTAGCTCTGTGGACCTTTGATGTTTAGAACTTAGATAAAAGGCACCGTGGACACTTTGATACCTTTGATAGATATATACTGGAAAATAGGATTTTGGGTTGTCGGACGTGTTTTAACCGTTTGACCGTTATGTTACTGTTAAATCTATAGATCGTCATTCACGACCTGGAACATCATGGGAACGTTTCTGTGTGTGTGTGTGTGTGGCTTGGATATTATCAGCTATCAGTTAAAAAGACTTAACGATCCTAAAAACGTGAGAAACCAGAGAAATGTCTAAAACAACCAGAAGATGAATACGCGTCATCGAATTGTGATGGAAATGAAAACTTTGCAGACCTGGAAGTGAAAGTCTGGATTTGCTCAGATTTCAGTGGGGTGTTTTGAGGGTTTAGCAGAATCAAACCTTTAGCAGCTTCAGGTGGTCTGTGGCTAACGGTGTCACACCCAGGGTTCGGTGAGTATTTAGCGGCGCAGCGTTGTGTCTCAGTTACACATGCATGGGTGTGTTTGCTGTATCAGTTACACACAAACACATGAAGACGTCTGAAAGTCACTGAATTATCCTCCTCTCCACACAAGTGAATGGATTTAGCTCACGGCGAAACATCACGAGGCTGTTAACCCTTATCAGCTAATGGGAAAGTCTGCTCTCATACAAAGACAACGAGATTGTGTTGCAGCAACTTTGTGGGTCACACAATTTCTGCTTTTGAGACAAACAAACACACAACTACACACACACACACACACACACAGGTGACTCATTTAGACAGAGCTTCAGTAACGGTGTGGAAATGTTCTCTTTGTGTAAGAAAACCCAATCTGTGACAATGCAAATGTTTGAAAAGTGATCTTTTTATTGTTCGTTGAGGTTTTTATAAAAACGTGCGGATGTAAAATCGCTCCGCAGGTTTGTAAAGTGTTCAAAGTCTCAGCGGAAAGTTTCATCTTTACAGCTTCCTCACCCTAAACCCTGCAGATAATCTGATTACTAACACAAACAAGCACAAACATGTGAGTGAGTTCACACGTGTCTTATGTCTGTGAAGGTTCTCATTAATGCAGGTAATTCAAGTTTTTAGGTAGTTTAAAGGTAAAAAAGAGAGGTTTTCAATCTGTCAACATTGTCCACATTTAAATTTCTTATATTTCAGTGCAGTTAATATTAAAAAGAATTTGTCATAGACTCACTGTTCGTATAGTCACAACGCTCATTCACCTCTTGTCTCATGTGTTCATCATCCAACATTAACTCAGAAGTTTCAAACTGTGCTTTTCCTTCATTTTCTCTTCTATTTAAAAAATACATTTCCAGACTTAAGTCAAACTGATGCTGATTAAACACAGTCTTAAAAACCATAATAAAGCACTTGAAATCTACGGAATCATTTGTCCTCTGTAGTTAATGCTCATACGCTTAACTTTTGCGTGTTTGGTGTCAGTGTTGTCATTTAAATTTGCATAATGCGACTTTTAATGATTTTAAAGTTTAAAATGACCAAGTGGCATCTGCAGCACACACAACACCAGGACTTCAGATTATATAGATGTTACAGATTCAGAGAAAAAGGTTTAATAGAAACAAAATATTATTATAATATTCATCGATATTATATATTGGGGACTGTCTTGCAACATTGAATTATATAATTTATATAATATAACATTGAATTATATGGTATTGAATTTAATTCTCAGTGGGAATGAAAATAAAAAGTTTGGAAAAACTCTTTCAAAAATGTTTGGAAATTCAAAATGTTTGAGTTCATCTAATGAAGCCACAACAAAAGAGCATATAAGAGATGTTTGTGTCACTTCCTGTCGTGATGTTCATTCACGGTTCTTTATCTCTCTGTATTGACTCTGGAGGACGGGGACAAGACGACGCCGTCCAGTACAAAACATCTGAATCTGAAAGAGTCCTTGAGATGTTTCAGGTCGACCGTCTGAGAGACAAAACCACGGTCCTGTTTTGTCTCAAAGCAGCTACAGAGAAACATGTTTATTAAACACGTCCATGTCCTGCTTTCACTTTAACAAAACACGTTCAAAAAAAAACAGGAAACCTGTTTCACATGAAGAAAAAGGGATTTCTGCCACAATCTCGACGCTCGAGTGCAAACCTCACTAATATGTTAAAAGGTGGGTGTTGTCATGGAAACGGGTCACTTGGACATCTGTGGGAAACCAGATTTATGAGGCTCTGAGAAGAAACTTTAGTAAGAAGGAACACTGAATGATCGTTGAGGGTGAGAATAACCGGAGAAGATTCAGAAGCTGAGTCATTTACAGTCGCAAAATAAAGATCCCATGATCTTTAAAGAAAGCTCCTCTCTCTCGTGTCCAGAAACAAAGTCATAAAAAGAGACTGCAGAGACAATCCCCAGCTGTCCTCTGTCTACACTGGAGGACGTCTTTACTTCTCACTGTACCTGCAGAAGACAAGCAGTATCATAGAGGACACGACGACAGTTTAACCTGTGCAGTCGTCCTATTCTGTGTGAACTGCACCGGAATCTGTCCTGGAATATTGTCTTAACACATTTTAATAAGCGCTAAAGCAGCTGAACTGTGACTACGTCTCAGTCACATGGTTTCCACACTCTTATCTACTGCATATGACATGCACGACGAGGCCCCGAAGTCAATGTCCACACCAGAGAGGGCCCTAAAGAGGGGACACACACACACACACACACACACACACACACACACACACACACACACACACACACACACACACACACACACGTGTCTGGGCATGACTCTCCTCACACCTCGTGACAACCAATCACGAGCTCTGTTACATGAAGGTCAAACAACGACGGCACGCTGCATCTAAATGAGAGGAAATCCTGAGTTACCGAAGTTTGTTATTGAACGAACACTTATTTAATATAATATAACATAATATAATATAATATAATATAATATAATATAATATAAAATAAAAATAATATAATATAATATAATATAATATAATATAATATAATATAATATAATATAATATAAAATAATATATAATGTAATGTAATATAATATAATATAAGACATGTGATGAGTGACGACGTTAGTTTTTAAATCAGATAACGCTGTGATTCAGTCAGTTTAGTTTTTAGTGGCGTGCACCTGGACAGACATGACAGAGTTTAGTCATCACGTGAAACCCAAATATCGCAGCTTCAGCACCTGGATGTTCACCCTGGAAATTCACCCTCTCATTTTTATCTTCTTCGGGTTTTTCCCTCATTTTTCAGGCACAAAAGTCAAACTTGGAATTCTGTAAACGGGTTTTTATCTTCATTTTTATCTTTATTAATTTAGACTTCTTTAAACTTAAAAGAATATAATCCCGTTCACAAAGTTATAATCCACTGGAGCAGCTTTATTTTCACGGTTGCTATGACACAGTGTGATCGTAAAGACACACGTCTGTCCATTAGCACATTTTAGTCTCGTGTTACTTTTGTCTCACTCAGACCTTTGACACTCGTCTCTGGTTTCACATCGTGTGTTTGTTGATTCTGCCGAGGACACAAATGAGTCTTTTTGTAGTTTGGGTCACAATGGGAACAGAATTACACTCAGTTATATAACACTGCTGCATACAGATCGTATTTATGGCCTTTCTAGATATTTCTATTTCTCTGTGATTCAGACAGATTTTGTCCATTTTGAAATGCTAAATATCACAAAATGAGAACACGATCCTTCCATCAAAGACATTTGTGAAATGATTTCACGTGTGAGTTCACTCTGTTCCGCAGAACAAGCAGATGCTTGATCGAGTTAAAAAAGCGTCTAACGTTGCACGTTCACAGATCTCCGGCTGAGTTTGATTAAATTAGAAGACACCAGAGAGCGTCCTCTCCCATCTGTGAGCGAGGACAATAAAGACTCACGTAGACCATCACAGTAGACCATCACAGTTCATGTGACGACCCTGCACATGAGAACGTGAGAGTTTCCATGTTTGAGGTTAAGTTTTTAAGTTTTTCTTTTTCTTGAATAAGCTTTATTTAAGTTTAAAAATGAACAAACAGGGAGATGAAATAATGTGCAAACAGACAAAAGCATCAAATGAAAGAATAATAACAGATATGTAAAAATAGAGGTAAGTAACCATTAAAATGTTCTGTGTATAATTTGCATTTCTTGTTATCTTGTTGATTCTATTTTCAATATGACATTTTCCTAATAATATACAGAGGTTTTAAAGTTATTATTTTGAAAGACAAAGCCAGTAATGATGTTTCAGCTTTTGTCATCATCATGTGAACATTTGAAAAGATAAGAAGGTTTGTCCGGTAAAATTGTTTCGATGAAGTTCATGGATTTTGATTGTAATTGTAAATTTAAAAGGAACACGACGTTGATGTTTCTTTATGTCTTTGAAGCACAAAGGTCAGGTGTTTAGTCGTGATCCAGACATTTATTTATGGAAAGTGTGTAAATCCATAAGGATCATTAACTTTTCTAGATGAGTTATTTATTCAAATGTTTTATGAATAAAAAATAACAATAAAAACCAGACAAATTCAAAGCCAGTGAGTAGTGGGAACCATGATTATTCCTCTGTTTGTTGCACTCTACTGCCGACATGTGGTGAGAAGAGGACATGGCAGGACAGTCTAAACATAAGACAACAATGTAGATTTATTTCTACTCAATTCTATTTATCACTTTATTAAAAAATTTTTCCTTTTCTCCTTCTCAGTGAAAAAACAACAATACTTTGACAACAAACTGTTCATTTACAACTATAAATTGTAGTCAATGGAGTTTTAACAGCTTTTCTGTAGCCGTCCGTATTCGTCTGTGGTCTAAATGTGAACATTTATTATCTGTGTTGTGACGCAGATAAAGAAAAGTGGTTTTTATTTGTGTTTTCTTTATTTGTCAAACTCTCACTTCCACTGCTCTGTGTGTTTGGTTGTTGGCTGTTTGTCTTTGGACAGATTTACTCAAAAAAGTAAAGGATGAATTTATGTTGCGGCCAAAAGAAGAAATGATGTGAACTCTGCACCAGATTCTGAAAAATTCTTTGCTTTTGAGATTCTTTGAGCTGAACTGTCTTGGCGGTGATTTGTCCTCTGAGTGCTTTCACCTGTGTGAGGTACAGAGTGTAAACGTAATTCAATATTCATTTGGAACAAAGTGCTTTTTCCTCCACTGTTTAATTTATCACTGTTTTTTTTTTTCACTATTTTCAATAGTGGGCGTTCCATTCCTTTTAAAACTAAATGGGATTGGGCTCCAATTTTACAATCAGTCCTGGCTCATTACAGAGAACTTGTCATTGTCTTTGTTTACATCGATTGATTGAAGAACTGTGTTTACGCTGATGAGCGAGTGAACGTGTGATCTGCTCTGATGGAAATGACAGTGCTGCAGTTCCATCAAACCTGAGGACACGTCGTCCATTTTACATCAACTTCCTGCTTCCTGTGAGAGACGAGATCAAAACAAACGGCTACAAAGTTATTTCAGTTTTATGAACTCTCAGACCAAAGAGGTGTAGATTATAGAATTAAAATACAATTATTGTCTCTACAAACACGGTGAATGGATGGATGATTAATCAACCACACAAACCAAAAAAACCTGGTTTTGATGTCTTTATTTTGTGATTTTATTTTTTAAACAACAATGTCAAGCTTTGCACAAAAAGATTGTGACCACAGTCGCCCGTGCTCTGCTTTACGTCTTCACTGTGGGAGGAGCATAACATCACATATCATCGGAAACCAGTCAACGACCACACACTCCCCGGACGTGTGACGGGAGTTCCGTCATGACTGTAAAAGGTGGTGAGAAGTGATTTTTCTTCATGACCAGGACGTTATATTATTAGCGAGTCTCGGGTTCTTAAACCCGAAAGCACATGTTGTCGTTAGGCCACCCGAGACAGTCGACATTAACAGTGAAATAAAACCTAGAAGTGACAAAGAGTGCTCAGCCAAACTCATCAAATTAAGGTACAATAACGTTGTAAATAATATGTTATTAATAAGTGTTTACAATTTTTTTTTCTTCCCCCAAAAAATAAATTCCTTTGGTCGAGTAAAAAACAAAACGAAAATATAAGTGAACTTTTCCTTTCAGCAGTCTTGTATCCCTCACCTTTCTTCTTCTATAGTCGTCCAGGTTCTTGAGGCTCTAAGGCCGCAAAGGAGGTGTCAAGGCAATATGGTTATGGTGCCCCTGGCGCTCCACACTGCAGCATGCTGGGAGTAGGACTAGAAGAGGAGGAGAGGAGCAGAGGCATTGAAAGAGGACCGGCGAGTCCTCAGACAGCAGGTGAAGGTGCATCAGGATCAGGCTCGTTGTTGTAGTTGTTGCTGTAGTGATTCCCACTCGGTGGGTGATTGGGTAGGATGTCCAGTTCATCCACTTGAGGCCCGGGGTGCATCACCACCAGCTGGTCCTGGGGGATGTCTGCCGCTGCTGCAGCCAGGTTGGTGATGGACTTGGACTTAACGCACTGGAAGTCCACGTGGCGGCTTTTACCCTCCTCCTTCTCCCAGGACATGCGGATGAAAGGCCTCTGGACGTAGTTGTAAATGACCTCTGGGCGACCGCCTGGTCTTTTCTTCACCTTCTCCTTATATGTGGGGTAACCTGGCAAAGGCAGTTATTTTTCAGATACGACTCTCATACGGTATTTGTGATATTATACTGGCTATTCACAAAATACGTATTAAAAAAACCCTCTACAGGTCACAAACTGTGTTTATGTTTGGAGTTTTGGTCTGTTGCACAACCCACTACCACCCAGTAACACTAGCACTTCCATGTGAGGGATGCCAGCAGAGATGAGAGAGCAGCTGGCTGCTGCAGGGTTAGCTCAGGCTCTCTCTCTCCTTCTTTGTTGGGGGATATTGAACGTACTTAACGTCATTATGTGATTATTCTCTGCTGCTGCTGCTCTAAAGCAGACACACTTTCACTCTCAATCTCCTGTTGCCGACACGTGAAAATTAACCCAATAGGTAGTAGATCACCATGACGCTGCAATGTTTTCAAACGGGATTGCAGTAACTGCATTGAACACCAGAGGCTGCTGTTGTACACGACAAGATTTGGCATGTGTACGTCTCATTGCCGTAACCCCTAGACCGTTTGCGATATCTAGGAAATTCAAAAAACCATGGACTGGCGATCTGTCCAGACTGTGACCCCGCCTCTCGCCCTATGTCAGCTGAGATTGCCACAGCACCCCCGCGCGTCCCTCTTGTGGAGGATTAAGCGGTAGAAGACGGATGCATGGATAGATAAAGGAAAGCAGAGGTCTTTTACACGGTAGTCGGTTGAATAACTTTTTTGACAATTCTACAGCCATAAAATCAAAATAAACCCAGGCGGTCTGACTATCATGACGCTCATAAGAGGGTTAAAGAATAGAGACAGTGTTATTCATTCTTTGTGAAGCTCCACTTACCTTCAATGCCCAGCCTTATTTTCTTTAATCCTCTCTCCTTTAAAACTGACTTGGCAACATCTCGGTTTTCAATATACTTAAAAAATCTGTACAGTTTTGTGCTGTAGATGACTGCAAAGAAACAAAGGAACAAAAACATGTGTTTTGTTATACATTTGCCCACACACACACACACACACACACACGTGTCTAGAATCTGTACTCGCGTTCTCACTTTGTGAATACTCTTCTCCCATCTGTGGTGGATATTCTTCATCCCAGTCTACGACATCGTCGTCAGTGAGGACAACAATGTGACACTCCCTCTCTCCGCTCTGAGCGCTGGCCACCATCAAAGGCAAAACCATTTCCTCCAGGTAAAACTCAAACTGTCGCCGAGCTCCATCGTTAGACAGCTCATGCATCAGGGCACCTGAGGAAGGAGATTAAGAACATGGTTTATGACTGTGCTCCGACAACTGTCCGTCATGCATTACAACCTCAGTCTTGGAAAGACAAATGGGTCAGTATAACAACTAGTGCCTTTTTCACATTAAAATTAGCAGGTATAAGAAAAAGACGCTGAGAACTGTTCCAAGGTGTAAAAAGCAAGTCACATTCAAGGCTAACAGCTATGCTAGCGGCCGTTTAGCTGTTCTGACGAACATCAATGGAAGCTGCAGCTGATGAAAACCAGTGTAGACTGCAGTCATTTGACAAAAGGGGCCGAACGCAGCCTAGATTAATTTCTGTCTTGATCTACACACGTCTTATTCTACAGATTAAAAGAGAATCAGATCTGCACAGATACCACACAGTAATCATTTTAAATGTAGTTTTTCAAATGAAAACAAGAATAATGATGTAAAAATTATTGAATTATTGAATTAAATCACAATCGCAATTAGATATTTACTCAAATTCGTGCAGCCCTAAAGTCAATTAAACACATTCACACTTGTAACAAAACAAAACCATTTGAACTCAGGATTTAACAATTAACCTGTGGAAATGTGCAGGTTTCTGTAGTGTCAAGTCAAGATCATCGGCTCATTTAATGATGCTGTAAATCCAAACAACATCCAAACTAGTTAGAAGTGTGTCTCCATTTAAAGAAAATGTGTAGAACTATCACATGATGAGTGACGGTGGCTCAGTGGTAGAGCCAGTCGTCTTTCAACTTGAATGTTGTGGGTTTGCCGCTACATGAGATGTGTGTGTGAATGGGTGAATGACAAAACTGTAGCGTAAAGCAGCTTTGAGTGGTCACCAAGACCATTTACATACTAAATAAGTACATATCAAAACATTGCAGCTGTTCCAGTTAGATAGACGTCTTCCACAAACACCAAAACAATGTAGAAAACCAATGGAAAACTGAGTCTGGTTTACTGGCAAAGATTAAAGTAAGGCTGCAACAAAAGGTTATTTATTTAAAAAAAATAAAAAATGTAAAAAATAATTCCAACAAGTTCTCCGATTTTCGGGGATTGTTTTCTGGTATCGGTATATGACATGGTCAAAACACATTTCCTTACAATTTATGGACCAAACGTATCAAGTAATTGATAAAATGGCTGAAAGTGTAACCCAAAGGAAATACTCACTGAGGTCTCTGCATTTAATGGTGCTGTAGTCAAAGGAAATGCATAGATAGTCACACGCTTCCCGTAATTCAGGGATGGAGATTCCATCTGGACAACGGATTAACCCAGATTTGTAGTAATCCTGCCAATTAGAGGGAAAACAACAATGTCAAACAAACAATTTCATTCCATTAACTAACAATATAAGAGATACAACATCTTAACCTTAACAGAGGATCAAAGCTTTCATATAAATTCAGAAATACAAGCACCGTGTAGTCTGTGTGCTGTTAGCTCAACATATTATCTAAAATAATCTTTTTACAGGTTCACGTTTTATCATAGGAGAATGTGATAAAGCAAAATGTAACCTCATGTGAATTATTATTATTATTCCAGGTCCAGAAAAAACATCAAATGCCTGTTTTTTAGTTCACAAACAAAGCTTTCTCTATTTTTAACCTCCACCAAGGATTTAGTGTTTTTATATAATCCTTATTTTTAGACAGATTACAAATAAATGAAGTAGTGAACCTTTACAACATAAATCGAGGAGGGCTGGGCTACGAACTGTAATAAGCCATGACTTAGGGGCAGATCTTAAATGGCAGATCAAATTATTTCTTTATCATTTCCATCACCATGGCAAGAGAATTGTGTAACAAAAACAAATAAAATGATGACGTTTGGTGCAGATCATCTGACTACCATATTTAATGGGAGCTAAGACACAAAAAAGAGTGTTTGGCTTTGGAGGTTTGTCTAGTAATATTCAAAAAAAGCTCTCAAGTAGTCAAAAGACATACATGTAATATCCCGATAAATCTCTCTTTTATTTAATTTGTGTGTGATTTTTTTTGCTGAATAGTAAAATGAGCTTTAAATGATTAATCTACAACAACAGATGTTAATAAGGAGACAGTCTTACCAGAATTGCTCGGAAAACTGTTGAACTGATACCCTCGGCAACTTCATACTCCCCCTTTTCGTTGGGCCGTGTGAAATTGTGTTCTCTTCCAGAACCAAACATTCTAAAATAAAGAAGTGTGTCGGTTATTTTCTGGAAATCCCTTATTACTATACCACTTGTCGTATGTGTGTTTAATTTAAACATTATTAGAGGTTAAATAGTAACATATTTGAGACGAAATAAAGGCAAAAACAAAATGATAATCAGTGTACTGTACCTGCCCAACATGGTATTGGGTTGTGCAGTAAAGATGGCAGGATCTACTACAAAGCGTGTATTGTCAACAATCAGAGTGACTCTTTCTGAGGTCCGTAAGTTTCGATTCCCGATAGAGGCACTGGCTCCTCCCTCTTTCGGGTTCTCGTAAACAAAAACCATTTCTCCGACTGCCAAACTTTTGAAGGCTCCTTCAGTGCTGGACAGGCTGCTGTTGCGACTGCTCACCACCCCACTGCTGCTGGAGCCGCTGGGTGAGACCCTCTGAGGCCGTGGGCTATTTGGTCGTGACGATGAGCCACCATCTCGTTCTCGGTCTGCACACAGAGCAATGACAATTTTCCCTTTTTTAAATTCCCATCAGAAAATAACTGCTGGCATATTTTGCAACGTTATTTGAATGTTCCTTTATTTAAAAGAAACACTGGTTCCTTTTTTTGAAAAGTAAAACCAAGAGTAAAACCCACAGAACTATATCACAACAGTCAAAGTTCAAGCTGACTTGGTCTTAATACAAACAGGTGGACTGGTGCCGACTTTATCCACAGCCAAAAACAGCAGAGATGTAAACCATCTCTGGGTCGTGACTTGATAAATGCCGTCAGCTGTTCTAGACTGTGGCTGCCAAGAGCCGCAGACCTCTACCATGACATCCATACAAGCCTTTTCATTCCATGCATGCTTACCACTGTTATGTTGGCGAGTGGGTGAGGTGACGTTGCGTATGCAGGGGGTGAGCTGGCCTTCTCTCTCGTGTGAGGAGTCCCTGGAGCGATCACTGGAGCGGCGGCGGTCACGTGAACGGTCAAGGCCCCCACTGGCACCATACAGACTCATCTTCCTCTGTCCTGCCTCCACGCGAGATACACGGGCCTGACTGCTGCTTGTCAAAACAAAAGCATTGTCATCATTGCTCTCTCTTCAAACACATTTGTCAAATTGTTATAACACACAGACACTGAGACACAAATCTCAAATCATCATCTATTCTACGATGCAATTTTGGATGTGTAACACTTGTCTGCATATAATACATACAATTCTACAGATTCACCAACAGGCCCAAAATGACCAGGAAACTAAATAAAAATGAATGAAGGTACAAGGTAGGTTATTTAATAGGTACTAAACTGTCAAGTAAAAGCTATTTTAATAATAGTGCAAGATCAAAAGTGTCTTGATACCGTCATGTATCAAATGATACATCAGGTCATCTGATGTCTAGTTACGCCCGATAACCGGTTTGATGGTACAATGCAGTAAGAAAAAGTCTCAAAACCACTCAGATTTTGATGTTGTCCCACTGTGCCCTCGGGTATGACCTGTTTAAAAATCATAGTGCAGGAATCTCTCAGGTTGTGTACTGGATTAAGTAACATGACCGCTTCCCCTCCAGCTTGATTCGAGCAGCCAGTCAGCTGTGTTTTCGATGATAGGGCCAAAGGAGGTGACACTTTAGAGCTGTAACTGCAATATACTGATACCATTTCATAGTTGTGTTGGTGTCAAAATATCCAAATTAAATTAGGAGGCATGAAAGGCCGTTCATACATAATGAGCTCTTGGCATGTGCCCTCTTGCAGGTAGTTGTTTGAGTGCTTTGTCATTTCTGTGTCTCTCTTAAACTTCTGATTGGCAGGAACTTCATCCAATCCAAATCAAGAAAAACACAGCAGTGATTTGTCTCCACACTATTGTTTTATGTCTTCCCCGACTTTTCAGGCTGACAAACAGATTCACCAACATTATGATGCTTATTATCAGCTTCTGAAGCTTCTCTTCTTGGTCGTATTCCGCATCTCAGGGTCATACACTCAAGGGGCAAGGTCTTGAAACCATGAATATACGGAGGCTTAGTATTCAAATTACAATCATTTTCAACCACCACATTTATAAAAGGCTGATCAGGTGCACACCAGGATTGGGTGGCACACCCACATTTCATTAACAACCATCTTCACGTCTTAATCTGCACCAGTTTCTACACAAGTTTGATAAATGGATGGGTGGGTGGATTTCACAAGCAAACTCAGAGCCATATATGACAGTCACCATATTGCAATAAAGACATGCGACATACCCTATTGTTTAATGACATGCAGCAGTATTATCACATTGTGTAAATATTACATTCCCCTTGCAATAGAATAGAAATAAACAATACAGATACATATACAGACAAATATAGTATCTAAATGTTATATCATGACAAAGATTTCAAGTAAAACTACATGGCTGACACCATTGCTGCTTTACAATGTAGTCAGACAGGTTTTCAGCTGGCTCACCTACCTCGAATGCTTGCAGAATTTGCGAGGTCGGCTCGTGGTTTTACGATCCCAGTTTTCGGTGTCACTGGAGTTGCTGTCATATGAGTGCAGACGTGTTGCCATCACCCGGACAGGGGGGAGTCCGCTCTGGATCCTTCACCGTTCATAATCTGGCAAATGGCAAAAATCAAATCAACAAGTCAACTTCATCCGTTTGATCAGCCCCTGGCAAACCACGAGCTGGCTGCTCACAGAATAGTGACTAAATTCACGTGTTCATGCCGTCCACTTGAGACCACAGCTTCGTGACTGCTGTTAAAAGGCCAAGCGAGTGCCTAACATCTCAGAACAAAGTCTTGACGATGTTATGCTGTCACTCTGAGTCAGCCTACGATCACGTTAGCTTTGTTAGCTATTAGCTAGCTAGCTACCATTAGCTGACACTGCTAGTGGGACGTTACAACGCATTTAACGCAATATTTCGAGACTAATACATTACATGTAACACGGTACAAACACTGCTGACATAGAAACGGTAATGCAATGCTTATTCGTGGCAAAATATTGAGAAATAGCTACCCAACTGTCTCCCGTTTCCGCTGAGGTGTAATCCCAGTCGCTTAGCAGCGGCTAACCAGCTATCTCCTTTCAAAACACCTCACAGATGCTACGTGCTACGTGTCGAACGTCAACGGCCCGACGTGATGACGCACGCGAATATTTCAATTAGAAACTGCTGCCGCAGAGTGAAGTGACGTTTTACATGTTTTTACATGTAATCTTTTCAAAACACTTTCTTACAAAAATGTAGAAAGGATGTTTGTGAATTTGGTGTATTGTACTGCCACAGCAATAGTCGTACACTATGAATGTACTGCAATGACATAAAATGCAGTTTTCTGTGGGGTTAAAAACAATTTCCCACATTTTGTATAGAACGTTTCTTATTAAAATATAATTGGAAAGAAAAAACATGAAAATGAAATGAGACTTTATTTTGAAACATTGATGGGATTTACAAATTCCAAAGCCAGGGGTGTTTAAAATGCACATATAGCCCTTTTGTTTGTCTGTTTTGTCATTTATTTGTTCTTTTGTGAAAGTCGAATAAAGCTGAAACAAGAGAAAGCTGCGGCTAAACATTTTAATCAACATAAAATGTGGCTGAAAAGTGAAGTGAAAGCCAAAATATTTACAATGTGACAATTCCTAGTTCTTCCTAGTAAAGGGATGATTATCTACATGAGTTGAATGTGTTAAAAAAAGTGTCCACATACATATGGGGAATATCCACATATAACTTAACATAACAGTCACAAGAAGACAAAATATACACAGAAGAAATTGATTGAGATGATAGAAAATCACGCAGGTATAAAAACTATTTACTTCAAATTCTAGTTCAAGCTGGAACAGTGTTTTTTTTTCAGATAACACAAAAATGGGAAGTGAATATACACAGTGTTAAGAGACGCACGACAGTGAGTTAGATTAGTGACTTCACACAGATCAAGAGCACATTTAGTGAAATTTGTGTTAGAAATCAGGAGCAGAAGAAATGGTGACGTGACTTATAATCATGCCAAATAAAACTTGAAGACAAACAAAGGATTTCCCGTATGCAGTTACACAAAAAGTGAAAATAAAAACACACATAAGACTTGCTGTTCAGTTGGTCCCTATGCTCATTTCAACATACAGTAAACAGCATACTGCATTTAATCTGACACCAGAACGAGAGGTAATAATTCAATTTAAATAAAAGTGTATGCTTCCATATCAAGGCCTGAGATATTGACTTTAATAACTTTAATTCTACTTACTGTAGCAAAACAATGTAAACAAAACAAAATCAATAATTTAATACTAAATATTTAAAATAAAAATATTAGAAATATATTTTTAATCCAAACATTCAACATAAAAGCGAGAACGACATGGAATAAAAATAAATAAATAAATAAAATAAATAGCAGTAAGAAAAAAATGCTCCTCCGGGTCTGAATAGGGCTTCTGTTTTGGTAAAATGCAAGACAGAAAATAAGATGAGGGTGATTCAGCGCTTCCAAATGTGTGATCCAAGAACATCATTTGGAAAAATACTCTTCAGATTCCCTGTATGTCCGTGTTGTGGTTTGGCACTGGCGACCGTGATGTCCTTCAACTTCTCCTGGAGCCAGTCCTGTCTTTCTCCAACTTGCTTATGTTCCCGCACATTGTGCATAAGCTGTACCTCACTAATGGTTCTCTTCCTGAAAAAAAGAACATCGTCTTTATTCCCTTATTTATTATAAATGATGTTCACTTCCTCAACTGTACAGAAACAAACTGAAATCGATATTTACCTCAGTGGTTTAGCCACGACATGTAAACTGGCGAGGGAGATTATCAGAACCAAGCTTCTCAATGACAACATGTTTAGTCACTGAAACAAATGTGGTTAAAAACACACGTGATTACTTTATTTGAATCATATACAAAATGTAAATGCAAATGCTGCTCACTGCCATGCCTCGCTTACCAGATTTTCTTGTCCTTCTATCCAGGAAAAAGTGCGGCAGGCTTTGTTGAGATATTGTGTCAGTGAGGTTAAACTCAAACTTGTTGATCAGTCTTTTGGTGTGCAGAGGCTTCTCCCTTTTATATGTGGCGTTGCCCTCCCCTGGTCATCAATAAGCCATTTTCACTGTCAATGTTGTCACTTTTCAATGCATCGATGGGAAGAGGCATCTGCATGACCTCACCTCCACCACCGCTCACTACTAACTCATCTTTCAACACCTCTGCAAAGTGCCTTGTTCGGCACACTGTTTGTGATCTTGTTCCATTTTCACCCTTCATGCTCAATAATAAATGTTTTTGCGAGGCCTGCGCGTGCCTTGTGAAACTGCTGTAGAACAAATTTTGACCTTATTGGTGAGAATATCTCTGATTGCCTGTGTCTCATGCATTTGGACTGCAGTGAAAACATATACTCTCTAAAAAGGCAATGACTGTCACACTTAATTTATTAGCGATGCAACTTTTTTTTTTTTTTACGGTTTACCTCATGCAAGAATCTAAAGGTCACAGAGACGTGCAGGAGGATCAGTCCTGAGGGAACGAAGCACAAAGACCAATTTAGTACAGATTATTAGTGACTTTCAATGAGGGAGGAGCCACTACTTTTTAATGGAGGGTGTTCATAGATCAGGAGACTGCACCTGAGGTTTGTAAACTTACCTCCCACCACAGAACCGGCCATTTACTGTGTGTAACCATGACACAAATTACATTTATCACGTGCAAGAACTATATTTAAAAAAACTTCACTGAATGTATTTCTTTACACTAAAACAAAGTGTTTGCACGATACCCTGTGATCCCACAGTGTGTCACTGTGTACATTTATTAAGAACGGGTTAAACAAACTACTTGTGTAGCTTTGCAGTTATGTGACGCATGGGTTGTGCGTAACCTTGTCACCGTGTCACAAGGTGCGTTAGGTAACCATGAGAGACATTTTCTAAATGTGGCAAAGGTATGGCTATGCAATGACTGAAGGAGTAGGTGCCTCCGAGGGACCTACTGTATATCCTTCTGTCATTAAGGTTCCCAGCATAATATGATACATATATTATGTGCAATGGTGTCCAGCAATTAGGCATCATTTCTGCAGAATTTAATTACTTTTCCATTTTTTAATCAGTGCAGTGTCATATTCAAAAGTGATGAGTTACTGCAGCTGTGGTCTAAGTTTCTGTCTGTGTTGCAGGGTTATTATAACAGGTCAGCGTGTGTGGCTCAGGTTAACGAACCTGCAGAAGAAACAGAAGGATAGAGAACAGTGTTAGCCTATCGCCGATGCTGTCCCGTGTCTTTATCAGCCCTCCCCTCTGTGCGTGTGAAAAACACTCAGCGCCGCCCTCGGCTGCAACTGAGCTGGGTTTTCTGGTGGCGAGCGCATGTAGTATACAACCAAATTGCTCTCATTACCTCATGCAGACAGAATGTGAACCATCTCAGCGATGGCATGCTGCGGGTGTGAGGACCTGACAGGGATTGATGGCAAGAATTGCACACAAATCATTAACTTGGGTCACCCCCATGTCCCAAAGAAAGTAATGCACATAAAAATGACTCAACTCTTTGAACTATATATAAGTACATGGCTGTAAATATAGACAGTGGGGCTCTCAAAGAGTTTGCATAGGCTGTATTTTCTGATTTCTATTTATTTAGTTTTGTCATATGATGATAATAAGAATAATAATAAGAAGAAGAACAAAAAAACACCAATACTACTACTATTACTACTACTAATAATAGTACTGATCCAACCAAGAGAAGTTAACTTATCTTTTCTAAATGTTTACCTGTTTTTTTTTTTATAGTCACAGTAAGTGGTGGATTCATTTCTGCGGCCTCTGTGTTGTAGATCTAAAAGTGTGGAGGACACCACCTCCAAGCAATGCTTTCCCAGAAATCTATTAATGGACTTAGTTTTGTCATGAAATGAGGTCACCTTGCTTGTTGAACCTATCATGTAGCGAAACAGAGTATATTTAGCCCGGCGACATCATCCCGTCTGTGTTTCAAAGCAAACAAACACATAGGATACATCTCTGAATCGCACTTTATTGCTTGTAAATGGGGTAAACTGCAGTGCAGCAGTGAGTCATGCAGATGTCTGTGGATCCGCTCGAGCAGCAGCTTCTTCGCCGCACTGAACGTTTTCTTCCAGCGTGAAACGCGTTTGCAGTCGTCGTGTCAGTGTGAGAAGCCACACTCACATCAATCCATCACACACTTTTGCAATGTCCGTCTGACTACCAGGCACAGGTGGTGCTGGTGTCATGTTAGTGCACAGAGAGTGCAGACTACAAAGAGAGAGTCCGCCACAACTTATAACCTTTTCTTTAGAAGCGTCAAACTCATCCCTACGAAAACTGTCAGAGCCATTAAAAATAATGAACTCTTTCACAAAAATATTTTCATTTCTGTTCATGATTCCTAACAATCTAGTGTCTAAGAATGTCTATTACATAACAATGTGAAAATAAAATGGAATTAATAGAGACACATGTGAATTGAAAGCATCTTAACGAGTTTGTGCACAGGAAAATAAGCTTTTGCACAAAGGATTCATATCTTGTGCACACATGAGAGTAACTTGTGTGCAAAAGTTTTAAAAACTAATTATGCATGTGCAAGTTTGAAAAAGGTTCTGGAGGAATCTGTGTTAGGAAGAAGTGATCTTAAGTAGAGCAGGGGTCTCATATGATCTGGGGGCCACTGAGCATCTACTGTGGTCTGGTCAGTTACAGTTATGTCACGGATTCTATCATGAATTTCCAAATAAAAGTGTTTGTTTTGTTTATGGATTGATAAATCGTTCACATTAAAAGTACTTCTGATGCTAATACAAACCCCAAACAGATCAGAAATAATACATCGATATTAGAACTTGACGGGCCATATGAAATCAACTGGGGGGCCAGGGTAAGATTTGAGATTCTCCAGTCATTGATGCGGGGTTATTTTAATTTGTTTAATTATTGGTTTGGCGGAAAAGACTCTGAAAAACAGAGCCAGAGCATCAGCCAAGCAACAACCCCGTTCAATTGTTCCACTTCGCCTCCACTTAACCTCCACACCAACGTGGCTAACAGGGTGGGTTAGGTCACCCGCTGAGCAGCTACACTATTTATTTACATAAGGTCAAGTTAATTCAATTAACAGCCTGGCCAAACAACAAGGGATGAAGCACTTGAGTGCTTTTAGCTCATCACTGTGTTCCGGGCTCATGTCTCACATTATTATAAGTTCTGTCTGTGTGTTGATATTCTATTTAAAGGAATAGTTCCGGTTTTTGGGATGCTGACACATTAATAATACTGACTTTGCTGAGTGCACCGACGAGCGCTGCAGTTTCCATCACACAGCCTGGAACCTGCTGATAACATGGCTGCTGACACGGACAGGAGGAAAAACTGATTTTAGCCACTTCAAAAACACAAAACTCAATGTAAACACATGTCTGCTGAAGTCTATGATATAAATGATTAAAATATTCCTCTCAGGACAGCTTTTCATGGCTCCAAGATTAAGGATTAGGGAGTTGTTCCACTGTAGAAGTGCAACTAACGCTTATTTTCATAATCTGTCGATTATTTTCTCAATTAATTGAGCAATTGTTTGGTCCATAAAATGTCAGAAAATGTTGATCAGTATTTGTCAAACCTCGAAACGTGAGGTTCTCAAATGTCCTGTTTTGTCCACAAACCAAACTGATCCACTTTCATTTTCCACTGGTGATTTATTTGTTATAAGGAGCAAAGAAACGAAGAAAATGCTCACATTTAAAAACAACAACCAGAAATCTTGTTTTAATCATGAAAAAAGCTTCAAACCGATCAATCGATTACCAAAATAGTATAAATAATGGATTAATCGAGTAATTGCTTCAACTCTAATCCACACAAACCTGCCAAATAAGTAGGGCTGAAACAATTACTCCGTTAACCGATCATTAATCGTCAACTATTTGGAAAATCGATTTGAAACTTTTTTCATGATTAAAACAAGATTTTTGGTTGTTTTATTAATGTACATTTTCTTAAAAGCAGTAAAGCACAATCTCCTGTGTTCCCACAGCCTAAAATCACAGCTCTTCTCCATGGACTTTAGTCTGAGAGAGTTTCCTGTCAAATTCTGAAGAAGATAATGTTGAGTATTTTTTTTTTCTTGTTTGGTTAGTTTTACTTTCTGTTCCTCCAGGCCACCATGTTATCAGTGAGAGCATGTGTCCGTGTCCCAGGCTGCTTCATGGAAATGGTGACGCTCAGCAGCACATTCAGAGCAGTCACTGTTGATAATGTTGATACAGCCACACTTAAATAAAAACCCCTGAACTAACCCTTTAATGTGTCAAAGCTGATAAAAACAGAGTCATCTTGTTTATTATTAACCTTGTCCAACCATTACCTTGTCAGGACCAGTCGTCCTCATTGTGACCAAAACCTTACGGTTTAGGTTAGGGATTGTTTCGGCTGTCCAAATGTGTGTGTGTGTGTGTGTGTAATTTGCAGTCAGGGTGCATTGTGGGCAAAGCAGGTGACAGATTTTGACGAGTTAACCCGTGTGTGGAATAAACAAAGAGGCTGTATGTGGTGCTCTTTGTTTTTTTCTCATCAATCCTGCATTGATTCCGCAGCATGAAAACGTCCCCAAACATATACGACCAGAGTCATAAATAAATATAGTCACTGGTTGTGAGAGACTCTGGCCTCCAGAATGCCCTGAACCCAACTTCATGGAATCACTCTGATGTTACATGAAGAGACAGAAAAGACCGAGTCAGCACAGAGTTTGACACAACGTTCTCTAACAAGCAACCAGTGTAGGTTGATATTAGGTATTTTATGTGTGTTTCTGTTTCCTGTACTTCACATGAGGTCATCGAAATCAATCGATTCCATTGTTTTTTTTTAAACCATTACCATTTGAAGTGCCGCAGATTTTAGCAAAACATTGATTCCCTTTGAGCTTGTTCCAACCTCTGAATGAATAATGTCCCCACTGCATTAAATAATACATTTCATGGAATGCTTTGTGGCCACAGCATTCTATTAAATGGGAATATTTCAGATATGGAGTCTGGCCTGTTGTGTTCGTCTGAAAGAAGATAACACATTCTCTTTTTATGTGTTTTCTTCTCCGCTGGACGTTCACACAGGTGTGCTTTACACCTGCAGGCGCCTCAAACACCTGCTGTCGTGCAGAGTCAGAGGAGAGGACTTGTTAATAATGGCTGTATAATGGCTGGTGTTGTGGCATTGTACAGCTAAATGAAACTGAATCTATAGTATCTACAATGTCTGTCAAAGGATAGAGAGAGAACCACTATTACTTGGATAATTAAAACGAAATTAAATCCAAATTTTATACAACATCTGTCAAACTGCTGAGACAATATTTGCATAACATGTTGCCTGTTTATTTTTTAGAGCTATAGAGTCTTAAACAGTACAGTGTAGTTTAGTATAGTCATATTTTCACACAACTGCACATTATAATTTTAGCTTTTCCACAAGAGGTCGCTCTCATCCAACTGTTCAGTTACACACACACACGTCCACTGAAATATAAGGGAATTAAAAATGCTGTGTTGAAAATACTTAGAGAATCAATTAGTTTGATGCTGAAGTTTTAGTTTACACGTCAGTGTCAAACATAAGTGTGATAAAGCAGCAGTGATACATACTGAAGGATCTTTGGATTAAAATGACAGTACAGTATAGATAATGTAATCTGCAGCCACTACATTCATATATAAGAAGGATGTGTCTTCAGTGTTATCGCATATTTATAATAGACAACCCCAGAAACTGAACTGCTAGATGTGGTAAAAACAAATAAATAAATACATAATAAATTAAGGTTATTTTGACATACGGTATGCAACATAATTCATACACAGGACAAATTCTATTTTTCTGCATCCGATCTGTCATTTTAATGTAAATATTCGACATTTCTTTAGTCTGGCAAACAGACAAAAACACATTTTCTGAACTGGGCTTGTGCTGTTTCTGCAGCTCTGCAGACTTTCATCACAATCCTGTTTTTTGTATTCACAAATTTTCTCTTTATCAAATAATTGCAGTGTCTCTTAAATTGGATGTCAGACTGTTTTTTGATTACTTTGCGATTCATTGTATTTAGTGAATGAAACAGAGGTAAAATCTTCCATGACTGACTCGTATTTGTCCAATAAACTTTGTTTCCCCTGTGAAATAAAAACTCACATATATATATATATATATATGGTCAGGTATTAAATAAAACATTTTTTACAAAAGCATTCTCTGGGATAAAGATAGTGCGACACACAATTCTCCTCTGTTTACACGTGGGTACCGTGTCATTTTACAGTATATGAATGCAAAATGAAAACAATAACAAGGTTTCGGAGCAAATGGAATTCAAAAAAATTGCTCATCACTACAAATTCATGTATTTCATGATGGCGTTGCTGATCCTCTTGTGTTTGAACTACACTGCATGTTATATATAATGTTATATAAAATGCTACTGTGTCATACAGCAAGTGAAAGTTTCAGAGTCTGACAGCTGCCACTTTTCCAGAAAGCTGATTGACTTTTCATTTTTTCTATTTGGATCGGTGCCACCGTGATGTTACCACGATAATAATAATAATAATGTTTACAGACTCAAATTGAACCACTGCTTTGCAAGCTAAATCGCACAAACTCATTTTCTCCTGCTGCATAAGAAGGAATCTATAGAAATACTGGTAAGGAAAAACCCTGAAGAGGCTGCAATCAGCTAAAGAGTGAGACTCTGCTTTTTATACATTTTTATCTAGTCAAATGCATTCCCGTTTGACCTTTCTCTACAAAGACAATCTGTAGAACAAACCACAGGCACAGATATTAATCCAATCAACAGAATATCAACAGCTTAGAAGACGACAGAGAGTGAAAAACAAACAGGTCGTGCATGTGAGGTAAACTGATGTAAAACCATTAACCTCCTGCCAAGATTGTTCCTGATTCATCTTTTATTCTGCTCAACCTTTAATAACATTTACTCTAAGCTATAAGCACTGTATCCTGGGACTGTAAATCAAGGCTACTAATTTTATTTAAATTACACGGCCAGTCACAGCCTACAATGAATAATCATAACTGCTGCTGTTTTTGTCATTTCATTAATCATACATAATTGTGTTGAAGTTCAGTAATGCTTTGCACAATATATATTAAGTGCCTGTTCTGCCCACTTTTATTCTAATTATAAAGTAACAACAAGGTCACTACATTAGTTTTTGATCCAGTATGTTTCCTATAAAGAACAGTAAGGCCTTATTTATCGCTATAATTAAAATCTCCTTCCTTTGTTCCCCCGCTGTATTACTTCTTGATTCATCAAATTGACAACAATTTTGAATTTTAAATAGGAAACAATAAAAAGTGTTTGCCCATGTCTGACATCTAATCAATCATTTATCCCAAACTACCGCCTAAATAGTGGACACTGTGCCTGGAATGACTTCAATATAAAAACATAAACATGTCTTATTGTTGCTCTGAGTCTCAAAATAAGCTTCATAATGACTTATAAAGATAATAAAGAGGTTAGCTACTGCTGGTTAGCCTATCTTAGCAGAGAGACTTGGGGGGGAAAAGGGAAAGCAGGCTATCATGCTAACCTGCCTAGTCGAACCTATTTATAAAAACATAAATGTGTCTTATTGTTGCTCTGAGTCTCAAAATAAACTTCATAATGACTTATAAAGATAATAAAGAGGTTCGCGAACCGCTGGTTAGCCTAGCTTAGCAGAGAGACTTGGGGGGTGGGGGGTGAGGGAAAGCAGGCTATCACGCTAAGCTGCCTAGTCTCTAACGTATTTAAACTAATTGTTCCATTCCATTAGCAGCAGACTTGGTGTCTATATATCACAACGTAAATAATATTTACCTAAATAATATTTACGTTGTGATATTATGTCTTTCGATTGCAGGCTTCTAAAATAAGTGTTGCTGTCCTTTTCAGTGGGAGGACAGAGAGACAGGAGTTTTTTTTAGCTTAATTTAGCTTAGTACGAAGACTTGAAAGAGAGGAACAAAAGCTTAGCTTTAGCTAAAAATAACTAAATCTGCGATCAGCTTATATTTGTTTGTTTATCAAAATAAAAGTAGGTTTGCGATGAACATTCTTGTTCCCGTCCATATATTGAGTCTCTGGACTGTAGCTTCTCATTTTAAGACATTATATTGGTAATTATAATCTAACTCTGGGCGCACAAATAACTGCGTTTATGTCCTCCTGTTATCGACCTAAAGGATTATTGTTTATAAGGATTTATTGTTTCACATTTCCATCTTTCAGCCTTACATGAAGTGCAGCTGCCGTTAAGCTTGCATCAACACAATACAAAACAACAAAAGCAGATTTGTGAGGTCTAATCTGAAATAAAAAAACCCTCTCACTGCTGTTCTGCATCTGATTTTCTCTCACATTTATCTTCCAAGACGCTCACAGTCCAAATGGAATTCATTGGACATAGTTCATCCAGGCGGTAATTAGTTGTGATCGGCGTGTCCTATGTTAGAATATGATTCAGTGCAGACACACCGTGTGGTACTTATTCATCATGGGAAGATGTTTCTTTAATAAATTCCATTATCGTTGACTATTTCAGCAAAGACTCGACATGTGTTTACTCTGTGGAGCTGAACAAAGCTGCGAGCAGATGCAGCCACTGATGATTCATCATTTGAAGTCCTGATCTTTTGATCATTTGAACATTAATGAATTTGAATTTGAACACATTTGCAACTCTCACTTCATACACAGATGAAACAAACACGCGTTCCTTGTGGAGCACACCTCGCTGACAAATATGCGTCTCATTCCTTCAGAAGAAAAACTTTTCCATCTTTGCAGAGTCTCGGAGTTGAAGTTCGTAGTTGCCAAATGAAAACCTGTCACATTTTTTTGGAGTGGAAATGGAAATACCGTCTTTCAAGCCAATTAATATTTTACACAAGTAGAGGTTGCTTTAATAAAACAGTGTGCAGGCCAGTCAAAGATATGTTGGACCAAAAGTGTCTTGGGAGAGCTTCTGTTACTACAGTGAAGGAATAGTATCAGCCTGTGAATACTAAAAGGGACAATAACACTGCAGAGGGAAAGATTCATCTTTTGTGTCCGTACGATGGGCCATTATTTTCTGGACGGTTATAATATAAGGCTCCAAACTTTCTGCTGCCGCTTTATCCAGCTGTCACGTAACGAAACGAGCAAACACAACACCATATACAAAAGGGAGCTTCAGGCGAGAATCACCTGGGATGAGAACAAAGACGTACACGCGGGGACGAAGTCAAAGGAACTTAAATGGTTTGGACTCATTATAAAGTCTTATTTCTGTGCACGGTAATTTCACATTGATGATAATTGTGGGTCTGTCAGTCATATTTTAGTAAAGAGTCCAATAATGGCAACATTAAGGCTTTTAAATGATCACAGTGAATCTAATGAACTGTATTTATTTTACAGGCAAAGTGCTGACTGCCGTGTACTTTTACTTTCTTTTTCTTTTTCATTTAAGATGTTGTGAAGTGCTACTCGTGTTTTATTTTAGGGTATTTTTTTCTTTTTGGGGAAAAAGCAGGATCTATTTGTGTGTATTTGTGTGTCACCAGCTTGCTGACTCATGTTTATTTGTGCCGTGACTATAATAAACATCTGGAAATGGGAAAAAAAAACAAAAATCAAGGACATGAATCAGCCCATTTGGGGTTTGTACTGTAAATATGGTGCTGCAGGCGTCAGGATCATGAGAGGAGAGTGTGTAGTGCCGGCTCTTACAGACTGAAGAGCGGGTCAGGAAGGTCAAAGGTGAGAGGTCAGGATGCAGGAAAGAGATAAGAGGCTGATTCAGGACCAGGGAGAGGGTTGTTAGGCAGCAGCAGATGGAAAAAAATAGCAGTGAGTTGATGATCTCACGGAGGGAATAATGAAAATGGCTGTTATGTGGCTACTATGGCTTAAACCAATCTCCAGTCCCATCATTCATACCGTTGCTTCAAACAGTTTTATTACCAGCGGGACACGGTCTTCACATCAGCCTCCTGTTTTAAAGCCTACTAAGGAAACTCTGAACATGAACAATATCTCCCACTTGGCAAAAAAAGAAAAAACAACCGTGTCCACAAACGAAGCATCACTGACAGTTAAATAAAATACAGTAATATAGTGTTTCACATAATTAAAAAGAATTTTACACTGGCTGTGTTTGGAGTACAGGGTCTACTGTGTTAGAAAATGAAAAGTAATACTTAGGTTTCCTGCTTCCTGTTGACCATTAAGGCACTTTCTAGCATTACTCGGCTCGTTTTCCATTACTTCATAGTACCTCCTCAACGTGGGCGGAGCCATAGCCCAGCTGCAGGAAACTGCCGTGACATCATTTTATAAATACGACACAAACTAGTGACTTGTAAAGCAGTTGTTTTCGGTGTGAATGAAACATTAGAATCATTTGATTGAGAACATTTGTTCACAGAAACATTCAGTAACTTCCTGCATGACTGAACGGAAATACCACTGAACGTGGTCGTGATTGGGCTCAAGCTGTCAGCAGTGCTGTTGCTAAATACACACATTTTAGAAATGTCCTTGCTAAATATTGGATATTAATGCATGCATTTTTAAGGCTTTTTAACTGATCTATAGGTGGAAAATAATAGTTTTCAATAGTCCATAGGAAAGAGATAAGAGGCTGATTCAGGATCAGGGAGAGAATATTATCATCTGTTTTCCTCTGAATTGGATGTGCTATTGAAGAACACATAAGGGTCATTTAGGATAATACACTCACGGATAGTATATTCAGTTTCTGTCAATCAACCCTCCTAAATGTTACACGCTGGACCTTTAACTTAAACTTTGGCTCGGTTCTATTCAGCAGTCTCGGGCTGTGCTCCGAGTTCAGCCTTTTGAGGCAGTGTCTGAATGCTAAGTGAGAATTATTATACCTCATAGATCGGACACAGGGAAGGTGTTTTTGATTTACCGCCACCTTTCAGCCTGTAGACGGATGATGAAGTGGACAAAAGGGCTGAAATTGACTGAAAACAACAAGAAGAAGAATAACTTTAATAATAAAGAAAAGCAAAGAGATCACTGCGTACACAACTATGAGCTCACAATTCCCACCTGAAGGCAGCATAATTAAGAAAACTGAACTGATTTGATCTGCATTAACCTTCTTAAGCCTTTGAGCTATAAATGAACGTTAATTCTTCTTTGTAATTATTTCTATAGTGTGAGAGTAAAGGTTATTTTTCTTATCTTTTGCCATAATTGTGGTGACATCACTGCACTTTACAAATTCAGCAGGTGCAGTGGCAAACCTGCGAATGACATCATATTATGTCTCTTAAAATTGTCTGTGGCCCTTGATATTTTACCCAGATTCCCCCTCCATGGTTTCATGTCTTCTGCAGAGACAGTGCAGATGAAACGTGTGTGATATAATTTATATACAGCATTTAGAAAACTAAGAGGGAAGAGAGAGAGGTCAGCTTAGGATACACAAAAACAGGACATCAGACAATGAAAGAGGCTGCAGCAACATTCTCATTTGTGTTTAAATGGTGGATGATGCAGCTGCTGCTGCTGCTTTGGCCAAAGCAGAGTCTAGACGAGATGAGATGCATGAGTGGATAACCTTCTCAAGGTCTGCATAGGAAAGACAGGAACCCGGTGAAGTAGCACATCATTTCCTGCTGCGATCACCGGAGATAATTTGGGAGAAAGGATTATTTCGTGTTTCTGAGAAAAAGAAAAGGAATTAGACTCAAAGATCAATCGAACATTTTTAATCCATAAACATGTGAAGCAGCCTAATTATTTGACTGAAACGTTAAGATTAGAGACTCATTTAACTCATTGAATTCTTATTTATGAACTCGTGTGCACACGACAAGAAGAAAACAAGAACATAAATATACTATCATGCAGACTCTGTGGTAATATTCTCGGTATTCATGCTTTTGCAGGTTTGTTTCAGGTGTAATATAAAAACTGACTAAATGCATACACAGAAGGCAAAGTTGTGTTCAACGGATGAACACAGGATCATCGTTCAGGTGCCCGGCGTTTGTTATTTGGCATGAAAAAGAAGGAGAGAAAGCAAAGATATTGCTTTTCTTCTAATAATCAGCGGATCGTGAACTCCCCACTTGTCTTGACGTGTGAGTGGCACTTGATGAAAAACAGATATTATGACGGTGCTTGGACGTAACCTTGGCCCGTGGAATCAGGAAAAAAGCCTCTTCAAGCACGATGGGCTGCAGCGTCGCTGCTGCAGATGGATTTTGTGTCCTATTATGCACAGAATCACGCCGCTTTCATTCTTTATGCTCACACACGTATGAATGCGTGCACTCAGCGACATGTTGAACTAGTTCTCTAAACTTCAGCGTTATGAAACAAATGACACATATAGTAACTGCTGGTGTAACGTGTTTGCATTATTGATCTTATGTCTACACACAGTAAATGTTCACCAGAAGATACACATTATTGTTATTGTGCTATAGACACAGAATACATCTGTATTATGTGATGTACTTGGACACAGGACACCACCGCGTCCTGCAGACATCATATACATAATATATATACGACGGCGGGGGATTTAAAGGATGACAAGTGCGTCCTTGTGGTTTTCGCTAAATTAATTTTAGAAGGTCATCCAACTTTGGAGCTGAGGTAAAACAAGAGCTTACTCCAGGTTTGTGGACCGAATCGACCTTTATTTTCAAGCATCGTCTTTGAGGACGGAAACATCCGCCAAAGACTCTCATGAGTAGGAGCATTATTATTTTAATAAGTAGCATTAAAATCATTTTTTTCCACTATAATGCAATAATGCATTTAAATGTTAATGTAAAATATCCATCCATCCATTTTCGCGGGGTAATGTAAAGCATATTTGTTAATAATAATAATAATAATAATAATAATAATAATAATACCTTTATTTTGTTGTACAGTCATACATACTGTATGTATTACACAGCATTAAATACTGCTTATTAATGCTAAATATAGTGGGATTATTTTACTACAATCTATAATTTGAGAGATTTACACCGTAATATTTTCACTATATCGTATTCTGATCCTAATTTGACTGACTATTATTTCTTTTGTTGGACCTATAGGACTCATAGGATACATAATAAAAGTCCTGCTTATTGTCTCCATGGTTACCTAAGAGCTGTGTTTATAATTATCTGAAGTGTGGAAGGGTTTAACTTCTCCACTGTACTCTACGCTGTATTGAAAAGGAACAATTTTTCCTATTGGAGTGAAAATAGACAGCTTATCCAGCACTTTCCACCTCTAACTGTGCAGGTCAGTGCAGCTGCAAGGTTTTTAGTTTTTATGAGGGAAGCTGGAAATTGAGATTGATAAAAAAAAAAAAAAAAAGGTCATTTGCAGTTTATGCTTGAGATACTCGTGGAAAAAGGAAAAAGGAGAAGACAGGCAGTGCTGTACTGCTCTAACAAGTAGTGATTTCCAACCTGCAGACTTGAACAGGTGACAGAGATGATGAGTGCTGAGGCTGAAATAAATTGCAGTGCTGTCAACTAGAATAAACCGCGGAGCTTCCACCGGCAAACTGTCCTCAACAGATGGAGCACTGCAGACGCTTCTCTGTGCACGAGAATCACAGACGAGAATATAGACGTCGCTCCTGAAATCCCATGGAAATGACGTCTGATGCGAAGCTATTTTCACTTCTATGCGTCAGAGCACATGTATATTTTCCTGCAGGTAAAACACTCAGTGCTTGATTTATTGCTAAATATAAATCCCAGTGGTTGAGCTACAGGCAAAATACTGCATGTGTGTGTGTGTGTGTGCTGCCACTGAAAGCCTCTGCAGTAAAGTTTGATGGTGTTTTGTTTTGTTGGAGAGCGCATGAATAAAACTTGTTTGTCTCAAACTGTTTTGATAGATTATGGTAAGCGCTGCAGGAGAGAAAACAGGGGGAAAATATAGAATAAAGTTCTACCTTGGGGAGAATATGAGTTTTGCCAGACTTACTGTATCTCTTTTACGGATCGGAACAATTTAAAGTTTCAAGGCGACGGAGCTGCCCACAGAATCTTTATGTTGCCGTGCAAGCGAAGACATTCAGCACTCAGAGGACGCCATTATTCTTTGATTTGCATACACAAACATCCAGATATGCACATTAGCAAAAGCAGGACATTGAAGTAAACAGATACGATTGGAATCTACATAAATTAGTTATTGATAAAAAAAAAAAAAAGGAAAACTAGTATTCAAGTGAGAAGCCCTAAGATAACATAAGATAAGATCATCTTTTATTAGTCCTGCAGAGGGGACATTTACATTGTCACAGCAGCAAAGATAATAAATAATAAGAAAGTGCAATATAGAAAGATATTAAACAATACGACTATAAAGAGTTAAAATAGAATGTATATTACAGACAGTTTCTAGAATATATACAGTATGGGCTTGATACATATATATATTCCAGGAACGTCTGTCTGTCTGTCTGTCTGTCTGTCTGTCTGTCTGTCTGTCTGTGACTCAAACCTGACAGGCGTCTTGCTACGGGCACGGGTAAGTGCAGTGCCAAGTTTGACGTGGTTCGGGTCAGTACTGCAAAAGATATCGGTAAAAGAAGCTTCCCCCGCTCTGCTGTAGCCACTCCCCCTCTCACTCACACAGCACTGTGAGTGAGACAAGGTTCAGAGGAAGCTTCTTTCCTGCAGCTGTTCACTGAGCTCTAGCTCTGCATCGCGCTGTTCTGTAACCATGTCGTTCAATTTTCCATATTTACTGTATATTGTCTGCCATTATGTCAGTGTCAGTATTTGCTTTCTACAAATAAAATAGTAACAACGAGCACTCAAACACACCAAACCAACAATGGTTTTGCGCGAGCACTGCAATTCTAATTCCACTCCACCAATTCATTTGGAAAATAGAAGTCTTTTTAAATCCCAAAGAGTGGTCCATGATCCACTCTTTGAAAACCACACAATTACAGCTGCAGAGGAAAACTCGGGAGAGGTCAAAGGTCATCGTGAAGCAGTTTCTGTATCCTCTGTTACTGCTTGTATGATCCTTTTATCCTGAAACATGAAACCACGCCAGTTTCCTCCTGACACACACGTCGGCGGTGAAATAAATTGTTTCAAGCCTGACTTAACGCTTTCTTTTTTATCTTTAAAGAGCGTAAGTGAATCATTTGCTTCGGCGGGGAACTCTGGCTTTAGAGATTAGGCTCCCGACGGCTACAGAGGAAACTTTGGGGAGATTGCACGCACGGAGAAAGCTGCAGGTTTCCAAACACAACTGTTATCACTGAACACCTTTGTTCTCGGATCGTTTACGACCACGACTGTCAACAAAGACACGACTGACACTTGTGTAACTCACTGCAAAAGAAACAAAGATGTGTGTGTAGAATATATAGACGCACGTCATTTTCATTTAAAGCCTGAGTAAATTGATCATGGGAAAACTTGCTTGTTGGTAATAACTGCATGAAAATCAATCATTCTAATATGGATAAGAAAGGTAATTAGTATTGATCTGTGTGTATTAAACACTGATGTAAAAGACTGAGAGCTGATTACATTGTTCAGTTATTTTAAAGCCTGATCCCAGCATATACTGTACATATAGATAATTATCACAATAAACGTCAGATAAAAGACTTCTTTAAACTTCTTTATGGACAGAAAACAAAACATTTTTGAAAGGAAAATGAAAGGAAATTTGAAAGGATGTCAAAAAATGTTATTGAGACGTCATAGAAGTAATTATTTCTCTTTCTCACAAATATTAATATTGATTTTAATTAATTAATTAATTAATTAATTAATTAATATGACTTTTCATATTAAATTAAAAAATCACTTTTCTGGGGATAAGCATCACCTGAACATCCACGTGAACGGTCTGGACTATTTTCAGTCCGTGTCTGTCCATGAAATTTAAATCAGCTGTAGGTGGATATTTAGTGAATTTATGTTTTAAAACAAGACCTTGGAAAATCCACTCTTGAAAGCCACAAACATACAGGATTCAACAAATCACAGTGGGAATGTTTCTGGCTCAGTGGAAAAGGAGATACAGCCCACAGATTTGCTTGGTGTCTACAATGACGATAAAAGACAGATTTTTAATGCTTTTGTCTTTATTCAACACTGCATTTGCACAAAAACAAAACCCAATATGGATAAAACAAAACCATCAATTACAGCAGAATGCAGTGCTTATTACATGACTTCATTCAGCTGCTTACATATTCAAGAACAAAAACCCTGCAGGCTACAGTCCAGACTTGGTCTTCACCCACTAATAGCTCCAGTGGATTTGTTAGAAACAGTATTGCTCGAGTCATCCCTGTGGAACAAAAAAGCACTTTACAGGTTATTCACTTCAGCAGGACTCGAGGATTTGGAGGCTTAGAACAGAAAAAAACATCATTCTTCAACAAGTAACAGTTCATCTGACTCAATATAACAACAACAACAACAACAACAACAGCAACAGAACTATCGGACACAGATTTAGCTGGAAACACTGGAGCGTCAGCTTCAACGTGAACAACACGGAGGACGGAGACACTTCATCAGAGACGACGGCGTGCATCGTCCAAACAACTGAAATTTGACTCTTTCTAAAAATAATGTTAATAAAATAAAGGACACACAGCAATGCTTTTCTTTGTTTGACTTCAAAGTCACATTGAGAGTAAAAGTTTATAAGTGAGGCCTGGAGTCGAGAGTTAGCAACATCGACTCTAAACAGAGTATTCAAGTTCAGAAAAACTAAATCACTTGACTTGTCTCAAAAGGCGGGAGGAACAAAGACGACGTGGCACAGACAGGAACAGGAACTCATCTTAAATACACAGACGAGACACAGGTGAATCTAACGAGGCAGACAATCAAGACTGGAGGGAAAAACACACAGGGACAGGAAGTGAAACCATCTGAAACCAGAGGAGAGGCGGGTTTCACAATAAAACAGGAAACAAGAAACATGACCTTAAGGCAGCGGTGTCAAACCCAAATCACCTGAGGGCAATCCAGCATCTAATCTGGTTAAGATGGAGCCGCTCGAGAGAGGAAACAGAATTTCAAAGTAAAAGTGCTTGTTTTGATAATGGAACGACGTCAACAATGACATTTATGATCAAAAACAGATAAATAATAATAACATGGACAACTTTAATTAAAAACACCAAACAGACTTTTATATGCCGTCTCTATGTAATTCATAATGTCAATGAATGTACATTTAATACTGTGATAATAACAACCGAATGTCTTATTATTACTATTAATACTGCATAGTACCGCCAATAATACGTGGATTAAACAGGAGGACAACATTTCTAGAGCTGGAATCACATTATGGAAGCGTACCAATATGAAATATTACATTTCAAAAACTGTCGTTCTATTTTTAGGGATAGAAGTGAAAGTATGCAAATATCTTGTCTTCTTCATAAACATATTTGTCTTCCTTTTAAGCATATTTTTTGTGGATAATGTACGTATGTGCCCTTTAAGTCACAACTGTGTGTAATGGTTTGTTTCTAGGCAGTTTTTATGACGTTCTTTGTACGGATACTACAACATGAATGGATGAACAGCAATAATAGGACATGAGCATGCATTTAACAGTTTCTTCTCGTTTTCTTTTAACTTCATTGCTTTTCTTTGCAAAATCTCAGAGAATAGTCTTTAGATGGGGCCACATATGGAAATAACAGAAGAACAGCGCTCACATGCATCGAGAAAGTATAAATAATTACGACGCAAGATGTGAAAAATAAACAACATCCCGGTTCATACAATTCTAAATGGATAAAGTATAAGAATCCTGGCCAAGATGTTGAATCACTGAAAAACTGGCAAACATAGCAGCGAGCGGGCGGTCGGTCGAGTCTTCCTTTACGTAAATGTGATTTACTCTCTGTCGCCACTGGACGATCGTAGGAGGAGTCGCTTTCGTCCAATTATTAGGAATCATCAGCAAACATGCAACACATGCAGTAGCTGTGTAGTAGTTGAGTTGGGAGGGAGGTTGTTTGTATTTAGCACACTTCCTCCAGCATTTGTGAGTCAGATGTAAACGTTGTTATTTGGTTCCTCAGTTTCTGTAAAACGGAGGCTGATAGTGACTGAGGCTGAGATTAGGACCTTACGACCTTCTAAGAATTCGATTTTCAACAAAGCTTTTCACTTTGATGAACATTTATGATTAGTGTTGTTGTTGTTGTTGTTGTTGCCTTGCGTTCCACAGGTGTCCCCGTTTGCCGCTCTGCTCTCTGACACGATGATCAGAGATGTGATTGACAAATCACTGCTATAGATATTTTCTTTTCAACAACTCGCAGCTTAAATATTGACCGCGAGATTTCTGCCCAGACATCAAGCTGCACCGACACACACACACACACACACACACACAGCAGCTTTCATCCCGCTGTGCCTTACAGACATGACAACTGTGGTCAACCAGGGAGGAGGTAAAAGTCTGGATCTGTCCCCCGGCCTTTAGATCCAGCTGGAGGAAGAAAAACTGGACCTTTGTAAATGACTGATCTTATTCATGTCAAATCTGGCAACTTATTTGAACATGAATATTTTAACCCCATAACATCGAAGCCTCAAAATGTCCGTCTGAACTTTTTTTTTTTTTGCTAATTTTAACCATAAACGGACCAGAGAACGTCCTGTGACTCAGAGATTTTTGCCCATTTGTTTTCTCTCAAAACTTGGCAGTTATTTTCAATTTACTGCATGTATTAACAATTTAAAATGAGGAAAAACAACATAGTATTTAAAAAGTTGTACATGAACACCATATTTTGAGTGTTAAATTTGAAATTTAAACAGTTTTTGTCTCAAGGAAACTTACGTACAGGTGTTTTTCCAGCTCTCTCCTCTCTAGCAACAAAGACGCCGATTCCTGCAGCGGCGTAAGTGAAATAAACATAATAACCACGTGTTGTTTTGGCTTTGACGTGCAACTTCTCAGCTTTTCACACTCGGCGTTAAAGGGTTAAACACTGAAGGTGACTGTTGTGCGTAATTGACATTTATCATTTCCATTTAGAAAACCAGAATACTAATGAACACAGTTGTGTGCACATCCTTCCCAAATGTCCTGCCTGTTCATAAATATTCCTTTTTTGGTTTTTTGTATTTCTGCTGCAGTTCATTTGTGAAGAAAAGTGGATTTCTCGTTTCCCGAGGTCAAGAACGAACGCAGCAGAGCTTAAAAATCACCCAAGGAGATCAGGCGTGGGGTCACACGGGTCAAGAGAAGTTATTTACTTTATTCAATGGTTTGAGATGAACTCGCACTTTAACACAGAGCAGAAAGTGAGTCGATGGTGGACAAATCCTTTTGAAATGACCTTGTATTTTCTTTGTTAACGTATTAAAGGGAATGCTGACACTTACAAATGAATCTTATTCAATCATCTCTTTCATTCATGTTCAAAATGTACATGATTTTAGAAACCTGTAAGTAGAGCTCAAACTATTACTCCATTAAAACGAGACGTGAATCTATTCTTCATTTTATTTCCTCCATAAAACAAAGAATCATTAACACCTAAAAATTTATCATTTTTTAACGTTTTCTGACATTTTACAAACCAAACGATTACTCGATTCATCGAGAAAATTAACCGATTATGAATGTAATCATTAGTTCCAGCTCTACCTATAAGATTAACTACCTTTTATGTACTTTTTAAATTTCTTTTTCACTCCACTTTTAATCTTTTCGTCTGAAACATTTCATTTTCTTTTTAACAACTGATTGGAAGTTTAATAGATTTACAGTGTTTTTAAAACACCTTTAATCTTCCTTTGTGCTCGAAAAGAGCTTTTTTAAATAAAACTTGTCTTATCTTTATTATTACTCCTATTATTCCTAGACGAAACACTGGTTTCACGTTCAGTAAGATTTCCCTGTCATTTTATTTTCTGCACAAACTTGCTTTACATGAGACGTTCATCTTTTATTTCACATCCAGACCCGCGTGTTGAACCTTTGCCTGGAGATGTGGACGCGACAGCAACGATGCAGTGATCCATCAGAAACACACAGAGCAGAGATAATAAGCACAGCTCCTTATGAACAGTGATGAAGACGCCACAGCCTCCACACAGGAAACAGATAAGTGAAGCCTGGGGGTGAACGTGCTGCCTGTTAACAAGTGGTATTCACTGGGGAGAGGAAAACTACGGAATATGTTGGCGCGCCATGATTTGGTTGACTGAAATAGGAAGTTAAGAAAATGGCTGTTGTTGTTATTTACTGGCGGTGAAGCCCAGGGGAACGCAGCAGACACATCATCAGAGCGGTGGCAGCGGGAAACGTCTCCTGAGACCATTCCCATTAATTGGAATTATTCAAGGGTGTCATTATTGTAGTCGGAGCGGGATGGAGAATAAAAGCCGCGCAACGGAAATAAAAGAGCAAATACTTCAAAAGTTTTACTGCATGTACACGAGGGCAAATAAAGAAACAAAACAAAAAACCCTGACCCAGGATTCATCATGTGATGAATGAACTCAAATCTAATATTTCAGACGTCTTTATTTTTCCATTTCAATTTAGAAATCTACTGATCAGAAAAGTTGTGTGACGTTGGCGCCGTTTAGTGATATATCTGACGCCTGTTTTGACAGAATTCATTATGGAGTTTTATGGCTTTACTAAATCAAAATACATCAATGCGCCACAAACACTAAATCCACTCTGTCCCACTGTACAGCCGGCTCAGAAGTTACATAAAACACTGTCAGTTGGGAGTTTATACCCATATTCCATAAATAATATTGTGTATATTGTGTGTTTGTGTGATTGTTATTGCAGAATAAACTATCGGAGGTGGATCTTTGTTTGACCTGAAGTTAAAAAAAAACTGAAGGACAAAGTGAAACTTCCTCTGTGTTTTATCCTCGGCTCTTTGATGAGCAATTATCTTCACAGAAGTCTTAAAACAAAGGTGGTAAAAAAAAAAAAGAAGCTTCTCATTCATGAGTGTGCTGCTGTGATTCTCACTCCAATAATTCCCACATAACTCAAACGGCCTCATCACTCATCAGAAACCTAATCACAGAGAGTCGTTGACTTGCACTGGCTGAGTGAGTGAAAGTGCTGTGTGTGCAGGTGCACGACACACTCGTATATAACGCCCATCAAACTGCTCATTAACATCGCCCACCTCGTTCCAACGCGCGCCGCAGAGCGCCACCGTGTTTTGTTTGGCAGACGGAGTCAGAGATGTTGAACCCGAGGCCAAACGCAGGCCGTCACACGTGTAGTCAAGGCGACGAGCCTCTCCTGTCTCACATGAAAATCAGAATTCTGAGAATAAAGTCAGAATTCTGAGTTTAAAGTCAGAAATGATGCGTTCAAAGTCAGAAATTATGAGTTTAAAGTCAGAAATGATGCGTTCAAAGTCAGAAATTATGAGTTCAAAGTCAGAAATTATGCGTTTAAAGTCAGAAATTCTGAGTTTAAATTCAGAAATTATGAGTTTAAATTCAGAAATTATGCGTTTAAAGTCAGAAATTCTGAATTTAAAGTTAGAAATTCTGACTTTAAAGTCAGAAATTATGAGAATAAAGTCTGAAATTATGCGTTCAAAGTCAGAAATAATGCGTTCAAAGTCAGAAATGATGAGTTCAAAGTCAGAAATTATGAGTTTAAATTCAGAAATTAAAGTCAGAAATTCTGAATTTAAAGTTAAATTCTGTTAAAGTCAGAATTATGAGAATAAAGTCTGAAATTATGCGTTCAAAGTCGTTCAAAGTCAGAAATAATGCGTTCAATGTCAGAAATTATGAGTTTAAAGTCAGAAATTCTGAGTTTAAATTCAGAAATTCTGAGTTTAAATTCAGAAATTATGCGTTTAAAGTCAGAAATTCTGAATTTAAAGTTAGAAATTCTGACTTTAAAGTCAGAAATTATGAGAATAAAGTCTGAAATTATGCGTTCAAAGTCAGAAATAATGCGTTCAAAGTCAGAAATGATGCGTTCAAAGTCAGAAATTATGAGTTTAAAGTCAGAAATTCTGAATTTAAAGTTAGAAATTCTGACTTTAAAGTTCGAATTCTGACTTTATTCTCAGAATTCTGACTTTATATGTATGTGCATAGACTTTCTCTCGTGTACGGGCGAGGTTTATACAGAAAAACAAAAAAGTGTTTGAGTTCTGACTTTAATCTTAGAATTCTGAGAATAGTATTCTGATATTAAATATTAATCTCAGAATTCTAACTTCTGAGATTAAAGTCAGAAATACTGATAGTGATTTAAATAAATGAAAAAGAAGTCTACAGTAAAGTCACTGTGCTCAGTAATGACATCTCACCTCAGTCACATGGAACTGTGCTTCAGGCTGTAGCTGCACATCAAACAGATGGCAGACAACTGTACTGAACTGAAAAAATAAAAAAAAATAAAATCTAGTTTGACATTTTGAATTTGATGGCTCAGTGCTCTAAGCTGTGACTCCGCTGTCACTGCAGTGGATGTCTTCTTTTAACACAGGCACAGAGACGACGATGACGACGACGCCATCACCATTATTGATATCCAATCAAATGTGTTCATTATCAGGTCTCAGTTACTCAAAAATATGAGCTGGATCAGAACACCAATCAATAACCAATTATTCCTCCTTACTTTTGTGACCTTTATTTGATGAAGCATGTATTTTTTTTAATTTACTTTAAATTCATTCATTCATTTCATCTTCTACTGCTTTAATCCTCCACATGAAGGAGCTAGTTCCAGCTGATGCCACGAGAATAAAAATGTCAACATCGTGGCTCCACTACGACAGCTGATACAGATTCATGTCAGATTTATTTAGATGCTGGATTATTACCTGATTCAATCCCAATTTTATTTTTTTTCTTTAACCAGGAAAATCCCATTGAGTTCAAGGTTGGAGTATCAAACACTCGACAGTTACACAATTAAAACACAGACAGAAAACAAATACAATAATCCAGATTAAATTTACAAGCACTTTATGAAAAACGAGCGCATGTTGTCAGGTAGTTTCCAGTCTTTCTGCAACATTTTCCACGCAAAAGGTGCAGAATATGCAAATTAGGAGTACAGGGATGGTGGATTCACATCTGTAATCATCATGAGCTGCACTCTCCTTACTTCTTTCTTCTTTTTCCATTAACATGGGCACTACTTTATTTTTGCACAGCAACAAATTGACCACTTGGTTTTCAAAACGACTAAGTCTTTCCTCAAAAACAAAATTGAGTTCAGATCTGACTTGACAAGTGCAACACTTTCATCCTAATACCTGTAACCGTGACCTGCCTCTGACTGTCGGAGCGTTTAAACGCTTCACCTTTAACTCACTTGACCCCGCGGAGTGTGCGACAGATTTTCAGAATAAAACCATACAGTGGAGTAGGAGCAGTGAGACATAAAAAATAAATGAGACAGTGAGAGACAGGGGTGAGGTGGAAGGTGACACTTGAGCTGGCTCAGAGTATCACTGCCACATTAAATCACCGAAATGCAGAAGTAGGCGTATGAAAGGGGAATCAGACAGCTCAGCACACACACACACACACACACACACACACACACAGAGAGAGAGAGAGTGGAGGCTTATGTAAGCAACACATGCTGTCACACAGACAGCAGGCAGGCTGTGACTGTAATGGTGCAGCCACAGACTGAGCTCCCAGGTGTCGCCGAGCATATTAATGCTGTGTAAAGACGACGAAGGTAAGAAAAAAGTCTGTCAGGCCCAAACGAGACAGGAAATGCGTTTGCGTTTGACAGTGACAATAGATTTGTTTTTTTATGTGTGAAATCTCTCAGTTTTTCCAGAGTTACCGTAAGGAAGTTGGCTCCAGCCGCGGAGCGTTGGCAGAGGAGCACGATTGGCTACAGGGGGAGCCGCATCAGGAAAAGCAAAGCAGGCGTTTGCCGTGGGCCTTGAGCTGAGAGCAGCTGGTTAATCCACTGCAACGACAATTTGACACCAGCTCGCTGCCAAAAGCTTCATAATTTCACAAATGTGACAGTGGTGGCCATTTATTTTACATGGTATAAATCTGATATGACAAAGGTTTCATTTGTTGCAGGGGAAAGATTGGTGGGCTTGTCGCGTCGTGGCGAACAAACAGTCCAAAAAGTCCTTGAAATGCCACCGAGTCGCATCATTGATCAAGCAAACGTCATCTAACTGAATCATGGCGTTACCGTAACCCACGGTACCATGATTTATGACGTTTGATAAGAGGATAAATGTGTTTGTGAACTGCAAAGTTAAATAACTGGGTAAGTGGCTTTAAAAGGCTTTTAAAAAGAGTTTAAAATGTTGTCAGAAGCGTTTCTCGGTGAAATCATACATTTGAAGATGAGTTTGCAGGTCTGAAACAGAGACAGGTGATTCCCACATTTAAAGTGAAATCGGACTTAATGACTTTCATTCGTTATTTCACCGCGGACGAGCTGAAGCCGAACAATCGACACGACCAACCTTTATTCGGCGACTGAACGCGCGGCTCGGCTCACAGGTGACTGAGCACACAGATGCCGCCGCTCAGCAATTAACTCTAAATATGTTGTTTGAACGTCGTCGTCGTTGTCGTCGCTGTTGTTGTTATGTTTGAATACGACTTCTTTTACATGGGAATTTATTTGAATAACTCAAAGCCCAAACAGACGGCAGGTGCTTTCAGAGAACGAGCTGTGGGATTACACGAAACCTGAGGCTGACGACGCTCCACAGCATTTATTCTGCTTCCGACGCTGGGATGATTTTATCACCGACTCACATATGAGGGTTGTGTGAGCAGCCGACCCATAATGCAGTTCAGCAACTCTTGACGCGGATTGATTCAAAGTGAAACGACGAGTGTTTCACTTTGACGACAAACCTGCAGCTTCATCGTCACACTTTTCAGTTTAAAAAAGAGAATTTAAATCAATTTAGCAGAACAACGTCTCCTATTATAAGCGCGTTGTGATTTAAAGAAACAGCAACACTGATCATAAATGCTGCTCGTGCAAATTACATGCTTGAGAAACGGCAACTGTGTCCGTGTGACTGAGTACATAAACTGTAATGCGACACTCATTACACACCGAATAAACATCCATTCATCACTGAAGCACCAGGAATGAATGGGAAGGGGGAAAAAAAAGACACAGTCGGAGCAGAGGGAGCCACAGACACGACGCAGAATGACTTGCTTGATGGAGGCCAACGTTCAGCGTCGTCTCGCCAATCAAATTTAACCAAGTTGGGCTTTTTTTCCAGCGATATCAGGCAAGTGAACGCTGTTTGGCAGGCGGTAAAAAGTGGGACACGAGTGGGGAAAGAAGTGGATCACTGACACCGAAGAAGAACAGATGATCAACGTGATGAATAAATATGAGCAGCGGGAAATAATAACCGCTGCTGCTGCCAAACACTGAGAAACACTGTCTGCAGGACGAGGACATGTGTGAGTAAACAGGCGTCTCACTGCCAGGTCATTCCAACGCTGAGGGGATTTTATTTCATTAGTAAAAGTACAAGTGATTTTTAATTCACAAAGTTTGCTTTGCTCTGCGTCTCCTCCAGGCTGCGCTCATGTGAGTGTGAGTACAGTGGAGGATTTACTTATTATTTATCCAATAAATACAGCACTTGTATTTATATCTTTGTGAGGACTCGGTGTGAGAAAGATCTGACATGATATAAATAAATATCGTGCGGCCTCACTGCTGTGGGACTTTGATGACGTCTCCCACAGAGTCCCTGACACCGTGGAGTTTGATCTTCACAGCCACTGATCCCTGCTTTGAGAGAAAGGCCCTCGTCTAATCCTCGAAGCCTCTGTCCCGCAAAAGTCTTCACAGCTAAACATGTTTTTCTCGCACCCACACGCAGCATTATTCTCCTTTCATAGCCTTCCTTTTTTCTCATTCCGCACCCTTTCTTCTTTGCAAATGAATATGTCGCAGCTTCTATCGCACAGTGAGTACAGTATAAAACCAAGGTTGCGTAGAAACACGCAAAAACAAAAACGTGAGCCATGAATATCGAAGCATTCTACAGAGCTCTAATCCAACTGAATGTGGATCCAGTGATTGAGAACCCTCCTCTCCGCAGCTCGCACAGGAACCACTGTGTCGAGCACAAAGTCTCCTCTGTTTCCTTATCGGCTGCTCTCTCTTCTCATTACCATAGCAAAATGCTTGCGACATGCGATACACGGCGAGTCTGAGTCAGTGCAGGTGTTGAAACACGACGCGGATCAGATTAGTCTCCTGCCGGTGCCCGCATGTCCCTCTTACAAGCAAACATGTGTCCGCCATAAAAATGAGCTGCTGTTGAATGCAGCGCGTCACGTTGTGCGATTAACTGACCAGCGACCTGCTGACCGTTCTCGCTAAACCGACAGATTAAAACAATGGGCTGGATTATGTTTATGTTTAATGTTTAAAGAGGGAATAGTTTGTTGTTGGTGCTCGCGTTAAATGTGGCGTCCCACAAGGATCAATCCTGGGACGTGTTCCGTTTACCTTGTATATGAGACGCAGATGACACACAACTGTGTATGAATTAAACAAATGATTATGTATGCATATGTGTATACGTGTGTTTATAATAATAAATATAAGGATGATTAACAGCAGTATAAAGTATAAATATGCAAATATTTGGTGATGTATCTATAAACATGTCTTATTAACACCTCTTGTACACTTGTAACCACATTTTAATGTTGCATGTTTTATTTTAACCTTCAATTTGAGTGATTATTTGCTTGAAAAGAGGTAAATAAATCAAATATTTTTCAAAAATTTTACTGTGAACTTTTCAATAATCAGCTTTAATTGTGACAATTCACAGCATAACACCATATTTTGTGTTTTATTTTGAAATGACTGAGTGAATATAGGACTATATATTATTAAATGTGATTTTTTTTCTCAGGTAAACACAAACTAATGTGAAATAACGGTAAAAATCAGTATACGGTATATACGGCTGTCAGTTGACAGTAATTTAACTGAATGTAATTTAACTTATTATCTAGGACACAGTAACTAACTGTACATATACACACAGTAATCCAAATATCTTTGACACTGCAACTTATAATTCTCCGATGAAGAGTAGCCTTCTCCGGTATGTTAGTGGTAGGATTTGCAGTTGGAGAGCTTCATCCGCGAGAGCTCCTTCAGCTTTTATCTGCACCCTGAGCTCAGGATAAAACAGTCTGACGTTGGCCCTCTTTAGGCAGTCTGGCTCCGTGCCTACATCCCATGCTGACCTGGAAATGATAAGCGCGGGCGGAAGCCTCTGGAGAGACTGACAGAGCCGATCTTTAATGCGGCCTTGCCTCTTCTTCAGCCGTCAATCTGCGCTCCCACCAGCCGATAACTGGCTCCTCCTGCCTTCTCCTAATTGTGTCTCCTAAGCTGAAGTTTGTCATAACATACACTGGTGCATCGCGCGGTGGGACGGCCTCTGCGACGCTGACAGCTCGGTGGTTGCAGAGTGTTTTTATTTGAAACAGTTCAGAGGACGGAGGCTGAGAGCGTCTCCTCCATCACTCCATTGTGGTCAGTGGCATTTAGAGGAGTCCTCTTTCATGCTGGTGGTGCATTAATAAAACATTAGGCTTAGCAGGGAAATGGACATCATTAGTGTCCAAAGAATGAAGACGGCAATAAGACTTCTCAGGTGGGTAAGAAGAAAGATATTGAAACAGATGATTTAGGATCACGTCAACAGCATTAAATGCCCCTCAATTACCCTGGAAACACATAAATATGGATACGGACTCTCTCTCCCGCTCAGAGTAAACCAATTCATTAGGGGCAGACAGAAACTGTCATTGTGAACTGACATCAGATTAATTACCTCCAGATTACACTGTATCTTGAGAGCACTCGAGTTGAGTTACATGATGACGGCAAAAACACACATTTATAATGTTTAAATGGAACTAAACTCAATCTGCTGCATAAACTGCTGCTAAACACTAATTATTGATGCCGTCAATTATGAATAAAACCATAATCTGATGTTGTTGCAGATCGCTCTTGCTTGACATTAAGCCGCAGGTCAAGGAACTGGATGAAGAGACTGAAAAGGATCCTTTGCTGCATCAGTGAGCGGCCATGATGTGCTTACAGAGCAGAACGCGAAGCAGACATCCGATATCAGCGCGTTTCAAACCTGTGAGTCACGCCGTCTCCCGGGACTCAACTCTGACAGAACATCTGATAAAAGTGTTTGGTTTCCAATCGCCCGGATTATTAACCCGTCATCAAGTCTGTAAACGTCTCATTCTGGAGGTGGCGAGGTAGTTTTAGACGTCGTGTGTCAACGCCTTTAACACGAATGAATCATGAATCTGCTGTTCCTCTACAATGAATATGAATTATTTTAAAAAATAATTGTACAGACACAAGGTAGTGAGATTATCCGACGTCTCTTGTGCCGCAGTCAAAAGACTTCATTTTTATTATTATTGCTGCAAAGACGACACGATGCTCTGCCCGGAAACCTTGACGGCACAAATCTCTTCAGTGAATCGAATTCAACGAAACACTAAAATATTCTTGCAAGCAACGAACACTTGACTCTTGATTATTGAACAATTTAGTGAATAATTACTGCAGGTCCTGATAATTAGGTCCCAAAAACCATGATGCTTGACATTTATTGTGAATATTCTTGATTCCTTCTGCAGTGAAACTGCTTCTGTCTGGAGAAAAACTCCTGCACAGGTGTGTGTGTGTGTGTGTGTGTGTGTTTTAGGACATTTAAAAGCTCAAAGAAAGAAGAATAAACACATACATGTACGAGAATAACGACCCCCAACAAAACAATACATTTATATTTGTATGATTTTTCCTCTGGCTCCATCTTAAGAGCAAAATTTACATTTATTTATTAGCTGAATGGAATCACCTTAGATTTATGTTCATAATTAACATCTGACCTGTAAAATATTAACCCTGAGTGTGCCGCAGGTGCACAACTCCTTATATGGACGTCCTTGGGGGCGTGTGTTTATAGGTCACATATTCAGGCTTCAAAAAAGTATTTATTTGTTGTTGAATCAAAGTTATGATTCATTTTATATCACATTATTAGTCGTGATAGAAAGTGACAATAATTGTGCAGAAAGTCACAAAATTAGACAGTTTCTTCTTCTGTTTTTGTTCATAAAAATGAGCCAAGTGAACTTTGAACGGCGACGTGTTTCCAAATGTCACTATTTCAAAACCGATTTTAAACATTTTGAGGACTTTCCGCTCAGGTTTGTTTGTAGAGTTGGTGAAAATTAAAGAAATGTTTCATCAGATTCTCTCTGCGTGCTGAGGACACTCTATATTGCACATTCTTATAACCTCTGTATAAACTGTGAGTTTAAACATGGAAGTAATCAGGGTCAGAAAAAGGAACTTCACAAACTGGTCGTCGGGCTCAGTGGATCATACGTTATAATACATCCTTCATCAGATCAGAGGGATTCAAATTATACTGTATTATTACAAACATGATAAAGTCAAAGAAAGATCCACAGAAGGCTGAACTTCAAGGATGTGTCACTGAACGTGTGCGTGATCAGTCAAAGACGAGAAAGCGTCCGCTTTGAACTCATTTCTTTCCCGTCCAAAGTAAATTTGTCACAGCGGTAGAAAAATTCCTTCGTTATGAAGCAAAGCGACAGATGACGTTAACACTTGAAGCTCTAACGCCGGAGTTCTAATCATATAAACACGAAGAGTTTGCACGCAGCGTAAACATCAGTCAACGCTCAAGTAAAACCAGCTAAATTAACATAAAGGAGATGCTAAAATATTATGAGAAGCACCTATGGAATAACTCACCTTTTATTTGCCATAAACTGAGTCAACATTTTTACACAAACATTCTTGTCCTGAGGCCAAGGGAATAAAATCAAGTGAAATCAAGGCTTCGGGGACCGATATGAAAGCAGATGGTGTTGTTGTTGTTACACGCTGCAGTCAGTTTTCACATCATGTGGACAAGTTTAACACAGAAGTTAATTCCACGTCTAACTGCTGTGTGTGTGTGTGTGTCGCTTTGTTTTCCTGTGTAGCTGCATCATCCAAGCTTTCATCCAACTCATGATTAAGTCAAATTAGATTTTCCACATGACTGCAATTAGTGCTGCTTTCCCCACTATTTTTACTCATTTTTTTCCTAATTTGTTTCCCCAAATTAATTAATTTTATGTGTCTGTTAGGGAGCCGTGGATGAATAGGAAATGGTTTGGAAGGAGAGAAAAAAAAAAAAAGGAACAATGCAATCCCTGAATGCAATTAAGCAAAAAAGAATTGGACGTCTCTGCAGTGAAGAAGAAATGTCCTGCCTCAGTAGATCCTCTCACTCATGCAGGGAAAAAAAGGAACTTTGGTGCTCAGATCAAGTAAAGCCTTTCATCCGTCCATACCAGAGACTCGTGGAGACAAACCGAGGGAATTTCATACTTCACTGACATAATGGAGCTGTGCATTAAGCGTACTTAATATTAAGAACACCTTAGTCGATTCAGCTGGCTCTCTGTAAACCACTGACTTATGGTCCAAAGTGTTTCTGCTAAATTGACGCCATGTGGATTTTGTCTGTGCATGTGAACATAAAGGTGCTATACGTAAAAATATGAACCATTTAAAACACATGTGTCTACACACACACACACACACACACACATAACTGTACCGCTATCTTTTATATTTTTATAAACATTTAACCTATTTGGTCAATTTTCACTGAAAGTGAAAACAGTTCAACATAAATGGTCATTTTATACCTTAATATAATACGTTTCTTATTTTATATGTTAATTAATTAGAGATGACGTTAAGATATAGTGGTATATGTAAAATATGAACCGTGGGAAACATTTAACCTATTGGGTCAATTTTCACTGGTCAACAAAAAACAAGCACAGTTTCTGTCTGCACATCGTGGTCATTTTATACCTTAATATAATACATTTCTTATCTACGCAGCATCTTAAATCACCCGTTTTTGGATTTGCAGATGGTAAATTGAAATATATGAATACATCAGTGTTCCTGTTGAGATAGAGAGTGTCACAATATGTCACATGCATATTGGAGGATGACACACGCACGACGTGTGAATGACATCAGGCCGTGAGAGACTGTACGAGACGTGAGGGTGTGTCCACGGAACGGAACGTCTCAGCGGGTTTTTAGGAAACGTCTTTGTGTTTGTGTCGCGGCGTCGACTCATCAGCCGTGCAAACTCACGCTGGTGTCACGAGGTCCTGCTCATGTGCGGTGAGGAGAGTGAATGGATGAACAAGGTTGCACATTTGCATTTGTGGCATTTATGGCTGACTCGGTCCAGTTTGGTTTGTAGCCAGCTGGCACTGCAGTCACGAACAACAACAACAACTGTGGCCGCTCTGCCGTTGGATCCACATCCAGAAATCAATGCATTTTCACTGGGAAAAAGAGACTGTGAGAGGACGGCAGCATCAACATGTGCCAAGTGTTTATCCTGCAATCTCAGCGATGACATGAGATGAGTGAGTCATACAAACGTGGATCCCACGGCCTCGCGCTCTCGTGCGCAGAACTGAACAGGATGTGTTTGCATTTTAAAAGCCGATCCTCGGCACAGTCTTTCAGCACAAAGCCTAGAGGACATCCTTTGTGCACAACACCGAACTCTTAGTGGATTAGAGTTGTGCGGTGGCACAGGCAGGTTCAGAGGCTCAGAGACCTGAACCAAACACTGGTCGGTCAGAACTGGGGCAGCAGGTGCGAGCCGCGTTTGAACGGCCCTGAGGGAGTATTAGCGCTCAAGGAAACTCTGGTAACAGAAGATCCATTAAGATGTGGCGTGAGAGAGAAGTCGACCACAGACCAACTATATGTCCTGTGATTTGAAAATAGCATCAGTTTCTGATGAAAGTCTGTGCAGCAGCAACAAAGACAATGAAAGCAAACAAAAACACCATCAAGGAAGGAAGAGCGGAAGACTGCGGCCCCCGGCTTTATTTTAATTTGATGTTCATTAAACCTAAAAGTAAAATGTGGATCGCAGCTTCCCTCTGTTGTCACTGAAGGTTTGTGTGTTTGTGCTCTCAGTGCAGAGCAGAACCCTCCACACATTGATCAGTCTCCGATTGGTGAATCCGTCTCGAGCGTCCAATTACACCAAGTCTTCCGTATCTTTCCTTTGTGTCTTCACTAACTTTTGTTTCCGTCTCGGTTTCCTTTTATCAGCGTCGACTGTGAAGTCAAGAACGTGAACCCGGCTCTAAATGGGTTCATGAGCAGCCGCCGTAAATACAGTGAATAAAACGCATCCATATAATCTTTTAAATTTGATATTCAGCACACTACGAGGGCAACGCGGTTTAATGTATTCCAAGATTTGCAAAGGTCTTTTAACCTCCCAGGAGACGAGTCTTTTTTCTATTATTCACAGTAATGTGCAGCGATGCAGGCTCAACGGTTCCCACGGGGCCCCGACGTTAGAAACACTCTCTTCACGCGATTGTTAAAAACATTGCATTGTCTTAAATGTCTGTAGATTCTTAATAAAACAGATCTGAACACTATATATTCTATATATAATAAAACAGATCTGAACACTATATATTCTATATATAATAAATCAGATCTGAACACTATATATTCTATATATAATAAAACAGATCTGAACACTATATATAATAAAACAGATCTGAACACTATATATTCTATATATAATAAATCAGATCTGAATACTATATATTCTATATATAATAAAACAGATCTGAACACTATATATTCATATATAATAAAACAGATCTCTATATATAATAATATATTCAGATCTGCTATATATTCTATATATAATAAAACAGATCTGAACACTATATATTCTATTCTATATAATAAAACAGATCTGAACACTATATATTCTATATATAATAAAACAGATCTGACACTATATACTATATATTCTATATATTCTATATAATAAAACAGATCTGAACACTATATATTCTATATATAATATATCTCTATATATTCTATATATAATAAAACAGATCTGAACACTATATATTCTATATATAATAAAACAGATCTGAACACTATATATTCTATATATAATAAAACAGATCTGAACACTATATATTCCATATATAATAAAACAGATATGAACACTATATATTCTATATATAATAAAACAGATCTGAACGCTGCTTTAGCTCCGACTCTGTCGTACAGAAATCTGAACCACCGCGTGGTTTATTATTATAAATGTTATCTAACTAAAATAACCCATACATCCCTCACTCACTCACTCACTCACTCACTGCACCTTATTCTATTAACTAAACCACACATCGTCCTCAGAGATGATTATCGGTGACAGAGATAATGACATTGTTAGAAAATAAGACGTGAGATATGCTGCTTCAAACTGACAGACAACATTAACACTGTGTGTATGGTGTTTATTATAGTATGTGGGAGGCAGGGGGAGAAAAGGGTGAGACATGTCGAGATTCAGGCTGTTTTATTACAGTTTTTTCTAATATTTAGTGTTATTTTTACTGTAGGTCTTCTTCACTCGTCATGTGACCTTCAGGGTTGAAAGATATAATAATATAATATAATACAATCTAATTATTAATAGTATTAAGGTGTTGGAGTGGAACAGATTAAATATATGCTATGACTTAATTCATGTCAACATAACAGAGATCTTAGAGCGAGAACTTCTTACAATAACATTGTTTTTTAGATATATGTATATATCTCAAATAACTCATATTTATTTATTTTTCACTCATTACATTTTTGGCAACAGCGTGAATCCATGACTCCGTGTACAATCCAAGTCTCAGTCTAATCCTAATCCTGAAAGCGCCTCAAACTCCTGCTGCTTATTAAGGACGCGTCTCCGTGCGTCCACCCACAACAACACCATGACGTTTGGAATCAGCGGTTACACACACACACACACACACACGACTGTGTTAATGGACTGTCCACCGTCCTCTGCGTCTGTTGCAGAGTGACAAGTTGATTTATGGGACTCAGAGAAACAGTAATGAATCAATTAGACTTGATAAGATTCACCGCTCAAGGTCACACGTTAACATCTACTCACTGAGTAAAAGTTACATTATTATGTAGAGTGAGAATTAATAATCAGTGAATGAGCACACACACACACACACACACAACTGCCAAGTCTTCATCATCATCATCATCGTCATCATCATCACCGTCATCCAGGATTTAAACATTAACCAATGCATTCACTTTAAATGCATCTAATGCAAAATATAAAAGGTGCATTTAGTGAAAAACAACACATTTGGACTGAGTTTCCAGACAATTATAAATAGAGATTGTTAGTTTTGATGCCTGTTGAAATTGTTATATATATATATATATATATATATACATACATACATATATATATATATATATATAATAAATTTAATTTAAACCTAACTTTCAAAAACTAATTTTTAAAACCCCAACCCACTCAATTGTTAAGTTGGTTAGATAGATATAGTCAAATGTGATATTTTTATTACTTTTCAGGATCTTTCAGACATCACACACACACACACATATTTGTTTGTATGTTTTGCTCACAAAAGAAAATAGGAAACCCGTTATTTTGGTACCGTACGGGTTATTTTTGTAGTTTCAGTTTTCAGATCTGTGTTGTTAAGAATTGATGCAACGTTATTGTTGAATGTCTTTGCTCCTGAAAGTCAAATAAAATGGAATTTTATTTAAACAGGGACAATACAGTTAACATTGGTCCAATAGAAATAATGCATCTTATGTGCTGTGCATAGAGTTTATAGCTATTGTTAGTTTGCCTTTAAATGAACAGTACAACATCATAGCTACACTAAAATTACACAACACATTAAAATGTAAATGCATAATACATAACAACCACAAGCTCTACTACATCACACAACGATTATCAAATGATAAAACATAATCAGTACAATAAAATATGAGAAAACCTGTTAAATACAACTTACAAGTCAAATAAACCTAATATTCCTAAACTGAACGTGTACAGCTGAGTTTCTTTTAGCCAGCACTGAACCTTTGTTGCAAACACTTTTATTTCTGATATTAATTTGTTCCAGAGTTGATGAAGGTATTGATGAAGGCACAATAGCTAATATTTTGGCCATTGGGGTCAGCAGGTACAAGTTGCTGCTCAAAATATATGATATATTATAATGTATTGTTGTATTTCTATACAGAATGTACTTTATCATTCTTGAGCTTTAGTAACTTGATCAGTTTAAGTCCCGTGTTTTAGCTCCGTGTTTGGTCTCCACCCTCTCCTGTGGGCAACGTCTGCTCGATGTTTTAATAATTGTTTACCAGATAATATCGATGTCTTAATCCTCATCACTATTTCCATTAACATCCACACTCCATGTATTTTAAATGTAGAATACTACAGTATTCATACAGTATAGCTAAGAGTTATGAAAACCTCGTTGAGAAAGAAACATGTTATTTCTGACACTTCTGACTCTTTGTTGCTATGGAAGCCGTTGAAGCTTCTCTATGATAAACGGATCTTTTCCTTCTCCCTTGAACTGTGCTGGTCTCCAGTTGCAGAACACCCATCCTTTTATTTCTCCTAATTTGAGCACCGGGAGGCCGAATTCAATCCCGTCTCAAAACGAATCCGTCACCTGTAGTCACGGCCAATTTCTTCCACTTAACAGAGGCACGAGTGACTGTCGAGATGCCATTGATTGGTCACAGGAATCTAAGAACTTCCACTTTAGTCAGGGAAATGCTTCAGGATCCTTCCCGTGGAGGCCATTAACTCTGGTCAAGAGGCGGAAAGATGGGCAGACTTTACCAAGGCTGAGGCTGTTAAATAGAGCCGCCTGTGGGCTGCAGGTTTCATTGATGATGCCATCGAACGTACTCACGCTGTGCAAAACACCCATAGAGACCCAGCACGGAGCTCAGGGAAAGAGGCTATTTAGCGGCTCAGTGTATGAGCAGGCGCCATTACATCCCATTTGCAAACAAAGGTGCCGGAGTTTGATGCCGTCGTTTCACTGAGACAATTTCATTTTACTGCTCAACACGACTCAAGGACAAAGGCAGTTAGTTTGTGTACGTAATTTGCTCGTGGTGCTTTCACATCACTGGGAGAATGGGATTGTTGCTGCACGTGTCATCTACACAAAAACACCTCACAACGATGTGTCCTACAGTATACACACACAATAGGGAAATGCATTTTCACAACATAATGGCGTCATGTTTAGACACTTTTAACCATTAGAACACAGAGCATTTCAGCTGTTTCTGTCCATTACTATGTTAAAATGTACAGTATATACAGAGGGTATATGAATGTGCGACACACAGCGTCTTATATCCTTTTTCAGCACAGCCTCGGCTATATGATGATTTTTTTTTATAATCTCACCTGAGGAAAAAGTACTCAAAATGTTTAAAATTGGATTGAATTTGAAATATGTCGCAGTTCAAAGTTCCCTTGGCTCGTTTTTATGAACAAAAAGAAAAGAAAAACGCTCCATTTTGTGACTTCTGATATAAAACGAATGAACATTTTGACTCGACAAAAAAACAGCCTGAATAATTACATAACCTATAAAACACCATATAACGAGTTGTGTTTTATTCCCACGGCAAATTACCATGGGTGCACCTGCGGCACAGACCCATGCTGTGTGAGCACTCAGGGTTAATATACATTGTGTTGTCAATAGTGACATAAACGATGAGATTAACCCTTTAACAACGAGCGTATTGTGCATTACTTTGTGTTTGCAACTTCTCAGCTTTCAGAAACCTGAAGCTGAGAAGTTGCACGTCAAAGCCAACATGTGGTAATTACGGTCATTTAACTCACGCTGTTGCAGGAAGACGGAAAATGTCGCCACAAAGGAAAAAACACCGGTACATAGTTTCCGTTTATTTGGACAGTGAGACAAAAACTAATTTTTTTTTGTTTTAAATATGTTTTATACGGTTCAAATTTACAAAATCTGGTGTTTGTGTACAACTACAGTGTACTTTCTTCATTATATAATTGTTAATACACCATTTTAACATGCAGTAAATTGTAAATAACTGCCAGATATTGAAAATGATTCAATGTACTCACAGGACATTTTCTGGTTAAAATAAACACACAAAAGGTCTTAAAGGGTTTCATAACATTTCATAGATAATTTAATGTAATTAACATTCAACCAAGTCCGTTTCTAAGTTTCATCAAGCACCTGTTAGAGCATCATGGAAAACAAAGTGGAGGTCTCTGTGTTAGGAGTCACGTGACAGGACAGGTTTGACAGGATGTTCTGCTGATGCAGGTGAGTTCACACATCCAGCATCTAACACACCGACAGCAGGTAACACTGTGGGTGAGCGTCGCCAGTGTCGCGTCGGCTTAAAATAAATGTGACGATTGAAAAATCACAGGTTTCAGGGGGCGACTTTCATGTCTCTATGGTGACGACGCAACGGCAGCGATAGATCCTGTCTGTGCCGACGTCTAATCCAGCCGCTCTTCACTGTGTGAATCATTGTATTATATTGTTAAGATGGTTCCTCTCCTCATAATTACCTGTGTGTGTGTGTGTGTGTGTGACACAGGTGTTAACGAGCAGATTAATCACACTCACAATGACATTTCTTTTCCATATTAGTTTCTATTCACCTGCATGTAAACGTGTGTCGTTTTTGCTTTTTAAAAGAACAAAAGTCTCCTCTCAACAGCTTGAATGTCCAGTGTGTAAGAATTAGTGACATCTAGAGGTGAGACTGCAGAGTGCAACTAATGAGGAGCTCCTCCGCTGACCCTGACTTTACCAACATTTCAGATTTCAAAGCAAAATCACTTCACTTACCTCAGAACGGTGGTTGGGTTCACAAAGATCAGTCAGTTCATGCAAACACGTCCAAAAAGGGCAACGCAAACGCGATAGTCCAAGAAAAACAGGAAAACTGAGCAACATGAACTGTAAGAAAACGTTTGGCACAGACAGGAAACAAACACACAAGACACAGGTGAATCTAACGAGGGCGGGGCAGACAATCATGGGGGCAGGAAGTGAAGTCATCTGAAACGAGAGGGGAGGGGAGTTTCACAATAAAACAGGAAACAAGAAACATGACCTTATTGCATATTTATCATTTTCAAAGTAAAATTGCAGTTTATTTAATTAATGGTTCAACTTGTTATTGTACTGTGCTCTAATCAAATAATTGTTTAATACATACAGTTCATATCTCATTCTTGTATTCTATGTTTTTAATGTATTGCTTATATATATTTATTTATATATATATATATATATATATATATATATATATATATATATGTATACATATATATATATGTATATATATATATATATATATATATATACTGTGTACTGTGTGAGTGTGTGAGTGTTTGTCTTTTTTCTTCTTGTACGGCGACCTTCGGTTTCATGAAAGGCGCTTTATAAACCAAAGTTATTATTATTATTATTATTATTATTAATAATAATATAAAACCTGTCTTTGTGAGGACATTTTGTCTGGTCCACACAAATGTTCTGGGTTTTAGGGTTAGGGTATTTAGTTGTGATGATTAAGATTAAGACACAATGAATGCAAAACCAGCAGATGTGGCTACGAAAACCCATCCATCCATCGTCTACTGCTTTATCCTCCTCAGCTGACATTGGGCGGGAGGAACCTGGAGAACCTGGAGAACCCGGAGAAAACCCCCCACACACACACACACACACACTCACACACACGCAGGGAGAACATGCAAACTTCATGCATTGTTCTGAAACCGCTACGAAAACCCCAGTATTTATATTTGAAAGCAATTCTCCACTTAAACAAACATATTTATGAGCCAATACGTTCTGCTAAATGTGACACACTGGACCTTTAAAACATTTATGATGCAGCAAATATGCTAATGTTGGCGTGGAAGTGATGTATAATCCTGAATCACAGTCACTGTGGCGGTTGGGAACCAGCGTGCGACGCTTCCATTCTCAAACTAATGCTTGTTTGAGGAGGTCAGACGCACTCGTGTTCAAAGATTCATGTTTTTCATTTATTAGACCTCGTAATTAAGACAAATGAAAAGCAAAGGCCTGCTGTTTAATGCTCTTGTTGGGTTACCGTTCGCACTACTGTGATCATAAACTCAAAAAAAGCAAGTGCTAATGGCAATTAGTGAGATTCTGCTAACAAAGACGATGCTGTAACCTGTTTTTTCCCCATAAATAGATGCACATAACTCACTGATGCTTCTCGTTTCCTCTGAATGTCTTCAGCGAACGGCTGTTGTTTTTTTTCTTCTAATAAACTCTTTTGTCTCCTGTGTTACATCCAGAACACGAGCGACATATGGGCTCAAGTTGTTCATCAGGCATGAGCGGTTTAATGTATATGAGAGACTGATGCTGAATTAGCAAATAGTCAAGTTTCTTCCAAGAGTCAGCAGCCTGTGAGTCTGCAGTGATTTATGGATTCATTCTGTTTTCTTCACTTGTTTACGCAGAGAAAATAAGAAGTGCGTAAAAAAAGGGAAGAAAAAAAACACCCGTGATGACTTTTTCATCAGCGCGTTGTTAAAGAGCATAATAATAAAAAATAAAAAAACACATTATAACATCATTCATGTTTATTTTACTCGGCGACGGCAGGAACAATTCCCTGCCACTTTTTAAATGAACGTATAATTCATGTTCCCTTTTACGTCAACTCACGTCCACGGCGTTTTTAATGAATAAAAACAAACAAAACAAACTGGACGTTTAACGTGATTGATTCCCAACATCCGGCACAGGTTGTCAGTGCTGCGTTCACAGTCTCTGCTGGGGACGCAGAGTTGCTGAGCAACGCTTTCGGCGCTCAGCTTAATACACGGAGACGAGCTTGACCTCTGCCTACACTGCAACTTCTGCTCAGGAGGGATGTTTTGTTTTCAACGCGGCTTCATTAGCGCAGCACAAATAAGCAAATGAAGTCGTTCACTACACAAACTATTTATGGTCTTTCTCTTTTTATGGCTTCATGCCGCTCATCGTCTCATTCTAAGCCGGATTCTTTACAGGAGCAAAAAGATCCTCACTCATGGTTTTACTTAATAAAAGTGGCGTCTATCTCTGTAATTGTTTTTAAATGACTTTCATTATTATACATTCTTTTATTTCTTTGTAATACTCTGGTCACCTTGTAGTTTTTGAAATGAATAAAGCGGATTCTTCTTCTTCTTTTTCTTCTTCATTCGACTTCTGCCTTTAGAGGTCGCAGCAGCAGCAGATCGTCTGTAGGTGGCGCAAAAAAAAACATCTCGACAACAGAAGAAGAAGTCGCCAAGGATTGTGGCCATTTCTTGTGTACGCCTGTACTTGGCAAGTACATACTTGCATACTTGAGTACTGAGAAAGGGCCAGTCATCCGTTCTCCCAGTCACCCAGTATTTCCTGCGCCCAAACGTGCACCGCCACCTGATGGTGAAGTCAGGTACTTCAGGACCCCGAAGCGTGAGTTTACCAGGGCCTGAAGAGCTGCTCATTATAAGATATATATATATATACAGTATATATATATATACATATATCGTTGGTGGGGTTCAGTGTGTAGCAACCGTAGCAACATGTAGCATGTAGACTAGCGAGGCCAGGAATCGAACCAGCAACCGTTGGAGTTGAAAGACAACTTGCTCTCTTTCAGTGTTTAAATGTATTCAAGCGAAGTTAATCAACGTCTCAAGACTTCATGTCTGATAAAAGGGAAGCCGTGTCCTCGGTGTTCAGAGGTCGGCAGAAACAAAAGTCCGCTGCGTGTAAACCCACCACCGAGCAACGGGGGACACAAAGGAAAGACACAGAAGACGCCGGAGACGCCGGAGACGCGTTCACCAATCCTTGATCGCACTGATGACAGAGACACAATCACCGACAGTGACAACGAGGATGATTCAGACTTCAAATGATTTTTCTTTTCTTAAAATTAAGCCTGCAGGGGCAGGGCTTTCTTTCATTCATTCATTCATTCATTCATTCATTCTTTCTTTCTTTCTTTCCTTCCTCTCCCTCTCCTCTTCTCCCCGTGCCTCTTGCTGCTGCTTTGAAGTGTAAATCAGATTCTACTGATGTATGAAAGTGAAGTGCCGACTGTACACCAGAGAGCGTTTTACAGTTGCGAGGGCGCCGGCTGTAACCACATGGAAGTGTTTCTTTTTCACTAAGGTCAATAATTCCTCCTATAACAACGCACGTGTGTGTGTGTGTGTGTGTGCGTGTGTGTGTGTGTGAAGCCACTCACCAAACAACTCACGCATTAACATTTATGAGGCCACACAGACGCGAGAGTAAGATTTTCATGGGAGTTACTTGTGATTTTTGTTATGATCTCATTCCCTCAACATCGACCTTTAATTCAAGATTCCGCTTGAGATTTGTGTGTCTGTTTACACAAGCGCTCCGCGTTGTTTCTCCTTTAAATAAAAATATCTCAGCGTATGAGGAGCTTTTTTGGAAATTGAGGTTTAGCATGAAATGATTATTTTGTTAGGGACAGTGAATCATTCCTGGCTTAAAGGCTTATAAACACGAGGATTTGAGGTGGATTTATTTCTCTATCTATCTTCATCTATTCTCTCCTCCAAGCCTTGTATTATCAGGATTAAATTCACAACACCCAAGGCAAATACAATACAGAGATAAAAATAAGTGTTCAGGGAGAAATTCTTATATTCTACGTTTATTGTGGCCACGACAAAAGGAAAGCGCTCCGTGTATTTCATTATTCAGTATTAAATATCTGCTGACAGAGTCCTGTTAGAAATTCACTAAAGTCTTTGATTGTGCGACGCCGTGCGGTGAATTATGATGCCGATCGTGTCCAGTGGATGAAACTCTGGCCGTAAAGGGAAGCACGCAGTCAGCAACAATACTCAGACAGGCTGTGAAATTCATATCTGATTGGTACTAAAGGGGTTTTTGTGTGAAACAGTGAGGAAACACTTTGTGATTAATGACACTGGAGGCCTCTTAATAACCTGCAGTCGTCCTGTTGCTGAACAATGACATTGTGTATAAAAGACAATTGAGCAAAAGTGAATTTTTCAGCTCAAAAAACAATCTTGTTTGACTTTTGTTGTTTTTTTGAGTATTTTTTTGTGATAATTTTTTTCCGTTTTTTGTGATAATTTTTTTACTGTTTTTTTGAGTATTTTTTTTTGACTTATCGTGAACTCTCTCGAGATCCTCCAACCTGCAAGTGACTCCCATATTTTCCGCAGTCTCCCGGTCGTCTCTTGAGTCACCACATATCCAGATGCCTGAATGCATTTCAAATGCATCATCTTGCATCTATGGTGCATGCAATATCTGTCCAACTGATCCTGGAGAGACATCGCTTTGTCTAACATATCTGAATGGGCCACACAGTCCTCAGGTGTCAGTTTGCGTAAAGTCGACAAACTAATGGTAACACCATCTTTGTGACTTAAGGACAGGACTATGTCCCAGTGTCTTAAATCCAGATCAAAGTAAAACTTGATTAAACCAAACGAGCCGTCCATGTTGTTATATATTGAACTCTCAATAAAGAAATGATCGGTTTACTGTTTCAAATCTGAAAAACCAACCATGAAAAGAATTTTTTTTTTTTCAAGTGAATACACTGCACTTCTGTAACTCTTCACCTAAAAAACTTTAACCTGGAGCCACAAAACCTGTGATAAAGATAAAATGTTAAAAGTTTTTTACACAGATTGTTGCATTTATGAAATTAAAGAACGACAAAAAGGAAACTGTTGACATTTTCAATGCTGTTTATTACCCAACCTCTTATAAAGCGGACAAAAAAAGTAATATTTGGATTTTATGTTGTTTATACTTAAAGAAAACCTGCATGTGGATCCAAAATGGCTTCCACAAATTTATCGAGTTTAGGGAAAGTTTTCAATATCACATTTAAACTCACAATGTTTTTTTGGGAAAACAGATTTTCCACGTGAAATATCTTTATCCAAAAAGCAGAATAACTAATCCGTTGTGGTCCTGTCTCACTGCGCTGAGCCGAGCATTTGGTCAGACAGTTTTCACTAGATAAAACTTTATGTGTGTTTGTTGGGGGCCAGGAGTCTGTTGGCATCAGCAGACAGCGTCTGTGGTTACGTTAGCGAGCGGTGGCACCGGAGGTGAAGCTCATAAAAACATTTATAATACACTGCACATCATTGACGTGTTTAAGGAGCCAAAAACTGTGCTTCTCTTCATCTGCTCTGACCTTCATCGTCCTGTCACTGTCGTCTCACTGTCACGAGCCCGGTGACAGGAAGTGCCCGGCGACAGGAAGTGCAGAAATATGGTTATAACCAATAAACATCACGCCACAACTGAGGGTCCTGAACCTTCAGCTGCATAATCTTACACACTGACGACAGTTTTCTGTATGAAAATAATCTGAAGCTTCAATGAAGGAAACAGGGCTAATTATTAAAATAATAAAAATATAATAATAAAACATTTATTTATATATTATTATATAAATACATTTAATATATATATGTATCATATAACATGAGAGGTGAATGTTTAACTGTCACTTTTGCACAAATAAGAGAATAAACAGATAAAATCTGGTGATTAGAGTTCATCACTGTATTTACATGTGTAATAAGCTCATTTTCTATTTTAATATTAGTTGTATTTTCTTTATTAAACCCTGAAAGCAACGTTTCTCCTGTTCCTGGGAATGAGAGCGATCACTGCATGTAAATCATGTAAAGTGATGTGATATTTAGCAGCTCCTTGTGAACTCTACACACTTCATACTGTTGTAAAAATGCATGAATTGTGGGTTACTTACATTGCGGCTTATTATTTAATATTACAGACACAGGCGTACTATTTCCATCACTGCTGCGCCGCTGTAGCTTGGCAACTGTGAAATGGAGGCTGTCAGGAGTTTGATTTCTCCTCATGTGAAACAGTCTTAGTGGATCTTCCCTCGTTCATCCTCCGTATATGAACAAGTTTGGAACAGTTACAGAAATGTTGACATCTTGAAGTCTTGTTTTTAAACCTCTCGTGTTAAAGCCAGGAGACAGAGACACACTTTAGCATCTCTACACTGTCAGGACTTGATATTAAAAACAAGTTAAACACACATTTATACACACTGCAGGGTATATTTCTGCCAAGAGGCCTAAAAGTTACACACTGGATCTTTATTGTAACATTAAAAACATGAATGCTGTAGTTTGTGACTTTAAAATATAAAGAAATGCTTGATGCATTCAAACCACGATCCAATGACTTCAAACAGTGTCTGTGGCAACATCAACGCTGCAACAACTGAGACAAAGACGCTCACAGTATGCGACGATTTATCATCGTCACAATTACTGTATATATACTGATAAACAAATAAACATACATGTATAACTCACCTAAGTACAGCGGAAAACATATAAACCTGTCTTTATGAGGATATTCTGTCTGAGCCCCTCAACTTTAAAGGGCTTTTTCAGGGTTAACACCTGGTTTAAGTGTTAGGGTTAGACACTTAGTCGTGATGGTTAAGGTTAGGGAGCGATAAGGTAATAAAACAAGTTTGTGTGTGTGTGTGTGAGACTGGGGAGGGGGCGGGGAGAAGAAGTAGGTCAAATCAGAACCGTGTGCGTTTACATGCATTTTAAAAATAGATTTGGTTTTCTTAATGTCACCTTAAGACAGTAGTCTGATTAAATCCGAGTTTACGTTAGTCAGACTAACATATATATAACATATATATGTATATATATATATACACACATATATAGATATACATACGTCGTCTACTATATATAAGTATATATATACATATATTATGTATATATATACTTATATGTATGCCAAAATGTAGTGTTAATCCATGTAAACAATATTTCAGTGAGCATCAAATGGTTGAAGAAATGAAGAATTTGTTTTATTAGTCTATTTATTTATTATATAGTTTATTAGTTTATTAGGAAACGAGTTGTACAACACACATCCTGGTTTTATTATTAAGAACCAAAATAGTCTGAATCGTGTTGGAAATCATGACGTCAGCACACGCACGGACACGCGAGGAAACTCCAGACAATTGAAAACTATTTGGATAAAGTTGGCAGACAGATGCGTGCACAGTTATGCTAAGTACAAAGCCATTATTTTGCAGAAATTTCTTTAAAAAAGACGTAGATTTAGACATTTTGTCTTGAGTTGGACTTAAGTGATCTGGATTTCTTTAAGTTCCAACTCACGCCTCAGTGTATGCATGATATTTTACTGTGAAACGTTAAAGTTCATCAGCCTGAGGACTGTAATTCAGTCACCTGCAGACAGGTCTAAATCCTCCCTCTGCATTTTCAATGCGTCCTTAGATCTGATCACAAAAACCACATTCAGAGGAGGTTTGAGGAACGTAACATCATTTATTATTATGCTAATGTTTAAAATGACATTTCGTGTCTCTTTCTCAGTGCATCTTTAAATAAAGTTCACGAGAATCCAGATCTGAGGATATCATACTAATGCTAATTAGCTCTGTTTAGTTTCTTCTGCACAGGAACAGAATCACTCTTTTTTCTTTTTTACTTCTGCTGTCAAATGTGTCAAAAGAAAAGTGTTTTCACGCCACAGATTAATGTGTAACTTGTGTTTGTTCAAGCTGAGAATATTTGAAAGTTTAGCTGACGATCAGAGTCAAATTTCACAGCAATGTTTCTTTCTCTTTTCCTCTCTCTTTGTTTGCGTCTCGTTTTTTAAATTCCATTAGTCGCCGTTAGACGCTCTTTCATCTCCATCTTTACCTGACTCTGTCTTGCTGGTGTCATTTTCAGAGCATTTTAAAATGCATTTCCTTTGAAAGCCCAGGTGAGGACGCAGAACTTTGTCCTTCAGCATTCTGTCAAGGTCGAATTGTTCCTACATCAATACAAATACATTCTGTTGAATTTTATCACTTCCACCGTGTATTTTTCACCCTACAGAGAAGGAAACGTTAAAACTTTTTATATTTTTCACTGTATTCTCATGCACTCTGTAAACACTTAACAATTAAATATTTAACAGTGCTTTACCCGAGAGCCACGCCTTCTCATTTTGGTTTTATTTGAACAGATTAAGGTGTAACTCCCTCATGCTGGTGTGTGCTCACACGTGAAAACACAGATTATTATGATCGTTAATCTCATTTCACTGCATGTAGAAATACTTTCATGTTATGCTGTATGTTTTATCCAATCTCCTGAGGGTTTATGTCAAAGCTGGTGTGAAAGCTTCCAGTTTTGGGTAATTAGGACAAACTCGTGCCCATTTCACCTACTGCTGAGCTCCGGAATTAAACGGCTTTGAGCCACAAAGCCTTTCTTCATAAATCATGATGAGAAAACTGACCTCAGTACCACATATGCTGTACGTCATATGAACTCCATAAACAGGTTTAATTGTTGCCCTCTTAGGCTTCAAGGTTGGTGGTGATCTGTAAACAAGGCTCAGCTACAGTCTATGAGCACATGTGAATATTAAACCTTAACCCTCAGAACATGGGACATCCTCTCAGTTCTTCAACTGCTTGTGGTCTCATGTCCACTTTGTCTTGTAAGTCTTGCACCTTATTTGCTACATTGCGTTTCACTGGTTTCATCATGTGTTACAGCACAATGTGAATGATTATGATTAGAGAGATCCGGAAAGGCTGGTTCTTTTCACTCGGCAAAAGTCCACCGGGACGCCACTCGCGATGAAGGGCTCTATAAATAAATTAGCCTGAACTTAATGTGATCGGGAACTCTGAGTGTCTGTGTTCACATCGTGACGTGTGATCACATCATTAAAAGGTGCAAATATTCCAAAACTAATGTGAAAACTTGAACCATTAACAGGTTATTTTTATACGTCAGAGAAGATTTTGTGTAGGTTAGCGATGCACAGTAATAATTACCTGGTTATCGGCCAATCGTTTCACATTGTTGCATTTCAGAAGGTCTTCACATGACTGTGGTTCGTGCTCACCTGAGGGTAAGCAAGGCTCAGCTGTCGTAAGCAGACGTTAATTATTCAACATCACACAGCTCTGACTCTGAAAGCCTGTATTCGTGCATGTTTATATGTGTCTGTGATACGGACTGAACATGTGACGTCGTTGGTGTTCTGTTAATGGACTTTTCCTCCTGCTCCTGGACAACAATCAGCCTCCTGCACCAGTTAAACGTGAATTAACCAAAAGTGATCCGACGTCTCGGGGGAAATTCCCTCTCTCTTGTCAGCCCGCCCCCCCGCAGAGAGCTCAGAGCACAGGGTCAGCTCGTCCACTCCATATGAAGAGCGGATTTGTGTCAGACATTTCTACTTTTTAATGGGATGGCGGCGAAGCAATCAGGAGGTCGCGCTGAGAGCAGGACCTTTCCGAGGGAGGGGATTTTTCAAGAATCTCAGCCCCGGTTGTTGACACGGTTTATTTGATCCAACAATTTTCTACTATCTAGAAGCATCATTTTCACATGAAGTCATAATGAGTCACCCTCCTCTGCATTATCAGGGAATTGATTAATGGTCAGCGTCTCTTCGGCGGAGGAACTTCCTGCAGCAGTGTCTTTGCCTCGCATCACTTTGGACCTCACGGTGATGATCGCAGGATAACCTTGTGCACAGTAATTAATCAGTGCAGGAGAAGCGCGTTCACTCCGACTGGATGTGACAGCGGCTTGGCTCAGCGGGAGGATTATAGGCAGCTCATACCAACCTCACAGTGTCCCTATAGACTGGCACCGGTTCAGGTGAAATCGATAGATATTGCAGCTGTTTATGTCTTGTTTATTCAGTGCGTGCGGCGGCTTTGACTTTGTCGCCAAGACAACACGCAGCTGTCGTGTGAGGAGGAGTTCTGTATTTCTGAAGTGTCCTTTGTAAAGAAGAGGTCAAAAATATAAAGTGAAACCAGAGCCGTTCACACCGACACCTTTGAGTCTGTCCTTCAGAGACACTGCACGCAGATCATTGTGCTCATTAGGAAATTCAATCTGCTTGAATTGTATTCGTCTCCACACTTTGAGAAGCGTCGCACAGGATGAAATGATAACTTTTTAGTTGGTATAATAGTTTGGAACGAATTAACATTTGTCCCGATTTCACTTCAATATTAATCAGATCTTTGCTTTGGAGGTGATCTCTATGTTGTAACTGCTTCAGTTTGAACAAATGATGAGTCACAAGACAAAACAAAGCAGACAAAAAGGGGAATTATGGTATTTTTCAATTTGGACCCTTTGTTTATAAATGTCTACATGAATGGTACTTATAAAAGTTTAATAGTTGGTCCAATAGATCGCGACAGGCAGCAATGGCTGCAGTGTAATCTTAGTCATATGACTCAGATTGTCATTGCAAGCATGGGCTTGTGTTGTCAGCTAATTCAGGCCAATTTAAAAACAAACTTAATGGACAGAAAGTTTTGTTGATGGATAACTGATAAATTAACTTACTACAAACTTACCGTGAATCTCCTTCACTCATGGCTCCAACATGCTTCCTCTTCATGTGCTCATGCAGCCATGTTGTATCAGCTGTGCACATGTTCTTTGAAGGCCACACAAGGCGCGGCATTGGTTCTCCTCTTCTTCTTCTTCTTCTTTTACGGCGGTCGGCATCCAGCGCTTACTGCCCCACATTAGGGGGTTAGCAACTGCACGTGAAATAACGTAGACCCAACTAATCGATTATTAAATTAGTCGCCAACTATATTTTCATAATAATTGATTTTAAGCAATTTAATCGATTAGTTGTTGCCTCCCTATAACAATCCCAGCCATTTATTGGCAAAAACAAGCACTTTTTATCGATTACACTGCATATACATGTATATATCTATATATATATATATAGATATATTCATAGTAGTTGTTTTGTGTTTGTAAATCACTTTATGTTGGAGTTTAACCAAACATGACGTAACCTAAGCTGCAGATCAATATTATAGGTTTTTAAAGTGTTGTTCACGCAGCACATATTTAAATGACATCGTCTCGGGATGTGACTTTTTATAAAGCGAGCAAATAACAGCTTTAACGAGGAAATAATGGACAGAATAACAAGCGAGGATGAATGCAAAGACTTTTTCAAACTCCCAAACTATTCTTTTTTATTAATAAATTCATCATTTCAAACACACTGAATATAACAACATTTAAAATGTACGTTGTGGAGAGGACAGTTTGTACCAGCAGGAGCTCAAATTTCTGCGGATAAGGTAAGAAAAAGGACAAAGAAAACAGTTTTTCATTGTGTAACTGAAATGTAGAAAAAACCTTTCTCATATTACAAACCTCTGCTTCCCAAACTAGCTTTTCTGTGCACTGACAGGTCTGTTAGCTGAGATGAATGTGCAGCATGCTCCTGCATTGATCAGCTCACAGTCATAAATGGCTGCGGCTAAGCAGACAGGACCGGGGAGGTGGTCTGCCATCAAATCTGTGCAGGAAACCTGGGCAACACCGGGGCTCCGTGACTGACACATTAAACTAGAGTCAATTATTGAGTTGAAAATACTTTGACTTTAAAGGTTTTCCAGCTCAAAACTTTGAGCTATGGAAAATATTCCATATACTGACTATTTTCCCCTTGCATGCACAGTAATGGAGGTGTATTATAGCAGCTGGCCACAAAGGAAACGACTCTCTGAAGAGCTGGTGACTGCAGGCGCTGCTGCAAACACTTCACTGTCACACTTTCACTGTCAGTGGAATATTTGGGGAATCAAGTGTCTTTTAAAAACAATAATTCATGCATTAATGTAACTATTATCTCTGTCAGTGACAGTGATGCTTCCACTCTGCTCTGTGTCAGTTTGAATGACAAGAGCTGTGATTAGCAAATAATCTCACGACTCTCAAACACGTCACTGAGAATGTCATCATTTCATCAGAGACTGCTCGTGAAGTGGTCTGACACAATAGAGGTTGGTGATTCCCTGAGGGAGCTGGCTACAGCCGTGTCCACCACCATTCATGGGCCACCGGTCGAGACTGTGAAGGAGCACAGATACCTGGGGACCTTCTCTGACGACCACCTGAGCTCCTCCTCCAACACCGAGGTGATCCTAAAGAAGTGCCATCGGACGATGTGCCGACTAAGGAAATTGAACTCCTTCTCTGTCAGCAATAAGGTCCTACTGACCTTCTTTTACACCTATAATCTTGGTTCTTCACAGTACAGTCAGGGTGTGTTCCAGGATCATTGGACTTCACAGTCTACGAGCAGCAGGTTCACGGATTGGCTGCCCGGATCCTCAATAACCCGCCCCACGCTCTTCTTCACGCAGGCTGCGGTGTCCGGGCTGCAGGACCCAGAGGAGGAGAGCGACCTTTGTTCCCCAGGCTCTTCTCCTTGTGAACTCTCTGATACACAGGCCTCAGTGTAATGAGGTATACATGTATGTCGTGCACTCGACCACACGTGTGTCCTTGAATTGCCCCTTGGGGATAAATAAAGTTTTCTGAATCTGAATCTGCACTCGTCATGTGCTTTTCCAGTAAGGGTCCTCAGTGACAGAAGTGCGAGCTACTGTATATAATAATAATAAAAAAGGATTTTTATGAGGACGACTTGAAAGAATTGACAAGTCAACCAGCATCAAAGACTCCGGCATGGGGGGGGAAAATAACAAGCTGGCAGGTCCACAACATCCAAAACTCTGCTGCACCGAGCATGAGGACACATTTGGAGAAACTTTCTATACACAGTGGCTGCTTTTTTTCCTCCTTTATTTTCTCCAGTGGTATTTAATGAGCATCTACGGGCTGCAGAAATAACAAGACCTGCGACCAAAACCATTAAAACAATGCCCACACACTCACAGTTTGGTAGAAAATGACCAATTTGCTGCACCAGGTTAAACTGCCGCTCCTCAGGTTCAGATTGTCTGCAGTATGTTCCCTCAGAGCGAGTCGGCTGTAATTAGTCGTCCTGGTATCTTTCCCTGCACTGGTCTAATTACAGGAGCCTGACAGCAGCCTCTACTCTGCATCCTGTGTGTCTCATATAAAGAGCTGGACACGAGCCAGACCAATATAACATGACCCGGAATTCTCGCTGATTCTCGTTCTCTCCGCCTCTCACGTTATTTGATGCCGTCGTGCAGCAGGTACGGTCTCTCACTGCTTCATGTTGCTTTGAAAAGCTCTCGTGGCGAGAACCTGCTCCTGTCTGTCAGGATTAAAACGGGAGGTAGAACAATTTATCAGTCGGGCTGATAATCATCTGCATCTGCATCGACCGGGGGGGGGTTAGTATATAGTGAATAACCACTAGGGGGCGACGCCTCTGGCTGCAGATGAGTCAGTAGCAATGGAAGTCTATGAGAAACAGAGATCAAGCAGAGGCAGATTATGTCCACCTAAGTAACCAGTCAAAGTAAAATGACTTAAAAATCCTAATTTAAATGTTAATCTCCAACATTTAGTAAAGGAAATGTCTAAAATCTCAATATTTAAAGTGACATCACTGCTGAAAGTCTGCGATTGTGAGTCTGTGCTCGGTCATTGCGGGAAGAAGTGAAAGATTCTTTTCAATTAACTGATTCTAATGATTCAGTTACGCTGAAAAAACAGCAGCTTTACAAGTCACTAGTGTGTGTGTAAAACGAATGGGAGTGTCAGTTTCATGCAGCCGTGCAGTGATGACTCCGCCCACGTTGAGGAGGTACTATACTAATGGAAAACTAACCAAGCTATGTAGAGGAAAAGCACAATAAATCAAAACGACAAAAGACCTGGTTTAATGACGCGCAGAGGCAGCGTGGGATCATGAGAATTGTTTTCTGTCATGTTTGGTTCCCCGGTGTGTTTACTCTTTGTAGGACGAGCTTCGGCAGCAGAACGTGACAACTCATCAGCCAAACGGCAAATGAGTTGTCATAGACGATGAAAGGCGAATAAATGAAAACACAGACGTCAGCACACGGTCTTAAAATGAGCGCTCTTTATATTTTCATCCTCATTGTGACGATTCAGATGTTAGAGCAGATGAAAACCACTAAAGGACAAACAAAAGAAATGGATAATTCAGACTTCTCTGAATTGTGTTGGCTAATGTAAGTACACGGCTCAACACAATATAAATCATCAGTCCTGTTAGTTGTTAGACATTTTAACGCAGATATGTTACATAATGTCTTTTATTCCGCATTTCAGTCATTCAGTATCATATAGATCAATAGATAGATGTACTTTATTAATCCCAGATTTAGAAATTGTTATGTTACAGCAGCAATAGACAATCAGACATAGAACATACTGTAAGAAATTATAACTATAACTATATGAACATAATCTAGTATAACCTATATAAATGTACGAAATTGTAAACTCAATGTTGGTAAAGGGTTATCTGAATGTATATACAGTCATGTACAAGAGCAGTAGTATCAGTTATATTATTGTTATATTTTATATGAGAAAAAAAAAACAGTATCAGCTGATTCTACAGATCTATATCGGCCATACAAAAATCGGTCGGCTCCACAATAACATCCACAGAGTGAGAGTTTCCGGTGCATCAGTGTCGATAATCACTGACGGAGCTGAGACACGTGTGTTGTAAGTTTGTCGCTGTGGCGGTTTTAATACTTTGCGTCTCGTGTCAGATCCACTTCCACGGTGAGCGCGTTCGCAGCAGGGAGGCAGTCCGCTCCGCGCGCTCCGTCCCTCCCATTGGCTGCAGCAGGATGCTCCGCTCCGACTCTCCGCTCCTTCCCTGATCCTCCTCACATGCAGCTGGAACACGCGCAGGTTTGTTGTGGAGCAGAAGAAGAGGAAGGAGAAGAAAGAGAAGAAGAAGGAGAAGAAGGAGAAGAAGAAGGAAGGCTTCACCTGTAGACGTGAGACATCGTCAAGGCTCGCGCTGTGGATATCGCTGGAATTAACTTGCTTATCTTCCTCTTCAAACATTATCGTTACTCGCGGGCGACTGTCGCCTGTCGTGCTCCGGTGTGACGGGGTACCAGTGCGGTCTGTGCGCGCAGGGATGTCGGCATGGCTTGCACCAGGAGAACCAAAACTTTGGTGTCCACATGCGTGATCCTGAGCGGCATGACCAACATCGTTTGCCTGCTCTACGTCGGATGGGTCACGAATTACATCGCCAACATTTACATCAAAGTGCCGATGCCTTTACCGGAGCGAAAGTTGGAGGGAGACAAACGAGGCGACACGCTCCGGATCATGGAGAGACTCGACCGCCTGGAGAGCGTGGTCAACCAGCACATACAAGGTACAAACACCTGCTCTGTGTGTGTGTGTGTGTGTGTGTGCGCCATGTTAAAGTTCCGCACAATAACGAGGTGATTTCACCAGGTGTGTGTGTGTGTGTGTGTTTAGAGCGGGAACTGCCTTTAAAGGTCAGGTTACTCGCAGGGTGTGACGGTGGATGGAGGTCGAATGATGGGGACCTCACCTTCTCATCGGATTACAAAGAGACACAGGAAGCACAAAAGAGCTCCGTGGTTCCAAGTTTTCACTTCTATCAGCCACAAATACAACAATGGAGAATATAATGGTGTCATTCTGTCTCGGGTTGAACAACACAAGGTTCTACAATGTTCTTATTGTACACACTGAAGAGAACATCTCACACATCTGCACACATTTCACACAGTCGTCATTTCAAATGTGTTTTTTTGAATGAAAATGAGAATAATGATTATAATTGCATGCATTCATTCATTCATTCATTCATTCATCACTAACGCAGACAAAAGCAACTGAGACCGAGTTAAGACCAAGAGTAGTTAAGTAGTTGAAACTTGAGTGTGGCTCTATTGAACTTAAATGTAGTGCAAGCGTCACTGAAAAGTGTTGATTTTTTTATTTTGCACTGATTCTGCAGAAAAGTGTGTCCCCACATCGGTCTACTACACACACACACACACACACACACACACTAAAGAAATGCAGCATGAAGCAGCATACGATCCTCTCTGAGAGCAATAATCCAAGCAAGTGATATAGATGCAGCAGCAGCTCATGTTTCTCCCTCTCTCTCTCTCTCTCTCTCTCCCTCCCTCCCCCTCTCTTACCTGAATGAACTGACCTGATAATGAAATGGCTGAAAACTAATTCTCGGCACCTGATACATGATTCGACTTCAGCACTTTTTCGGAATGTCTGGAATCCTCTCCCTCACTCTCTGCGTTTCTTTACGCTTGACCGCACACGGATAGTTTCTCTCTGTGTCTTTAAAGGAGCTATTCTTGTCGTCATGAGGGGGGGGGTGGAGTGGGGGTGATTTTGTGCAGGTCCCACTTTCAGATGGAACAGAAATCCACACACACACACACACACACGCTGCTTTGAGTGAAAAGGCTCTTTGCTAAGCTTAGGTAAACATTCCTGAAGGAGGCAGGTTCAGTTTCACCTTGGCACACAGATGCTCGTGCAGGGCGGAGCTTCGCTCAGATGCCTCCAGGTGACTCCAAAGTATATGTATCATCATAGTCTGGGCAAAGTGACAAAGTTTTTACAACGATTTCCTTACTTTAACTAAAACTACAGACTTTATGAGTAAATAGATTCTTAAAATTTCCATTAAACTGAACATTTCTCAAGAATGAGTCGGCAAATCTGTTTTTCATTGCAAGCACATTTATTTTTAATCGCACAATCGTCATCGGCAGTTTGACATTTGGGAAAGTGCACTTATTCCCTTTCTTTCCCGTCTTCCCCAATTCTGAAGTCTCCGTCTAAAAAAGGTCAATCTGATACTTAAAACGAGGACATTCATTCTTTTTTTAATTTAAATTCATGCATATGAAACATTTTGACTGCATTCATGCCCTCGTGAGCTCACACACCGTTAGCCTGCATCATTAGTGGCTGCCTTTGGTGTTTGTACCGGTTTAATTTGAGTCTCCAGGCCGCTGACATGACAGAGATCACGTCATTAACACCAGCATTAAGTCTCCGTGCTTGTCATTGACTTCAGAATCCGTCTGAAACTGTTGACGTCGCGTCCGCGCACATTTTAGTTCAACGCTAAAAAAATGACCCCGTCACTTCAAGTATGAATCACGTTTTATGGATTCCTCTGATAATTGCTCAGAATAAAGACCTAATAATCAGAGTCTGTGAGAGACTGATGGCGTCAGCAGTCAGCGACGCTTTGGCCGGAGCCACAGAGTCATTAGTGCACTGTTAACGTCCTCTAAAGAAACCCTGTGGTGGGACGAGGACAGAAATGAAGTGGACTTTTCTGACTCTTGTCTTCTGGAGTTCAGAAGGAGTCACAGTGTTGTAACAGTTGTAAAAGTGCCTACCTGTTATTTTCTTTACTTAGACATGGTTAGACAAAGAACTTATGTGTATAAACAATTCTTTTTGACATTGTAAATATAAAGTTTGACACACAAATGCCCAGGTGCCTCAATTTGGCAGTGGAAACTAAAGAGCAGAAAGAAAACCCTCGCTTGTTAAGCTAACATTGTATTTTTATTAACTTTGAAATGTCTGAGAACAAAATGAACTAGGACTCGTACGCAGCTCGTCATATCCGATGACTGTGAGAAGTTTCACGTAGGTCTGTTTACGTCAAAGCTTTGAACGAGTGGAATTTTAAAGTAGTTTTTCTGCCATTTAAACGTCAACGTTGTCTAGAACATATGGACCGAGTTTGATGCAGCTAGCTCACACGTGCAAGTTTGTTCAAATGTGTAGACAAGCCATTTCTGTTTATCCAAAATGGCTGACTTCTGGGTGGGCGGAGCTAATGGAAGTACATTAGAAATATGTTTGGAATCACGAGAGCAACGACTGTACCAAGTTTGGTTAAAATTCGACACAAATCCAAAATTTAGCATTTCACGCTGACCATGACTCGACTTCTGGGGGTGCTATAGAGCCTTGGGGTTAGGAACGGGTTCGCGCCCAATGCTAATATCGCATTTTTAGCTAAACCTAAAGTTTTTTTATTCACGTTATACCTCAAAAATGAGCGAGAAAAATAATAATCGCGGCAGGAACAAAAGGTTCCTCACACTTCGTGGCTCAGGCAAATAACTTCGCTCACAGGACAGCGCAGCCGAATTTCAACAAACATCATTTAACTGATTCATAACTTTAAATCTCCATAGAACATTATTATAATGTCTTCCAGATTTGTGTTGGGTAACTGTTACGCCCTTATGAGTCTCATTTATTCCATGAAACATCAAACCGCACTGTCCCGTGGCAGCGTTTGTCCCTTGGATGACACCGCGTGTTCCTTCACATGACAGTTGCTGTTGGACGCAGGACATTTGCACAAACACGGAGAGTGAATGTGACACAGAACGGAGGAGGAGGAGGAGGAGGAGGAGGAGGAGGAGGAGGACTACATGGAACATTTTTGAATATGGAAAGTTCTGCAGAGTCAAACACCACACAGAGAGTCTACAGACGAGAGTCACAAAAGTACACTTGAGTGCTTAAAATAAAGCTTAGACGCAGGAGACAAATAATATATGTGGCAAATAACGAAGAAAACAGAACGTCCAGTGTGTGACATTTAGGATGCTGTACTGGCAAACAAAATGGACCGTACCACCCATAAATTAGAAGGGGTGTCACGATCTTGACCTTCAAAAGCAGAGGTGGAATCAAGGATTGAACCCCGCCCCCAGAGTGACGTCCTGCAGGCGCGACAGTTTTTACTGATACACATTACCTCCTCCCGCTAACCTGAAGCTGCTGCCAACTAATAGTAACCATGGCAACTGCTGAATTGGGCGACACATGGACCAAACTCGAGCCCCCTCCTGCTTCTCTGTGTGGACGTATTTTACATTCCCGGTGAGTTTTGGCAACAACGTTTACGACAAGGAAACCACGGTGTGTTAACTGTTGTGTGTGTGTGTGTGTGTGTCGCAAAGCACACACGTCTCCTGCATGTATCATGAGGACGTAGATGTTACAACAACAACAACAACAACAACAACAACAAACTCCATCTAACTAATCCTTTGGTCCATAAACGTTAAAAAACATTGATCAGTGTTCTTCAAACCTGGAAATATTCACGTTCTCAAACTGAATGATTCACTTTTAATGATTTCTTTGTTTTATGGAGCAAAGAAATGAAGAAAATATTCACGTTGAAGAAGCTGAAACAATCAGAAATCTTGTTTTAATCATGAAAAAAAGCTTCAAACCGATGAATCAATTATCAAAATAGTTGACGATTCACAGAGTAATCGATTAATAATAATAATAATAGCAATATAGACGTGATTGTAGCATCAGATGTGTGACCTCATTCAGTGGTGGAAAACCCTGGATTTACACATTTACTGGTAAAGAATAACAGTTTACACATTATTGTTAAGTAAAATTATTAATAAATGATTTAAATGTGACAGTAAGGATTTGGAGAATTGTGACACCCCTATAAATTAGTTTGTCTCAGTGTATAACAGTTTTAAAATAAAAATATAATTTAGAATAAACCCTTTTTTACACACTTTAGGTTCATCTTGTACTTCCGAGTGTAAGTTTACTTGAAGAATGGATGGATTGATCCATAAAGAATGAGTGGAGAGAGAGAGAGAGGTGTTTGAAAGGGTGTTAGAATCCTTCCTGGTGTGTGAGGGCCACCGTAGTTCCCTCCTCTGCAGTCACAACGCTGGACGTTCAAACGTAAACCTGTAAACGGCTGCGAGCAGCGGTCCATGTTACATCTCGACATGACATAACATCCGCTGGGGCGTCGTCATACAGTCGTATAATGTATGTGAAGCACTTAGTTTAAGTGCTCGCGGAGGCCGAGCGTGAGCTCCGGCGCCACAGAGCGCGCATGAGACATTTACTGCAGCTGAGAGCGAGAGGGACGAGTCTCTGGTGTCGTCTCCACACTCTTGTGTTGCTCTGTCGTTACCAGGACAAAGCAACACAGTACAGTCAGTACAGTCAGCGCGGGAGGATTTATTGGTGAGTTGGACGGAGCAGGTTCTCACACGCCCACCACCGTCACGAGGGCTGTGTGCTGCACTCTCTGCTTCATGCTCAGAGACAAAAAGACAGAGACATTGTGCTTCCTTGTGTGGTTTTACCCAAATATATGAATAATGTGGCTGGAAAGTAGTTTAACTGTGAAGTTACTTTTGGATTTTTGTGAGGTATTTTTTGTTTTTTAAGGCTTTTTCATTCAGTGCATCCATCAAATAACGCAGCTCTTTTTGGCGAGCCCACTATAATTATTATGATTATCATTATTATGGTGAACAGGCAGCTGCTTTGGTGACCTCTGCAGATTAGCAGTACCACCGTGTTGTCTGACGTAAAGGCCACGCGGCCTGTGAGAACCCGTCATTAACGCGGCGCTTATTCGACTGCAAACCCGGCCCTCGAGTCGTTTGAGGAGCTCAGTAAATCAGCGTTTCCGCCGATGCTCAGAGGAACGTCGCAACCGCAGTGAACACAGCCGGGGAGCGAGTGACGGACAGATGGACCGGAGTTAGAGGTGGAAGCACATGCTTGTAACGTGGACGTGTGCAGCGTGGAGTCTGTGTGCAGGCTTGTGCACGCAGGTCGTGGTATGCGGCGCCGTAAACTTCCAGCACCTCCGGTTTCTTTGTTCTTCACGGTTTAATGGACAAAGTTTTAAAAGGAATGCAGAGTTTCTTACTGATCTGATGGCCAAAAACCTAATTTAATATTATTATTATCGTTATTGTGATATGCATGTGGTTATTAACACCTTTTAGGAAACAATAACACACATGTATAAACATTATCTTGGTATTTGTTGTTATTGAATCATTTCCCTGTCCAAAGTATTGGTCGTTAAAATACAGTAGGATTTTTAAACCCCATAAATCACGTTCAAACAACGTTCCCCTAAGGTTCTCCTAAGGTTATTTTACAACCAAACCAAAAACTAGGAGCCCAACGTTCCCTAAATGTTGAGAGAACCGAAAACTGAGCCGCGACTAACCATTATTTTCATCATCGCTTAACCTGTCGATTTTCTCGATTCATCGAGTAATCGTTTAATAAAATGTCAAGAAATGTTGAAAAATGTCGAATTTATGATGTTCTCAAATGTCTTGTTTTTGTCCACAAACCAAAATGATTCAGTTTTAATGATTTCTTTGTTTTATGGAGAAAAGAAATTAAGAAAATATCCACATTTGAGACACAGAAACTTGTTTTAATAATGAAAAAAGGTTCAGACCGATGAATAGTTTAATCTAATAATCGAGTAATTGTTTCAAGTGGTTGCACCGTTTGGTTGTTTTTGGTATATTTTTTACAGAAGAATATATTTATTATTTGATGTAATTGTATTTTTGGGTTGTTGAAATTAGTAATTGAATAAATCTGAATATGAAAATAAATCTTTTAGTTGAGGTTGTCTTACTCTCTTAATCCACTCTTTCCATAGCAACCACAGGAGAACCTTATCTGGGAGATGCCACTGCCGTTACATGTGTGGACTAATCTCAAGACATAAAAGAGAAAAACGAGCAATATCCAAATTTGTTTGTGTGTGTTTTTTACATTTTTTATCAAAGCAGCAGCATCGTTCTAACGGAGTCACGATCGAGAGCTGTTTATGAGAGTATTTGTTTCACAGTTGGAGCTTTATGTTTTTGAAATAGCCGGTCATGGCTCGCTGATAAATGTATCAGCACAAATGTGTTTTTAACAGCCTCGTTGTGTCGGGCGGATTTTGGTATCAGATATAAAGAAATGCAGCCTTCATGTTAACTTTTCCTTTTGTGTTTGCTAAAGTTATGAAGGAATGAATTTAAAGAGTGGTTCAGTAAAGGACCGTGTTTCAGTTAAACAGTGTAAATGAAGTCTGTCCTGGTTTTCGGTGATTATTTTAGCATTTGTCGGTGAGGTCTGCCTCCTCGCGTGTCACGTCGACGGGGGGCCAGGTGGGGCCAGACCTGTGCAGCTAATTAAGGCAAATGAGGGGCAGGTGTGCTGGCAGGTGATGAAGGTAGAAACAGCTGAGAGAGAGAGGAAGATGAAGATAGTGACCGCTAGGGTACTGTATTGGAAGTCATTGGAAGCAACTACAAGCATAATGTTGACAAATACATTTATTTTTAATTATTGACATACAGCAGTCAGACAGGAGAGAGTTCTTGATCTAAAACTGTAATAATGTTACATCCCAATGCAAACAGCTTGATTTATGATATTAAGCGTGGCACTTTTTTAATTACATTATTACCCGGACAGCAGGCACCGTGTGTTTTTTACACAGGTATTTATGACACATCTCACCACCACGAGACGGTTACTTGCTTCTCCACGGAAGCAGACAGCTGTCACTGTCACTTCACATTTACAGACGTGCCCTGCATATGTCACATTCCAACAAACTGCAGACTTTTAATCCCACGTTCAAACATACTGCGAACACAAAGCGACGGCAATAGCTGCCGTTTTCTTAATTCTCTAGTCTACTAGTCTGTTAGTCTATTAGTCTGTTAGTCTACTAGTCTGTAAGTCTACTAGTCTGTTAGTCTTAGTCTACTAGTCTGTTAGTCTAGTCTGTCTACTAGTCTGTTAGTCTACTAGTCTAGTCTATTAGTACTAGTCTGTTAGTCTACTAGTTTTAGTATATAGTCTGTAGTCTGTTAGTAGTCTACTAGTCTGTTAGTCTACTAGTCTGTTAGTCTGTAAGTCTACTAGTCTAGTCTCTACTTGTCTGTAGTCTATTAGTCTACTAGTTTATTAGTCTGTTAGTCTACTAGTCTGTAGTCTGTTAGTTTATTAGTCTACTAGTCTAGTCTACTTTTAGTCTGTTAATCTGTTAGTTACTACTAGTTGTTCTATTAGTCTCTACTCTTAGTTAGCCTACTAGTCTGTTAGTCTATTAGTCTCTACTCTGTTAGTCTATAAGTCTACTAGTCTCTAGTCTTACTACTAGTCTGTTAGTCTTTAGTCTACTAGTCTGTTCTCTCTAGTCTGTTAGTCTATTAGTCTACTAGTCTGTTAGTCTAGTCTATAGTCTACTAGTCTGTTAGTCTACTAGTTTATTAGTCTGTTAATCTGTTAGTCTACTAGTCTGTTAGTCTGTAAGTCTACTAGTCTGTTAATCTACTTGTCTGTTAGTCTATTAGTCTACTAGTTTATTAGTCTGTTAGTCTACTAGTCTGTTAGTCTATTAGTCTACTAGTCTGTTAGTCTACTAGTTTATTAGTCTGTTCTCTGTTAGTCTACTAGTCTACTTAGTCTGGTCTAATTAGTCTACTAGTCTGTTAGTCTGTTACTGTTAATCTGTTAGTCTACTAGTCTGTTAGTCTATTAGTCTGTTACTCTATTAGTTAGCCTACTAGTCTGTTAGTCTATCTAGTCTGTTAGTCTATTAGTCTGTTAGTCTAGTCTAGTGTTAGTCTTTAGTCTACTAGTCTTTAGTCTCTAGTTTATTAGTCTGTTAGTCTACTAGTCTGTTAGTCTATTAGTTTATTAGTCTACTAGTCTGTTAGTCTACTAGTTTATTAGTCTGTTAATCTGTTAGTCTACTAGTCTGTTAGTCTACTAGTCTGTTAGTCTATTAGTCTACTAGTCTGTTAATACTAGTCTGTTAGTCTACTAGTCTATTAGTCTGTTAGTCTACTAGTCTGTCAGTCTGTTAGTCTACTAGTCTGTTAATCTACTAGTCTGTTAGTCTACTAGTCTGTTAGTCTAGTCTACTAGTCTGTTAGTCTGTAAGTCTACTAGTCTGTTAATCTACTTGTCTGTTAGTCTACTAGTCTGTTAGTCTATTAGTTTATTAGTCTGTAAGTCTACTTGTCTGTTAGTCTGTTAGTCTACTAGTCTGTTAGTCGATTAGTCTACTAGTTTATTAGTCTGTTATTACTATTACTATTAGTCGAGTGCAGCCCTATAAGATGATGTTAACTTTAAAATCAATATACATTTACTATAGAGGTTGTAGTTCATAGCAGTTTTGATTATATACACAATGATGTGTTTCTGTTGTTTTTCATGAGGGCAGCAGAACATTAGAGACACTGTGACCTGAGTAAATAATGGCTTTAATATGGCCTCTAAGATTTAAAAATAAATGCACTGGACTCACTCTCTACTGAAGTGTTTTCCTTTTGCCTCGGGCAGCATTGTGAGCAGAATGTTGCCGGTCTTTGATCAGATCAGCCCAAAAAAAGTGAAATGCAGCTTGATGTATACAGTAGACGGCACATAAATCAGGCAATCTGTCATGACAGTCGTCTCTTTGCTGGAATCTTTCATCACAAGAGTGAAGACGGTGGATAGATATTGTGTCCAGGGATGGTAAAACAGTCAGAGACCAGATCCCCACAGATCCAGAGAGACCGTGGAGGTGAATCGATGCTTTGAAACATGCTCAGAGTGTAGGGTTGCCAATCATTCTGTAAAATCAGGATTTATTCCTTATTTAATTGTAGTGTAAAGCAGCTTTGAGTGGTCATCGAGTCTAGAAAAGCGCTCTGTAAATCTAGACCATTTGCTGTTACTATTCAACAGAAAATGTCGTCCGACTCACTGTGAGTCCTGTTTATCACAGTAACAGAGACGCAGCGAGAGGAAAAGGTAAAATGGAAAAATAAAAAGATTGCATAAAAACATAAAAAAATGATTATATTGATTTTTGAACTCGTTTTGGGTTGGTGGAAAGTTGCATACATAGAAATACTATTGTTATTGTATTGTAAACAGCGAAATTGCATCTTTTACTCAGCTGTGACAGTGAAAGTGTGTGGGGGTAATGTAGCCTATATATCAGGTACGGAGGGTTTAAATGAATTCCTTATTTTATTATCAGGACATTGGCAACTCTATCACAGCGAACGATGGAAAATGGAGCGATAACTCTCTGTAAGTAATAGACTCACGTACAAGTCTGTGCAGCAACTATTTACATTACTCTACCCACTGCTAATGCTAATGTCATGCTGGTGCCACACTTACCCATCCAGTGACATCAACGCTTTTTGTAAGCATGGAATAAAGCCTCTTTTCCACCTATGGTCCCAGCTCACCTCGGCACGGCACAGTTTAGGTTGGTTTTCCACTACTACCTACTCAACGGGGGCGGAGTTATCATTGCACGGCTGCATGAAACTGCATTGTACGGAGCACAGATCAGCAGTGCACTTTCTAAATCCACCAGACTCCTCTGGTAAATATTGCGATTTTTGACATTTCCCTGGTAATTGTTGGAGATGAATGCACAATTTTTAGGATTGTTAAGTCTTTTTAACTGATCTACAGTTCGGCATTGTTCGGCTTGATTCTTGTGTCGGACGCATCTTCCTGTGACGGCACCAATCAGTGGCCGGCAGTCTGACGCGATGGAAACACGCCTTAAGATGAAGGGAAGTTAATCAGGAAGCTGAAGATGTCGGGACACTGCAGGTCCATATAGGGCTGGGCGATATGGACCAAAACTGATATCGCAATGTTTTTTCTTTGAATGGCGATATGCAATATTATAATGATATTTTGAACAAAACGGGTTAGCTTGCTAGCTCACCGGTCAGCTGACAGCTGAAACTTGGCGTCCGAAGTGTACAACAGAAACCCGGAGACAGGAGACCAGAAACCCGGAGACAGGAGCCTCAGTGTCGGACACCAACACCACTTGGAGCCGAAATCTGCGGCTAACAGCTGGTGCCGCTAAAAACTAGAGATGTGTGGTCACCTTTACTTTTTCAACAAGGCCAGGGTGCGTACCACTCACAGTTATGCCCAGGGGACCCTCCCACAACACCAATTTACCGATCTCTTGCAATTTGAGCGCCAATCAGTAGATCGATGCTTTCTGGGCGAGCCACCTCCCCCGGTTCAACTCCTGAGACGAACTTCTCCAAGCGCTTTGATGTTACTACTTGACCCACTCTAGCGATGGTATCCGACCCATAGCAGGTCATTTGGTAAAGCCTCAGAGTCCCTTGTGAAGTCCACACTTTTATCGTCAGGAGATATCTTTTCGTTTGTATTATCTCTTTTTCTCCATGCAAGGCAATTAAGACCGGTTCACCAGTGAGTCCGAGTTTCTCCGCAGCTTGGTGCGTTATGTGATTTGCGTCAGAGGCGAGGTCGATCAAGGCCCCAATGCTCTCTCCTCTCTTTGTCGCGACGAACACTACGTCGTACGTACATGTAAGGGCCGTGATTGAGCAGCTCAACTAGGCTTGTAGGCTCAGAGAGAAGCGGTCGGCTTTATTAAATAGTGTTCGCAAGGCAACATAAAAATAATATATAATATATAGATATTGTTTCAACTACATATCTCAAAAATATAGCGGTATATCGGCCAGCCCTAGGTCCGTAATAACGGCCTCATAGAAACCGAGTCACGCGACGTCCCGAGCTCAACATGTTCAACTGGAACGTGGTCTACTTGGAGGTCATGTGACTCCCAGTTCTGACTTCCTTACGTAAATGTATCATGAGCAGCGTGCACAGTAACTTCTCGTGTTATTTAATATAACCCACAAAACTAGTAGAACTTGTAGTAAAATAGTGAGTTGCTATAAGAACCTGATGAGTATTGTGTATAAACATAAACACAAGTCTGATTCATCTCGCAGCTCTCGCTGTTTACAGCCCTGCAGCTGTGGTGTAAGCCAGAGAGGACCTGGGGTGAGGAGCTGTAATATGAAATGAGAGCAGATATTTCTGGGTGGTAATTCCAATAAATTGAGCAGTTATTGAAATACAGGGAGATAAATGCACTGGAGAATGTTTGGTAATGAACACAATTAATTATTCTGACTCCAGAGGGCAAAATCATCATGAAGTGAATAAATTACACGTGTAAAAGCCTCTCACAAGAGTGTCAATTCAAAGGTCATCCCTTGACAATTTTGACTAAATAAATCAATACTCTATTGCAAATGTTCTAGTGTAGTTTGTGTTTTTTGTCCATTGCAGGTTTTCTGCAGCTTCATTACGACGATGGAAACACGTCGACCGTGTCTGTGTGAGATTACCGTCGCAGCTCGCATGGATCTGAAGCCGCAGATAAACATTAATGTGTCATAATTCCATAGTTATGACACTTAAAGTAGCACGTGAATGTTTATAAAACACAGAAACACTTCGCACGCGTTTACGTTATCAGTACTTTCAACTTATCACACACTGTGTGTTACGCTGCCAAGAGTAAATAGCCTATAGCAGGTTTCATTTTAAGCATTCATTCATTCATCGTCTGCAAAAAAATCATTGAAATATAATTCATTTATAGTATTAAATGCAGAAAACATCACATCAGAACATCTGTGCTGTTTCTGCTCGCTGTAAATACAAAATCTGCACTGGAAAATATTCAAAATCAACATTTCTCGTTCTCTTGGCAGCTTTGTGATGAATATTTCCATGTTCATGTTTGGGCAACAGTTAGTTATGGAGATAAAACTTTAGTGTTTTGAAAAGTGCTGCAAAAATCAGTGGAAAGTTTTTGCTCTTTTTCAATATTTACCCAAGGCCAGAGGAATGAGGAACATTTGAATACATGAGTAAAAATAAATATTCAGGCCCATCTGGTCTTTATCTCTCACTCCTGTGAGTTCTACTTCACACGTTACATTTGTGACATGAAGGATTAGATTCTTTCCTTAATAATTAATTAATAATAAGTGCATGCACAGGAATTCTGCAACTGACATCATTTATAACAGCTGATTATAAAGAAAAGCAAAAATCTATGATTTATTATAAAGGATTGGAAGTAGCTGCAGCTTCACCACATCAACAGTTTTTGAGTCATTATTACGGTGTTTTGGTCAAACATCTATAAAACTAACACTGACAAAATGACTCACTTGCACGAGTTAATTATGTAACGACAGACCTGCAGCGGTTAATCCGTTCCCTTTTTTTAACTCTAGTGTTCGGAGCGCGAGGATATAAATTAAGGTTTGTCAACAAAGGGCCACCTACCACCCCAACTTTCATCTCATAATGGCTTTGTAATTCCTCATAATTAGTATTATCTTGGTCTTTGTCATGTCGACGCTGCAGCGTGTTCTCAGTGAGTGCAGCAGCGGGACAAACGCCAGTGTTTTGTTGCCTCGTGCTTTTATTGTCAGCAGCTGTTTTCTTCTCTGCACGTTCTTCTTCATAATTAATGGCACTAAGTGAGGAAGTGTGTTTCGAGCACATCCACGACACCATGTGCAAAATGTTTTCATCTGCCGATGAGAGGGTGCCGGCTGCCATTTCCTCCTGCAGGATTGTCGCACTGTAGTTTTGAATTCGGTGTTTTTGGGGTGTAATTAATCACGGTGTCGTCGCATAATCACATTTCGGTCAACAGCTTTCCGTGCTGTCACTTTGATCTGCTGTTTTCAACTTTTTTTTATTCCAGCAATATGAAATGATTGCAAAACCAAATCCAGTTCCCGTACGTGACAACACAATTATCACTTAATATGCACCAGCACAGTGTGTTATCTCACCTTCATCAGCATCACTGACAGGAGCGAACACGGCTGCAGCCAACTCTTATTTTTACCATCAACTCATTTCAAGTTTTTCTCCATTAATTATTCAAACATTTTGGGCTCTAAAATATTAAAACGTTGCCTATAGCACAAGGTGATGGCAAATAAAAGCTGCTCATCCAAATGTTGTGGAGAATCTGGACCAAGGTTGTGTATTTTTTGGTTATTTAATCAGTTAACGCGTCGCCGACGTGTTTGCAGCAGTTTTAAATGTGAACCGTCGGCACACTAAATCCATCTCCTCTGTGCTGCGATACGTTTCATAAGCTCACCTTAAACCCAGAGGACGCACAGTAAGTCGTGTTTGCGGAAACATTTTTCTTGCAGATCCATTTATGTACCCGCAGAACGATGAACTTCACGAGTCCTCGCCACTCCATTCATCTTTATTGAGTCAGCTGTGACTTGCTGTGAGGTTATGGTGGGTGGTGGGGGGTGGGGGGGGGTAGATGGATTACACAATCAGTCTCAACAAGGCAGAAGTAAATGACTGTGGTCTGCAGACGAGATTCATCAAAGCTAACTATAATTGAGATCTTCTATCAAAATCCATTTTCCCGTCCTTCACTCATCGTTAATCCACTGCTGATGCAGACAAATCTGGAGCCGCAGAGCGTCGCACTGATGAGCCGCAGCCACAAGACAACAGCAGCAGTGGACATTTTTATTCTTTTTTAAAAAAACATCCTTGAAAGCGTCTGATGCACATTCAGACAGTCGATGCAGTTCCATGCGCAGTTAAGTTGAGCTACGGCCATTTTCTCGACTCCGGCATTTAATTGGACTTCTGTCCTCGTTCCAGCGTCCACACGCGGCAGGGGGTCGATTCACTGGAGGACGGGAGTCAGCCGCTGCTGCACTAGGTGGCCACAAGGTCATTTCAGGTTAAACAGCTTTAGCTTGTGGCTAGTTGTTAGCAGTGTTGGGCACAAAGTAATTAGTTATAGTTACTAGTTACCTTTCCCAAAAGGTTACCAGGGAAAGTAACTATTGCTTTCCTTTTTTTAATGTTCAAAAATGAAACTTTAAATTCAACTGTATGTTCAATTATTTATAATAACACGGATTATTAAATATGTTTAATGCATGAAATGGACACGTTATAATAACGTGCCACATTTCATTGTGAGTAGCGGTAATTAGTGAGATTAGTTAGAATGACACCGTTTGTATGAGCGCCGTTATTCCCATCGCTGGTTGTTTGCATGTCACCATCCATTCCTTGTCTTTCTACCAGCTTCTACTTCTTCTGTGTACAGACATATTCTTTTATTGTCTTTGCATGTGCAGAGCACCCAGTTCTGAACGTATACATGCGAGTAATTCTACTCCCGGCGCATTATTTGGAGCTGGGGTTTGTTATAGTTGATATCAGTGTACGCATGGTGAAGCATGCGGCGTGTAGGATGTTTGGATTGTGTCAAATTTGACATTTTTATCCTTTCGATATGACGCTGAGCATCCAGATTAACACGCTAACGTGCATTTTAAATCAACATCTAAACCCATATGTCGTCAGACTCACATAATAACAGTAGTTTGAGTTTTTTCCTCACTGTATCAGATCAGCTGTGAACCTCAGGACAGGAGTTTCCTCGCGGGACTTTCTAATGATTCCAAAGGTTGTTTGTCTCTTTCATCCTCTGCTAATCTGAATCAGCTTTGAAGTCTTTCAAGTCAAATATGAAACAACCAGGTTGTGTTGCGCTGGTGCTCGACAGCAGCAGGGTTTGCTGTCCTGGTTTTAACTCGTGTCTTTTTATGTTGACTTTACTTGTTCCCTTGTGTTTGACTGTGTTCTCAGGCTTCCTCCAAATATCCACTGCCGATAAAACTCTACACCTTTCTCGTGTCAGACAAAAATATTGATATTACAAAACTAAAATCCAACCAATCCTGATAAGATTCTGATATGTTGCTGAGCTATAAACAGATGCTTTTATGTTTTATGACATTTCTCTTTACAGCACGTTGCCTATTCTTAGTGAGGCATCTGTGTCGTCTTCCACAGATGGAATCATATCTGTCTGTTGGTTTAGTTTTCCTGTTTTGGACCGGTGCTGATGGTGGAGTCTGTCATCTGCTCATCTCTGATTACCACCATCACCATCGTCCGTTGGAGAAACACAATGCTTGTGCTGCCGTTAAGAAGACATGAAAAGCCCACGACATGAGCATTGTTTCCAGTCTGTGCTGCTGTGACATGTTCATGTAATATTCAGGCTCATATCGGGTTTCTCCGTTTTCTTTTTCCAATATCTGATCCAGTGATTTCCCCCCCCGACACTAATACTGACTTTATTATATATAGACTCATCCCTTGTTGCAGATAACTTTACATGAGAACCGTAAACCCTTTCATTCCAAACCGCATGCTCTTTTAAACATGTAGTTAGATTTAAATGTTCCTCCATCACATTTCAGCCTCTCGCACCTTTTGCTCTTTGTTTTAAGTCCTCACATCAGCGTCCGAAGTGAGCAGCACCTCCTGTACTTGTGAAGTTTTTACAGCTCTGTTATGGTTTAAATCACTGACAGGAAAACTTTTAGATGGTGTTCCTGCAATGAGACGGCTGTAAAAGTGTTTTATTCCGTAGTTCTCAAACCACTCAACCTTTTTTTTTTTTCAGCCCATCACTCTGGGTACAATTTAAAGCTCCGGCGTCGACCAGTGAGCGTCGCAGCGTGAGGAAATGTGACCGCCTGCGACTCGTGTAGTCAAATGATTCTAAGAATAATAATAATGATGATGCATTTGTATTTGTAATAGCCTTTCTGACTCTCGCTTTACATGTTTAATGTAAATCAAACACACAGAAGTTAAGATAAAATAAAACACAGTCGACGGAGGTTAAAAATTCATACAAGAATTCAAAATGCATAATGCTGAAGAAGATGGCTGAGGGGATTGTGGGGGATGGTCATGAGTGATGAAGTAAATGAAGTCAAACGTCTCTGAGCGACTGTATTTGATTCTCTGAAAACAAATGTTTTTACAGATGAAGAGAAACAAATCTTCATCAAATCAGAAAGTGACGTCCAAAGAATCTTGCTGCCAGATTTGGAATCTTCATTTTTCATCAATCCCCCAATAAACGGCATTTTTAAGGCGAATCAGTGAAACTGAGTGAAGTATCTCAGTGAAATGTCTTTTTCTGTTTTAGCACCGCAACATATGAAGATGCATTTACTTACAAATAAAAACACTACACTGCATTACCCATGCAGTTCATCTTTCCATAATCTTAGTACACTCGTCCAAACGCCTGCACACAGAAAAACATGTTTTGCAAGATTTAACATTAATGGAGAGATATTCATGTATTCACAAAACTTCACACGCGACACATGAATTCAAAGGGAAAACGAGCTACGTTAGAAGAAGCTTAAGGTAGCACTATTTTAATAAATACTGATGCTTTTGGAAAGACTAAAAGAACCAAACTAAAGAGAAAGGATTAAGAGGAAGAAAATGTGCTGATGACAGAGTAAATCTGTACCAACGACGCTATGAATGCTCTGCATATTCTGCCTGTCTGTGCCGCTTCTAGTGCAAGGAATAGCCATCAAATATTCACAAATGCCTCTGAAATTGCAAATGCATCACATAAAAATGGGTCCGATCCATTTTGAGGAGGTGAAATGAAGACGTTACAATATTCTCCCAAAAGATATTCCTCTGAACTTGGGTTTTATTTGCACTGGGACGTCTGCGCTGAATTACACACGGAGGAAAACAACATTCGCTTCATCGCGGCTCCAGGATTCTCTGTGCCTACAGTGTCAGTTACCATCTGTATACAGTCCACTGATGGAGCGGAGAAAGTCGCCCTTTTAAAGAAATAGTTATTAAAAAGACGAAATGCATGCGAGTGAAAACTAGAAAACAAAGCGACCTTGAATGGAAAGGTCACGGGAGTTAATGTTTATTTATTTAAGGCCTGGCTTGTGTTTTGCCAGAGGACAAAGACGATTATCTCCAAAGATCCATCCCACACACACACACACACACACTCAGTGCTTAAAGTGTAAATCATATTCAAGATGCACTGTGTACAGTAGGTATTGAGTGGATCAGTGTGCAAATAAGGTCAGCATAATAACACTAATCATAGATGCAGATTATAGATGTATAGATTACAGATACACATACTCGGAGTCATAACAGCACTCCATTCTTCAAATAATTCAAGTTCAGCAGCACGAGTGACTACACGTTCATGTTTTCTGATGATTTTTAACATACTGGAAAGGAGATAACGATAGTTATGCAACTTTGTCATTGATCTAAAGTTGAGTCACCAGCTCGAGTCTGGCTTTAATGTATAACCAGTTCGATTTTGATTCTGAAACTTTGCTTCCCTGTCATCTCTTTTATAAGATTGCTCCATAAAAGCTTTTGGATTTTCGAGCAAAAAAAAATGATAATGAGACGCAGCCACCAGGGTATGATTTGTCAGCCTGGTACAGAGGCCAGGAGCTGCCATTAGCAACCAGCCAGCAACCATTCAGTGTGCTTGGCCTGAGGTGGAAACCAACACTATGCAAAAATCTGTCATTTGCTTTTGTGGGCATCTGCTGTGAGGCGATAAGGACCACCATCTCTCCTCGGTTTTTGCTCCACTGCACAGAGTTGTGCAGCTTCTTATTTATCTCATTGTATCCTTGTCGGTTTCTTTGGTGGAGACGATTCCCTCGTTATCTGTTTGTTCTTCAGCAAGGTTATGAGTCATGAGAGTGGACGTGTACAGTCGAGAACATGGTCTCCATACTGTGTTTCTCGTGCTGAGAGCTTCAGGTTCACCTCCTGGACTCACGGCGCTAACGGTGAGCTGTTGGTTGGTGGAGCAGTGAAGTAGCTTGTCCGTATCTCACCTCGAGCTAAATATTCAACTACATGCATGCTACACATATGTGTACTTATGTACTGTATCATGATAATTCTTCTTCTTCTGTTGCACCATCTGTCCTCACATCCGTGATGCTTCTCTGTGGTCTTCCTCTGTTCCTCCTGCGCAGCAGCTCCATCTTCATCATCCTTCATCCATAAAAAAACACCATCACTCTTCTGCATGTCACTAAACCATCTCCACCTGAGCTGTCCCCGGAATATGCTCGTTTCTAATCCTGTCCATTGTCCCTCTTCAGCTCCGCCTCCTGTCTTTGACACAGTGCCGCTGTCTCTAAGCCATACATCGCAGCAGGTCTCCGTACCGTCTTGTAGACCTTCCCTTTCACCTTGGTTGCTAACCTTCTGTCACACATCAGCCCTGACACTCGTCGCCTCCCACTCCACCTGCACTCTCTTCTTCTCCTCTTGTGTCCATAGCTTTTTAAACTCTCCTCTCCAGACTCTCACTACAGATTACAATGTCATCTGCAAACAGTAAAGTCCACAGAGACTCCTGCCTGACCTCATTTGTCAGCCCGTCTATCACAATCGAGAACAAGAAGCGGCTCAGATGTGATCCCATGAAGCCATCCATCACTCAAACTGCACCTCACACAGTCTTGTATAAAGTACTTGAAAGCGATACTTGGCGTAAAAGTACAAGTATTTTACCAGAAAATGAGTTAAAGTTACGTTTTAGAACACTATTGTGAGTAAAAGTCTTAAAGTGCCTGCAGTGCCGTTAAAACAAACCAACTCAACTTTTACTTTGTAGAAACGAGTAACGAAGATGGTTAAGGGAAATGTATCGCAGTAAAAGTACATATTTTATTTATGAAATGTATCGTAAAGTAAAAGTACATATTTTATTTAGGAAATCTATCAGAAATATAAATAACGAAGTAAAGTACAGATATGTGAAACTTCTACTGAAGTACAGTAACAAAGTATTTGTACTTTGTTACATTACAACACTGACCTCATACACGTCCTGCACCACCCTCACATACTTCTCTGCCACGTCTGACAATAACACAGTTCCTCTGATCATCATGATACTTAGAGGCCACGCAGAGCTCTGTGATGCACATATGTGAATCTACACAATAATGTGGCCATAGAATTTGATTTTAACAAACCTTGTACATTTACATACTTCCATTTATCATTTGAAACTACAGTATATACAAAGGTGTGACATCTACCGGTGAGACAAACAAACGAAAATGAATTTAACTTAAATAAAATCCGCTCACTATGGAAACACTTCTGAATGTTTCTTAGATCCACTTCTGTTCTTGTTCTTAAGTGTTCTTACAGCGCTTGTGTTAATGTTGCGTTAACGTTTATTCTGCCTTCTGGACAAACACTTGTTTGCGTCTCCAGTGGCTAAAAATATAAAACTATTTCATGTAATGTTTCTCAGACAGTCCAGGCTCAAGTGGAACATGAGATGAGATGATGTCAAAATAAAAGGATCATGAAAGAGAAGAAGGAGAAAAAATTGGTATATTTTCAGTTAAATGTTTGACTTTTAAGTTTTTTAGATCGTGTTCTGAAGCTTTGGTCCAGGAGTTTGTGTTTGATCTGATTTTGATCTAATTCACAGGATGTCATGTTGACTTCCACATGAAAATCATCATAAAAAGAAGAAGTGAGGGGAACAGAAACACACATGAGATAAAAACAAAACCTCAAAGACCTCATTAGAAACCTCTCTCAAAGAAGGCCAAGGGCTCGCAACTAAACAAGGACACTGACTAATCTGAGAGCGGAGGCAGACGTTGTTGTGTTTTGTCTGCGTCATGTAAATAAACAAATATATGCAGCTAATTCAAGGCGATGCTTATCTCAGATTAGTGTCACCTCAGGAATAAAAGACCTTGATAAGATATTTGTGTCGTCCTGTTAAAAATAACACGGAGCGTCGCGTTTCCTGCAGACACACGAGTCAGCAGCTTTTTCATCTGGAACCAACACGGCTCCGTTTGATGTTTGGAAACGATATCGCCATTAAAGTTCATGTGTGAGTCAAGTTAATTTAATTCTATAAACGCGTGGTTCTGGTCTCGGCTTGTGGGACTGACAGTATTTAATCATATTTGAAGCGTAATCCCTGCCGCACAGGTAACTGCGGATCGACCCGCGGGTCATTTCTCATTCTCAGAACAGAAAGTCCAAAAAACGAGGCTGATGTGTTTGTCCAGGCCTTCGGGCAAACGTGCAGATGGTGCGAACGGAAAGTTAGTTCTCAAACTTTTAAAAGCTTGATCATTATTTATTTGAGCCTGTTTCTGCTCCCACAGCATCTCACGGTGTCAGATTTCACTCTCTTATCCACCAGTAAACCTTTTAAAAATACGATTTTTGGAGCTTTTATTTCTGACACAAATGTGAACCTAAAATTGCAAAGTAGCCTGTATATCAGGGGTGATAAATGACCAGTAGGTGGGCAATATGATTAACACTTTTCCATCATGGTGACGTGGTGTTGTTTATTTGTTTATTTACATGTTTTTTTAAAGCTGACGCAGACAGAACACATGCTGCTTCTTGTGAACGTCTGCCTCCACTCTCAGATGAGTCAGTGTCCTTATTTAGTTGTATGCCCTTGGTCTTCTTTGAGAGAGGTTTCTAATGAGGTCTTTGAGGTTTTTTTTCTCATCCGTGTTTCTGTTCCCCTCATTTATTCTTTTATGATCATTTCCGTCATTTCATTTGCATTTCCATTAGGAATTGTACCAAAATAACTGCCCCCCCCCCCAAAAAAAAATGTCCTCTGTTGTGTGAGGTTAGTTGTCATCACATCACACGCAAGCCTGACCGAGGGCTTTACTGTTCCAAACCGAACTGTACCACGATGGAAACGTGGCTCAATATTAACACCTTCAGTTTTAAATTAAACATATAATACATATAATAAATAAAATCAAACTGAATGGCACTAATTATTTGAGTAAATAACAGGTTTGTAAAGAGGACCTGTGCAATTTAGCGGAGGTGATGCAGATGAAATCGCCGTTTCAACCAGTTTGATGCGCATCATGTATTTTTTCCTTCACTAATTTACAAACTGGATTTAATGAATCATCTTTAATCAAAGTCATTTTTCATTAGTTTAGATATTTCTGTTCCAAGTTAATTCCTACACATATCCACCTCAGAGTTAAATCTGTTTTTACATGCAGCTGGTCAGTAACCAGATATTTCCCTGTTCTCCAGTTTATTCATGGCTCACTTACTGTAATTTGCTGCTTTCAGTGTGTTTGTGTGTGTGTGTGTGTGCAACTGCCTCTTAGAGAATCCATTCAAATGCAGGAAACTTGTTTTCTCAATCACAATTTGCAGCATTTTGATAAGAAAAATACAATCTCAGTGGAGCGTTGTCTTCTTCAAAGACTTTTGTTGCAAATTACTCGTTGTAGAAATCCAATTTCTAGGATACAAAGTCAGTGTGTGTGCATGTGTGTGCATGTGTGTGTATTTGTTACATCCTTACAACCGTTTCTGACATAAACACTGTAGTGTAGTTGTCCTTGTGGAGACCAAAGCCAGAGCATTTTCCGGAGTAATTTCCAAAGAACTGGTTAAGTTGAGGGCTAAGATTTGAATTGTGGTTAGGTTAAGGTTAGGGTTTAGGCAGTTACTGGTTATGATTAAGGTTTCGACTGAGGTCAATGAGGTCAACTGGGAAGAGTGTGTGTACTTGTGAACCAGTAGAACAGGGGACTTTGGTGTCGTTACACACTCACAAACAGGGGACTACACGTTGAACAGGGGACATTTTTCAAGTCCCCTGTTAGTCATGCTTTAAGTCGAGCTAAAATCATGTCTAAGATGCTCTGCTGAATTTTTTTTTTTTTTAATATTAAGCAAAGTAAGCGAAATAGGGACTTGTTGTTCTGTTATAGCCCATACTCAGCAGTGCCCCTGCTGGCTGGAGCAGGGATTTTGACACCTCATACACACACGCACAGATTTAACTCACAGTGGCCCATACATGCAGTATAATCAAACTTGAGGCCAATTTGTCTGCAGAATCTTTGCAATATTATTTGGACTTCCAATCACACTGCTGACAATCCTTCACTTTCCTAGTGTGAGATGTGTATCTATAAAACACTGATGTAAATCCTGTAAGCCCATTTAGACGGGGTAATGTTGGTGCAAACAGCATGCTGCTATATTTTTGAGAAACCGCTCAATGAGAGCGGGGTGTTACACCAGAAAACCTCAGTGATGTGCGGCTCAAATAGAAACTCTCACCATTGCCTTGGATGTTGAGTCACCTGCGCCTTATTTCCCTCAAAACCCTGGTCTTGTGAAAGTGAAAAATCAAGGAGCTTTCCACCTCAATGATTTATTTATAGCCCACACCAGCCATGAACAGAGACCATGATCAAAAACAAAACATAAAATAAAATACTGGATGTCTCTGTCTGTCATCCAAATCCATGTAGGCTTCATTAATATAGAGCAAAGAATTCTGTTTCTACATGCTGCGAGTGAAGAAAAGTCAAAGTTGGCAGTGTTTTTAAAGATTCTGTTGCTACTTGTCAGTGAAATATTAAACAGTATTTCAGAAACCTTCGCCCGCCTTAAGATCTTTCGCTGTTCATTAAAAGTATCTTGATGGAGTGGCACATTTGGAGGTGAATTATTTTCCAGCTCTGAAGAAACTATTGTCATTATGATACAGGCATTGAATAACAAGATATTAAAAAAGATGGTCAATTATTGACAGTCTTTGACATAGTTGCTCTTTAAAGAATAACTAAACCTGATTTTGAAAATCTTCAAAGAGTGGGCAGGGCGTAGGAGGGGTGACTGCGATCTGATTCGCACAGCGCTGCCAATTTACACCGCTTGTGTCTCACGGAGTCGCGAGACGAGGTTTTTTTGAGGCGTTCTTGTCTTTCTACTGACCGAATAAACAGGAGGTCGCTGAGCTCACAAGGATTCTTTCTGGGATGTAGTAAAGTGAAATACGATGTGGCGTGAAAAGTAAACCAAACAGTTTAATTTTCCTACTTCCTCTCCCACTCCGAGCCAGAGAGAGCAGTAGATACACCCATTTTTAACACAATACACACAATTCAAATACTTTACACAAAACTACCAAGACTTGGACCTGGATCACTGAATAATATTACTAGATAACCATTTACACTAGTTTCAACCTGAAAAAAGTGGTTTAGGGGTTTAGTTACTCTAATACTAGACTGCTGCTACAACTGCTTTGATTATCATCAAATGTTATACCAACATGGTGTCGAGCTGATTGAAACATCTGCGATATTGTCCCACTCATGATGGACAGAAAAGTGTAAAGGTATGCAGTTTGTGTCTGGAGGCCTGGTCAATAGTTGAACTCTGAGTTTGGATAAATTAGCTTTTTCTCTAAGGCTAGAACATTCAAAGAACCCTGTTACCGTTATTCTCCTCCTGCTTTTCTATTTCACGAGTCTGTTTCATGTCTAGGGACTATTAGAGCGAGGAAACTGATCACAGTACGAATGTTGTTAAAGCCAATTTGTCTATTTCCATCCAGGGGAAAGTGTATTTTACAGTCTTTCCGTCGTGTTTCCTTCAGTACAAAATCAAAAGCAGCAAATGGTTTGATGAAATTTAAAGGAAAAAGAAGCTCATGTGCTTTAAAACTTCATTGCCAGTAAATAATTGTTATTGGGTCAGAAAGATGGATATCCTGTTTGTCAGATTATTGGCATTCTTGCTTTTCCATACGCTTTAATTTTTCTTTCCTGCTCTGAATTATCTTTGATTTACTTCCTGTGCTGAGTCGTGCTTTTCTCAGGAAAAGTCTCTACTCCAGATGCCAGTTTATTAAGAAAATAACCTCGTGCAGAGGACAGATGATGTTTTTAACGCAGGGTACAAATGAAACTGTGAAAATAAAAAGAGTGTTGAGGAAGTCTGATCTGATAGGAGGTTATAAAAAGACAGGTACACAAATTGTACAGGATGTTCAGCCTCTAAGCCTTGAAATTAAAAAAGTGTCTAAAACTATCTTCTGCTGTTCAAAAGATGGAAAGCGTTGCAGGGAGTCGCTCACATCACATTAGTTTTAATGGTTTTTCGCGAGGAGAATTCTGCTCCTTAAGGGTGGGGAAAAAAAGCAGAAGCAAGCGTTTGTAGTATCCTGAAAGCTTTGTGTCATTTCAGTGTTTTAATGAAGAGAAATGAACAAAAGGGCAAAGATGACAGAGGCTGCTGAAAGTAAACACGACCCTTCTCTTAAAGTCTGCCACTGCATTTCCCGTATGAAAAAGACAAAGTCACACGCCCGCTCTTTTGTCAAAAGGAAAATGTCAGTGTGACGTGCCAACGACTGATGCGTCCTAATGAGACTTCCCCCTCCTTTAGGGTCACTCACAGATTTCCATACAGGAGCTTTACTGTCGCCGAAACAACCTCCTGCTCCATAAACAGAATTATTGGCTGTAGTTAGGGTCAGAGAAGAGAGTTTATGCAGTGTATGTGTGCTTTATGTGCATTGTGTTCATAATTCTCTGAGAATGAATCCAGTATTTGTTTGGTCCTTAAAATGTCAGATCGGTGTTTCCCAAACCTGGAAATGATGATGCTCTCACACGTTAGTCTTGTCCACAAACCCAAGTATTTCAGTTTTAATGATTTCTTTTGTCAAATGGAGCAATAAAAGTAGAAAATATTCACTTTTAAGATGCTGAAAAATCAAAAAGTTTGTTGTAATTATTGAAAAAAAAAACCTCTAAAATGCAATAATCTGATCCAAATAGTTGATGATTTATTTAGTAATTGATTCATTGAATAATCGATTCCAGCCGTACTTGCATGGATTGATTTTTGGCCCAACAATGTGTTAATACATCACAAACATCTTTATAATAAAATCATCTTATAAAATGAACAGTTGCCAACACATGCAGTACTTAAATAAATCTACGATATCTCTTCATTGTGCGGTGGAGAGGTTTTGTTACGGCAGCAGTAGATGATTTAAGAACTATTGGTAAATAAATACATGGCTATAATTTATATTATGATGTAAGTGAACACACCTCAGTTAAAAAGCCAGGTTTTTGTATTCATTTACTAAGAGTTTCCAAATCATAGGAACAAAACGTCCCCACGAGCCAAAGGACACGAAACCTGCTGTGTGGCTTGTACTGAAAGTTGTTCTATTCATAATAATTCCCGATAGTCTCAGTGAATTTGTATCTGTAGGACAAACGGCTGGTTCCTGTGCAATAACAGACAGAATACTTACAGCATAAACAGATAAAAAGCTGTTCTATAAATACGACCTGCAGGTCCCCTCAGTCTTTACAGTATAGACTTAAGATGGAAGTTTCTTGAAGATAAGACGCTCGCAGCGCTTTTCTTTTGGGACTCAAATATTTGATGTGGTTCCAGGCTACGCTGAGATCTATTAAAACTTTAAATTGATTCCAAACCTCAGAGGCGGCGAGCGCAATGATGATAAAATGGGAGTAATATATTGTAATTGTGTCATTTAGGAGACGACCGGCAATACTTCCTTGTACCCGCAGCCCGAATAGTAAAACGCAGAAACAGATAAAGTTCAGTCGTCGTAAAGAGATGAGAGCGTGACTGAACTTGTCTGTGTTGCAGTAAGAAGAGAGAGCAGTTTCATGTTAATGCGATTAGAGACCGGACCGACACACAGTTGATATCGTGTGGATTTTCTCGTTATCGATACCGATACTTATTGTTAATCTAATTGATCCTGATGTTTATCGTTTTCTGGAGGAGAGCTTTAAACAAAAGTGTACATTTCACTTCATCTGTTTAAAGCAGTGGACTCCTCTGAAGTGAAGGGCTATGAATCTTTTCCAATAATCAGCTGTTTGGCCGCCTGAGTCATGTTCCCTGGTTTGGTCTAACGTCTGCAGCTGCTGCTCCTCTGGCATTGTCTCTGGGATTATTAAGCACATAAACTAAAGTGATGCCAATGGCTACAACCATTAATCATAATGAGTGTTTCCTTCGGTCTTCTGTCGCTGTTAAAGCCAAGAGGCTGCAGTTCTGTGAGCTGCAGAAATGCTAGTTTTGTCAAAGCAGTCCGACACGCTGTGCTGTGAAACGGTTGGTGTAGTGGTTACGAAGACCCAGGTCCTGCATGGAGTCTGCATGGAGTCTGCATGGAGTCTGCATGGAGTCTGCATGGAGTCTGCATGTTCTCGCCGTGTGTGTGCATGGGTTTTCTCCAGAGTTTGAGAGTGGATGGTTGTTTGTCCCTGTGATGGACTGGTGAAGTGCATCACAGGGTCCACGTGACCCTCACGTGGAGGTTTCTGGTTTCTTTTTCACCACGTTTAGGGCACGATAAATCGGTTTGTGTGCGTTGAAGGATTCAAACACATTTTCAGATTGTTCAGCTTCTTAAATGTGAATATTTGCTTCATATAACGAAGAAATCATTAAAACTGAATCAAAAACAAGACATTTAAGAGCATCAATTTTCATATTTTAAAGTTAGTTTTTATTAATCCCCTTAGGGAAAGTATTCCTCTGCATTTTGACCCATCCTACAAGTAGGAGCAGTGGGCTGCCACACTGAGTGGCGCCCGGGGAGCATTGGGGGTTGGGTACCTTGCTCAGGGGTACCCCAGCCCTTTTTTTGGCCGGGTGGGGATTTGAACCGGCGACCCTCCGGTTACAAGTCAAGTTCCCTTTCCCCTTGGCCACAGGCTGCCCAGGGACCAAACAATTAGTCAATTAATAAAAGAATTGAAAATAAGCGTTTGTTGCCACACTAAACTGGTTGCATTTCTTTTTTTTTGGCATTTTCAGCCTCTGGAGCTGTTGCCATATTGACAGTAAACACCAAATGAAAAATGTCAGCAACCATTAGGGGTGGGACAATATTATCACATTAAAAACACTCAATAATTCTGTTCTATTGTAATCTAAATGTCTTATACTTAACATTGTTGTTATTCTCTTTAAAGTGTTCCAAAGTATATGTTTCATGTCTGCTATGTAATAAAACGTACTTGTTTGGACGATAAACGTATGGTAAAGTGTTTTAATGATAACAATTTTTAGAGTTTCAAGCAGATTTTTTACAATTATCATGATAATAATATTGTCTATTGTAATTATTTTTGCTTAAGATAATTGTGACATGACATTACCGTAGCATCTCGCACCCAGTTAGCTTTACCATAGCATAAATATAGTAACATTTATGTAATATTGTTTGTCCCGAGACGTTCTATAGATGCTCTCTCGAGTCGCGAGGGAACTCATCTTTGTGGACAGTTATGAGAGCAAACTCCAGTCCACTCTGTGTTCTGTGAGAACTCTGAAGAGATCACAACACAGTGAAGTGAGTCAAAGCACCACGTCGTCATATCGCTGCTATTGAAAATATAGACGGAGGGAGATTGAACGCGAGACATTGTCCACAGTGGTGTCATTTATTTAAAGGACGTCGCTTCATCGCCGCTCGTCTGAACACGCTGGCGGTGTCGGCTCAGGACGCTGCAGACAAGTTTTCAAGTCTCCGTGTTGAATGCAGAAGACGCACAGCTCACAGCCACAATGTTTACAATTCCGAATATGCACAGGAACAGCTGGGTGGCATTTACCTACTGATATTACATTACCTGTGCAGGTTTACAGCAGATTTGACTTCTCTGGAGGCTCAGGCATTTAATGAGTCAAATGAAGACCCTCTGGATTTAGTCTTGTGTTACTGGAGTGAGATGCGGTGGCAGCATTGTTGTTTTTCTTCCACTCAGTAACACCGGTGGCTTTGAAACAAGGTACAAAACGTCTCAAGAGTCTCGTCGCTTTTGATTTACTGCTGCAAATATCTCGTGTATGGCTCTCGCTGCCCAGATTCTCCTTGAAAGTTTTGTTTCGCATTTGCCTCGTTTCTTCAGTGTGAAGAAAACTGAATAAAGCGCATGAGTCGGCACATTTACAACTCCGGCAAGGATGAATTGATGCTTTACGTGATATGGAGGAGGAATAATATGTATCAGATGATGAAAAGCGCATGTTAATTTGTGCTGGACCTTCAGCGATTTACAAAAACCAAGCTATCAGTGAAAGTTGCAATGTGGTTTTAAATCAGCGCTCAAGCGGTTACTTCTGAAATGATCAGTGAAATAAGCGGAAAAATGAAGGAATTGCACTTTTTAAAAATGTGATTTTTCTGAATGTGAAGTTTTCAAAAGGATTTGAATTGGCTGACGGTTTCTCCGCTTGTCATGTGGACAATCATAATCCAGTCTCTGTCAAAGTCTCCTCCTCCCCGTCACGATTATATTTTGACTGTGCCGCTGCTCTCATCGCGTTGGATGTAAAATGACAGCGACTCGTCAGAAATTGCAGACGCTCGCTGTGATTTCTACTTTTTCTCTCTGTGGTCAAACACAGATCCTCAGCTCTCATAAAACATACGACTCGGAGGAGTGGTTAAGGTATAAATATTGATTTCTACTTTCGTTCTGCGCGCTTTTCACACATGGACACGTTAGGGAAATGATCATATATGACCTTAGGTGTTAACTTGCCCTTTCAGGACCTGGGATTGCACCGTTTGGCCCAGATGTAACAGAAAATTCTATATACGGATGCGTGACAGCGACTAGTTTCATTTATCTTTACTCTATAGATCATTCTGCTGTACTTTGATATTTTGTTTGTATTTTATTTGGTCTGTTGGTGAAGTCGCATTCATCAGTATGAGGAGGGATACATAAAGTCACCTCTAGTGATAAAAAAATCATAATTCAGCAGAGGCAGGGACATAAAATCCCTCTCGCACATACGCTCTCGCTGCACTCTGACAAACGGAAGATGTGAAGTGCGCTGCTTTCATGCAGGCGAGCTGGGAGGAGCTAATTAGCTGTAAAAATAATTCAAACGCACGTGTGCTAATGGCACTTTGGTCCACTTTGCCTACAGTAACAGAACCCTCTCCCTCTCTTTTGGATCCAGAGCTGCAACTAACCATTATTCTCATAATCGATTACTCTCGATGGATCGAGTCGTCGTTTAGTGTTTTGTCCGCAAACCGGGGAGGCCCCGCCCCACAGTTTGAAAAACAAACACAAAGAACAGTAGTTCACTTTGCTTTCTTTGATAATTGATGGTCTTGGGTCAGTGTGAGAAATAAATGTAGCTCCTGTTCGACATCACTCTTTAGCGCACATGAAAACTTAATGTGGAAAGCAGGCGCTCACATTTGTTTTGTTTTTACTTGACGCTGCAGTCCATAAGTTTTGTTGTCGTCGTTATTCTACCTCTGTTTTGTATTCGTGAGCAGGAACAATGGATTATTTGTATTCCGCGTCCTTCGTCTGAAAACCCGGCCTCTCTCTCCGCCTTCACATAAAAGAATTCACTTCTCAAAACATCAGCGTTGTGCGAACTCAATGGTTTGAATTTAACGCACATTTGTTCGTATTAAAAAGTCACACACGGCATTTTTTAAATCATATACACTATTTATTTCCTCCTCTAAGATCAGGAGGTGACCTGTCCTGTCGTTGTTTGGATATGAAAAGTAAGAGATATTGTTAGAAATGTGACGGATATATCACTCAACGAGCCACTCCCACCTCCTTCACACAGCACAATGATGATATTTTAAAAGCAGTTAACTGTGGTGAGAGCACAAGCTGAATAACAAACAAAACACCGGGAATCTCTGAGGATCTTCTACCTCCTTCATCTGCAGCATCTGCAGCCTTCCGACCCAGATTTTGCCCTTTGATTCATTTTCATTAAAACTCTTACATGAGCCATTTGTTTAAAATACAAATGAAACCCGGCCTAGAGGATTAGAAATCGAGATCTCGTATCTCTGAGGCTGCATTTGAAAAATCTCAGCCCGGGAATGAATGGATACGATTAGAGAGAGTTTATCGTGCATCCTGGTTATTTAACACGGAGCTACTGTGCATCTAAAAGTTCACGCAGGGCCCCGAAGGCTTATTGTCGCCTTTCAGTGACTTCTTTGTTAAGTGTCTTAAGTCTGTTAATGGGTGTGTGTGTGTGTGTGCGTGCACATGATGTTATTTCCTTATCTCGCCTCCTCTGTGGCAGACAGATATAACTCATGCAGGGGAAGAAGCACCACACACACACACACACACACACACACACACACACACACACTCGCCTGGAGTGCTGCTGGGAAGCTTAGGGAATGCTACACACACACACACACACACACACACACACACACACACAGGTATGCACAGCTACTCTTGTCAGGATGCTGCATTGACTTATTTTGACAGCCTGCACAAAATGTGATCCCTGTTCCCAAACCGTATCCAGAACCAGTTCATGTTAGTGGTTTTTATGCCAGACTAGTGCTAACACACACACACACACACATGCACAGAGAGAGAGAGACATCAGTTTCTGCCTCACCTGAGTTAGCATCAAGGTTACACGAGTGAGCGAGCTCTCGGGGGGAACCGCTTTGCAAACAGCGAGGTCGCAGCCGGTCGTGTCACCTGCTCGATGGCTGCGATGAAGCCGCGTCGTCCCGTGACGGTAACGTGCGCGCGTGACACTGGAACAACATGCTTAACAGACGGGAGTTGCCAAGGTTACCGTGTCCAAACAACACGGGGAGAGTGTCTCTGTTGGCTTCATTAATCACCAGCACATGAACAGGCCTTCAGGCTGAGAGGCTCCGGACGATCATCGCCGCTTCAGTCTAATCACGGCGCTGAGAGACTGTACCTGTGCTTCACGGCGCTGAAACTCTGACAGATGTTTTTCTGCCTCTGGGCTTGGAATGTTGACTCAGCTCTGTCTGCGGATGCTTGACTTCTTGATTTGTTGCCGTTTCACTGTAAACTTTTTCACGGATTCAGTGTTATTTATTCCTCAGGATTAGTAATAGTTAATGGACCGCTGGGTTTATTAGCAGTAACGTTTGTGCAACACGTCATTTAGAGCTGAAACATGTGATTTTGACGACGGCGTCACAGTCATTGTGAAGGTTAAGGTTTTTTGGATCTGATTCTTAATGTAATCTCTTCACACCTTGCTGCGTATAGTCTGTTGTCTTTGTTGTAATTTGCTTGACACGGTTTGTCACTCGCGTGTTAAAACAATCTGCTCATGAATATTAACCTTTCCCACACACACACACACGCACTTTCTCTCTCCTCACCAATTTCATGTCCGTTCTACAAAGAGTTGACAGTTTAGTATAATCTGCTCTGAAACCCAACAAACACAATCATTTATAACAACTTAAACAAAACAATGTCAGAAAAACAACACTATTTGACAAATACTAATAATTAAATGAAATAATATTCATATTACTCTCATCCTTTAGCCTCTTTTTTATTTCACTCCAAGTAAGAATTCAGAACTGAGTTGTTTATGTCTGATAATTGGTCTTTTTTAACGTTGTATAGCTTTACTTTGCCTTCATTACATTACATTTTCAAGTGACGTTTTAAATAACATGAAATCCACGACGACTCAGACCTAAATGACTTCAAGTCTAACGTAATCCATTTCTCTACTTCAGAAAATAATCATTTAAATGGGACATTTTGAGCAAAGAACGAGAAAAAGGAATATAATAGTAGGTAGGTAGATAGATAGATAACTTTATTAATTGGGTACAAATAAATCAGAAATACAAATAAAATACAATCACGATACAAAAAAATTTAATTAAAGACATTGAAATACACAATGAGCCAAACTATAATATAATATACACTATAAACAATAAGATAAGATGCTTAACAGTGGATTTTAAGGTGCCAAGATAAATAAATAATGTGAGGCATTGTACAGTTTAATGGTACTATATAAATATATAGAAATATCCTAAGTGAAAGTTCTCTTGGGGAAAAAAGGGCAGAAGAACTTTTTCTTGACAATTCTGCTGCCATAAAATCAAAAGAATAACGTGCACAGTTGTATTCCAACTGGACTCTGACAGGAATAACGTTATGTTCCAGAAAGGTCAGCAGGATCACTGTAATCGCTGCATTGAGTGAAAAACATTGGGGGAAGCTTGTCGCGTTTACATGTTTTTATTTATGGAGCAGACTCCGAGTCCAGATCCCGGCGCTGTAATCATCGCGAGTGCAGTTGTATACGTACTGTTTGAAATGCTATCACTTCATTTTTTTATCTCCTTTGGCATTTAAACCCGGAGCCTGTGGGCAAAGCTCCTGGACTCCCCGTCTCTAAAGTGCATTACAGCACTGTCCTGGAAGCGGGACAGAATCTTTAACAGATGCCACCTGGGTTTTTTTATGTAGTCTGGACATGAAGCGAGTCTCTCAATAAGCAGCATGAGCAGTAAAACACAGTTTGACACACTCAGCCCGTGTTTGTTCAGTGTCTCTCTGCTCTCAAGGTTGTCGCCGACGCTTTGCTATAAAATCCACACGTTTTTCAGACTTTGAAATATTAGTTCTGATGCACGGGGAAGGAAAAAAAAAGAAAAGAAATCACACTTTAAAACTTGATTAACGTCGGCGTCTCCCGCTAATGATACCTTTAGGGAAATTAGTTCCACGTTCCGCTCCGTGTATAGGTCACAGAGAAAAGTTCACCCTGAGTCAGGACTGAGTCTTTTGTTCAAGGACACGATAGTTTCTCTTCTGTCAAATAAAAGTCCACCCTTCACCCGAGAACATACGTTACGGGATTATATTAGCGCTATTATTTTTTCCTGTCACTACACACACACACACACACACACGAGACAGTTCCTCATTGTGTTTGTCTTCCTGTCCCTTCCTAGAGACTCCGGGGAGGGGAGAGGACGGCCAGGCGGACGCGTCGTTCTCCGACTCGTCGCTGTTCGCTCACTGGGGTCAGGACCTCAGTCCGGACAACCGACGAGTGGCGCTGAAGATGTTCCAGTACTACGGTTATAACGGCTACCTCAGTGATCGGCTCTCTTTCGACCGGCCGATACCAGACCTGAGGCCTGATGGGTAAGAGGGGCAACACACAAACACGTGCGACAATTCAAGATAAAATATCTGACACTTGAAGAGACGTAAAGTGATTGTGAGCATTTTAGATTGACAAATAGGAAAGAATTTAAGTCTTTATTGAAATTGTTGCCAATTAATCTCTCAATGAGGGTTAAAAATTGCAATTTTACTGCAAATCCCGGGATATAATCTTCTTTTTCTCATTTTTATATACTTAAAAAATATATATATATAAATATATTATATACTTAAAAAATTGGTAACTATCTTTATGTTCTCATCCGTGAATTAAAATCTATTAGTTAATATTTTGACGTTATCAGTCTGAAACTGAACACATTGTCATGATATCAAATTAATATTCATTTGTGTAAAAGGAAAATAGCAGATTTTAGATTTATTACAATTATAAAACATTCAGCCATAGTCTCCATGGATAAACGTCATCTACCAGGTTCTGGAAGGATCAGGGACCAGGATTATCATCTGTAAATACCCGAGTATATATTAGTAGCATTTGGACGAACGATATCGATGTTTATGTTTATGAATCGTTTGGTCCATAAAATGTCAGAAAAGCTTAAAACATGTTGATCGGTGTTCGTCAAACCTGGAAATGATGATGTTCACAAATGTCCACAAACCAAAATTATTGACTTTTAATGATTTCTTTGTTCTCCAGAGCAAAGAAATGAAGAAAATACTCACATTTCAGAAGCTTAAACTATCGAAAATATTGTTTTTAATCATGAAAAAAGCTTTGAACCGATTAATCGATTATCCAAATAGTAGATTCATTGTTTCAGCTCTATTCAACAGCCAGTTTAACACACCAACGCCCCCTGGAGGTTAGTTAGGAAGTGCATGCAGCTGTGTGTGCACGCATTCTCAGCATGAAATTATAGAAAAGTATCAGTAAAATGATTGATATAATAATATATATAAATATAATATAATATTCTGCAGTCGTCAGAACAGAGTAAATCATGTTGAGCGGACAGGTGAAAACTCCTTTTATTGCACTGATGTGTCACCGACGGCCAAGGCTGTCTGAAGTTGGCAGGACGACCCGCACGCACGCTTCACACCCGCGTCCTAGAAGGGAATTGACAGGAGTGGTTTTCTTTATGCTCTGTGAAACCTTGAATTAAGGCCCAGTCTTAAGTCCTTCACAGGGAATTGGTCACAGCGCGCTGGTTGACTGTGACACGCTTTTTAACCCAGCTTTCATGTTCACATCGCCAAGGTTACGGCAGCAGCACGCGGTGACATCCTGGTGCAAACATTGACACAGCTCAAAGATCTTCAGGGCATTTTCTCCTCTCTGCTCATCACTGAACTCCCCGTAGACCGTCGAGTCTGTGATCGCACACTCACATCCCTGCATAGTTAGAGTTATTGTCCTTTTTAGATGAGTTATTGTCTTGATCTATACACAAACATCTTTGTTTGTAATACCGTAATCATTCTAAATGTGTTTTTGATGCATGGAAATGACAATAATGACGTAAGAATGACCGTTCCCTCTGATATCGGGAATCGTTCCCGCAAACCCTGTCAAAATCATCGCAATTAGATATTTAGTGACGTTGAAGGCACAATATCAGCTGTTTTTTAATTATTGTAATAATGACGTCATTCTTTTCTGGAAAAAGTGGAGTATGAGCTGGCTGCTCTTCTCTCTCTCACACACAGGATTAGGATTAGGTTAGGATTGCACTCTGTTTTTCAGGTGTAATTAGCCGTACGTTTATTAAGTGGACAACAAGTCATTTATCGCTCCACAGAACATGAAACGCCATATTTCAGCTGCTCATTCCTGCAGAATTTATTTATTGAGGCTATTATTTCTATTTCTATTTTAACTTTGAGTCTGATGTTATTTTCCTGCTTCATTCTTTCATTATGTCGTTATTTATAATTTGTCCTCCAATTAAAATCACCACATCTTGCAGAGTTTTAAATATACTGTACCACCCTCTACTATTCTTGATTTTACTGGTTCAACGTACACAAACATCTTTGTTTGTAATACCGTAATCATTCTAAATGTGTTTTTGATGCATGGAAATGACAATAATGACGTAAGAATGAGCGTTCCCTCTGATATCGGGAATCGTATCGCAATCGCAATTCCTGTCAAAATCATCGCAATTAGATATTTCTTCAGAATCGGTGACACATGATGTGTGTCCACCCGCTCGACTCGTGACGTCGTGAATGGAGATCGCGATCCGTTTTTCGCGATCTGTGTTTTCCTGAATCATTTTCCAGATGCTTTTGTCTATTTCGCACATGTGATGATATTTAAAAGGCAGGATAAGGATTCACTCTTGACAATTAAATGATATGGTGGTTCCAAACCAGAATATTAGTGTCGGCAACAGATTTTAATACCGCAATCCATTAAGCGTTAATGAGCATCTCATTCAATCATTAAACCTCAGTATCGTCGCTGAATGTTTACACCTTAATCTGAGTGTTTCTTCAGAGCAGAGCCTGAGAAGAACAATGGTCTCAGAAGAGAGGAGTGTGCTCACTCGCTCATTCCCCCTTCACTAATCTGTTTCAGAAGTGCAGTGCAGGTGCACCACAGTGCATAGATTTATACAATTTCTATATTGACTGCCAAGAATATCACTCGAAAGTGACGTCGCCCTGTTCTTCAATATTCTAATATATCGATTTTGTCCTTCACAGGTGCAGAAACACCACTTATCCTTTCAATCTCCCCCAAATGAGCATCGTGTTCATCTTTGTGAACGAAGCCCTGTCCGTCATCCTGCGATCCATCCACTCGGCGGTCAACAGGACGCCGTCGCACCTGCTGAAGGAGATCATCCTGGTCGACGACCACAGCAATAACAGTAAGCAGCAGAATGAAAATATCATTTAGATCTCAGGCTGAGATGCGTGTTTGTGTAATTTCACCAGTACAATAGAGGGGAATGGAAGCGGTTTGGAAACGCATGAATATAAACACTTCCTTTGTTACTCTGGATAATCCAGATCTGCACAAGTCTTCATCTGTCTCTGGAAATCCTCAGCCTCATTAGAGTCAGGGAGCGGTGAATGTCCGCCTCCATAGTTTGGTCCAGCTTACGGGACAATAACAAAAACTCAATTACAGGCACATTCTCTTGACAGCTATTGCTTTTGTTATGTATTTTTCTGCGATAAGAGGGAAAAAAAAAGTAGCACAACAGACTTTGACGAGCTTGCACTTTTGGGCCCGATCTCATTGTTTGTCTGTCAGGACAAAGTCAGGGTGAAGGAAAGAGTCATAGGTGTGGAACGTCGCATTTCCCAAAAATAATTGTACGAACATGTTGAAGTAAAATAAAGAAATAAATCAAATCCAGCTGCAACACCCTGGTGTGAAGATAAAAGAAGGAACCTTTGCTGTTTGAAGCAAAACATCAACCAATTCATATACAATATTAAATATAATGACATGTTAGTCACATGTCATCATTTTACAATAAAGGTTTTTATTTGTTATTGTTTGAATGGCAGTTACTCTTGTAAGTTTATTTGTTTAAATCAAGTTAAAAAATAAAATTAAAACATAAAAGTCTGAGGTCACTTCCGTCACAAGTGTAACTACAGTTACTATACTTGTAACAGACTGAAATTTATTACACACCTGATCTTTACGCTTACCTGGTATTTAAGGGCGTGTCCGGCCCTGACCTCTCCCCCGCTGCTGCTGCACACTGTGTGTGACATACGTGATGTGCGCCTCCGTGTTGTTTAGCATTGTCCACACAGTCACAGTGAAGGAAAGGGAGTTTTCGGGGATTAGCTGGATTAATTGGATTGATTTGGTCAATAAATTGGAAGAGCCTTTGAAGGATGTTGTCCTCTCCTCTCCCTCCCAGCTGCAGAACAGTCAGGACAGATGTTCAACCCCCCCTGCGTCCAGACTGCACATGAAAACCGCTGCCTGCTGATCCGTAAAATGTAAAAAAACGGAATAATTAAATAAATAAAATAATCTACGGTTGTTTAAAAATCAGCTGAATGAGTTGAGTTGAAGACGTAAATCCTAATTAATTTGTTGGATTTTAAATAATCTAGTGACGTTTGTTGTTTTTTAATTATTGTAATAATGACGTATGAGTATGAGCTGGCTGCTCTTCTCTCTCTCACACACAGGATTAGGATTAGGTTAGGATTGCACTCTGTTTTTCAGGTGTAATTAGCCGTACGTTTATTAAGTGGACAACAAGTCATTTATCGCTCCACAGAACATGAAACGTCATATTTCAGCTGCTTTTTCCTGCAGAATGTATTTATTGTTTCTATTTCTATTTTAACTTTGAGTCTGATGTTATTTTCCTGCTTTATTCTTTTATGATGTTGTTATTTATAATTTGTCCTCCAGTTAAAATCACCACATCTTGCAGTGTTTTAAATATACTGTACCACCCTCTACTATTCTTGATTTTACTGGTTCAACGTACAAAAACTGTACATGACTAATAAGGAACAATTAATGAATTATTCAAAACGACACTGAAAGACACGTTTCAAGTGCCTCATCCGACTCGGGGGGTGTTTAAATTCCAATTTCCGACTTTAACTCGACGCACCCGATATATAAAAATGATGAAGTCTCCAGGTTTGAAAAGTGAAGCTTAGGAAGTCAGAAAGTTGCCGTTAACCTCCAGGGGCCGACTCTGCTGATTGTAAGAAGAACTCAGTTTAATTAAAAGTCTTTGGGAAAATGAGCCTTCGTTTCACTTGAGTTGAATTTTCCTGAGGAGTTAATGGTCTCATTCGCTCGCTTCAGGTCGCCGTCGATGATGTGAATTTTGTGAATGACGTCCACGTTTAGAAGAAAATAGAAACGAAACGTGGCACGTGTGAGTGGACGCGCGTGGGATTGACAAATCACCAAGTACAAATACTTTGTTACTTTACGTTACAAAGTAGAATGTTCACATATCTGTACTTTATTTGTATTTCTGACAACTTTTACTTTCACCATGTTCGTTACTCGTTAGTACAAAATAAAACTTGAGTTGGTGACGTAATGCCTGTTTGTTATCGCTAGTTGTTTTTAGCGACACCAGCTGTTAGCTGCAGATTTTGGCTCCAAGCGGATTTAAAACACAGCAGCGGCTCGTTGTTTACAGTGTCCAACACTGAGGCCCTGGTCTCCTGTCTCCGGGACACTGGGTTTCATCTCTCAGCTATCAGCTGAGCGGCTAACCGGTGAGCTAGCGAGCCTACGCAGATAAACCGCAAATTTCGTCTCCAAAAAAGTTGAAATTATGAGATAAAAAAGTCAAAAATATGAGATAAAAAGTCAAAATTATGAGATAAAAAAGTCATAATTATGAGATAGAAATTTGAAATTATGAGATAAAACGTCCTAATTATGAGATAAAAAAAACTCCTAATTATGAGATAAAAAGTCATAATTATGAGATAAAAAAGTCAAAATTATGAGATAGAAAGTTGAAATTATGAGATAAAAATTATGAGATTAAAAAGTCATAATTATGAGATAGAAAGTTGAAATTATGAGATAAAAAGTCATAATAATTATGAGATAAAAAAGTCATAATTATGAGATTAAAAAGTCATAATTATGAGATAGAAAGTTGAAATGAGATAAAAAGTCATAATTATGAGATAATTTTTTTATCTCATAATTTTGACTTTTTTTTGTGGAAGCCTTATGGAAGCCCAAGTGGTAGAAATGGGCTTCCATAAGAAGCTCCACAGACTCCAAAAGTTTCAAAAATACAAGCAGACAACTTTTGATACTTAAGTACAGTAAGACTTTTACTGAAGTAATATTCTAAAAGGTGACTTTTAACTTCTACCAAAGTCATTTTCTGGTAAGATACTTTTTGCTCAAGTATCGCTTTCAAGTACTTCATACACGTCTGGGTATTGTCCAGCAGGGGACTGGTTTGCAGGTGACGTCTGTGAACTGACGTGCCGGGTAATACTGAGGCCTGACAATGGGATTCTGTTTCCACTTGTTCCAACAGGTTACAGTAACTACCTGATTTGTCACCAATGCAGTTCCTGCATGAACTTGAGTCTGAGTCGGAGTCGGAGTTGAGGTCACAGCCCATCCCAGCATGAGTTGTCCTGTCTACATCTGTGATAAAGTAGAACCTGTAAATTCAAACATTTACCAAGAATTTTAATGTTACACTGTCACCGCCACCATTTTAGAGTTTAGCATCTTTGTGCTAATGGAGTCTGTGTACCGTCGCCTTGTTTGTGCCACCTGTGTGGATAATTCTGTGATACCTCCAGGTTGTCTCATCCCCTCTAGACTCCTGTAATGTTTTTAATCAGAGGCTGCGTTCACTGGATTTAACCGATAGATGAATAACATTAATTAGCTGCAAAGCCAGTGTATTTTCCCTGGGGCAGATAACAATCCGGCGAGGTGATGGTGTGTTTGCACATATCTTGTCTGCATTTACAAGCCTAATTCTTACATCTGCATGCGCTGGGCGTCATGTAAACAGCATCAGGATGGAATGATTCCCAGTGTGTGCACCTGCTGAGTTAACTTGTTATGACTGAGCTGACTCATGTGTGAGCGAATACACAAAAGGAAGGAAGTGGAGACGTGAAGTCACCTGGAGAAAGTGGACAGTGTAGGACGTAAAGAGGTGATGATACCGTGCCAAGGTCGTTTATAGGGACTGCACTTTTTAATGAGCTGAAAAAGAAGAAGACACGAGTAAACACTGGGACAGGGAAGAATATGTTTACCAAAGTCAATAATGCAGAGCATATATTACTGCCTGTAGCTTTCTGTCTAGTTAACTCAATAATATTGGACAAGTTAATCAATGTCCGTCAGGCTAATTACTAACCAGGGATTTAAATGTATCCAGTATTCAGTTTATTAAAATAAAAAAAACCCAAACAAATGCCCTCGCTGCTCCCAGCACAGGATTATTATTATTATTATTATTATTATTATTAGCACATCACGCCGCGTCTCGTAAACATTCATATTTCATCCTGTAATTAGGAGTCAGGAGCACTTTCCTTCAAACATCCAAATCACGCCCTGGCATTTTGCTGATGGCATTTCAGCCGGTCTGTGCGTCTCATAGGTCTGACTGTGGAATTTTAGCTGTGCCACATGTCGTTAAGCCGTCGTCGTCGTCGTCGTCGTCCACCGCGTGCATTAGCATGCAGGAGAATGTATCGCCATCAAGGGAGAGAAGGGCAAATTGACCTGGCTGATTCCGCCTTAATTGGATAATGTCCACGAGCTGTGGCTGCAGGAAGGCATGACTGTGTAAGAGCAGCGTTCTGAGGAGGCCTCATTTGTCAGACCCGCTGTCACAAGACGGATCATTCTATATGTTAAATGAAACATGAATCATTCAAGATTCAATTTAATTATGATACCGTGCAGCTGAAGATTCTACAACTTCAATCGCAGAGGGCAAAGTTGATCTCCCCGTGCCCCAAGTGTATTTCTGTACTCGTTTCAGCCGCATATGATGGAAGTAATGTGTGTTTCGGGAATCAAGACGAGCTGTGTCGCCATGGAAACAAAGGATAACTTGAGAAGTTTTGTTGTATGTGGAGTTATCTGAATATCTTAAGATAAATGTGCTATCAGAATATAGTGAAAATGACATTGGCAACAATGGCCTTCTTTGTCCATTTGTCTTTTTATATATGTATATATATGTGTGTGTATATATATATGTGTATATATGTGTATATGTGTATATATATGTGTATATATATATATATATATATATATATATATATATATATAACCATAAATAGTTAGTTTAATAGGCTTAATTTTCTCGATTTGGATCATTCTGTACCTCAGTTGTCTAAAGCAGATGGATGTACAGTACAGTACACAGTCCAGTCCGTTGCCTCTGCAGCTTAAGCCAGTGAAAGCTGAAGGTCACACACAAACTTGAGCGCTGTGTGCAGATAAATACAAAGTTGAAGAAGTGCACGTCTCTGCTTCATTGGGCCCAGGATTCAGCACGAGGCTGTCGTGAATGAGTAGGAAGAGCGAGAAACAGTGAAGTCATTTTCACCGTCGCACAGTTGTGTAGTGAAAGGCTGTCGAGTTGCGTAACACAGACCGCACAGCCACCGCGAGGCCTGCATCCATGCCGATTCACCATCTGCCGCGTGAACAACAACGCCTACGTGGCAATCAAGTGTGTTTAGTTTGAACTTGCATGAGGAACCGAGCCGAGTAATCAGGGCTTAAGTAAACGGTGTCGCTGCTGCATTCAACAGTGAGACTGTAACAAGTCAGAAATCAAAGGACAGCCCATAATATCATAATTATCCTCTTCATCAATGTTAGTTTGTTCCTCTTCAAAACCTTTTTCCGTGATTTCCAGCTGAGCTCCAGCAGGAAGTCAGTCCCCGAGGAATAATGAGCGACGCCTGGTTTGGATTTGTCGTGAGCTGCAGCGCTTTATATTCCTCATTTTTAATTAAGTAACACATCAGATTATTCAAATGAGTACGGGGTGAATAATGAATACAGATAATCAGGTGTAACATCATTAGCAGCCACTCAATAATGGATTGATTTCTGACTTATTTATAATAGCTGCACTATATTGTGATTTTAATAACACCAGCACACACACACACAAAAGTTGAGACTTACTCTTATAAACCCTATTTCCACAAGGGTTGGGACACACTCTAAAAATGCAATAAAACAAAAATTGTAAATTTTTTATAATTATTTGAACCTTTATATACAAAGATGGACAGAGATGAGCATATTCGAGGGACAGCGTAGGTTGAATGGTTTCGAGATAAAGTAAGAGAGACAAGGTTAGGAGGGATATTGATTATATTGGACGAAGGATGTTAAAGACATGAGGACAGTTGGTGTAACAGAGGAGGCAGATGATCAGACGATACAGGACAATGTGTTTAATTTTGTTTTTTAAACATTAACACATTTCTGATGCGCTCAGAAAAAGTCGGGAAAAGCTGTTGTCAGAATTCCAGTGTCAGCCTCTGCATCACCTATATGGAGATGATGCGTGCCGCGGGTGCTGATGCTGCCCCCGACCATCACACACACGCTGCTTTCTGCGCCTCATTGGTAACATTCTGGACAGTCTGATGTCAGTTTTTCCCTCAAAAAACAAGCAGGAAAAACCTGCACTCGTCTGACATCCGAACCACTTTCCACCGTCTCTCAGTCCGTCTCAGATGAGTGTCCTCCCAGAGAATTCAGCAACGCTGCGGCACTAAATTGATATATGGCTTCGTGTTTGAGTAATATAGTTTCAGGTTACATTTTCCTGATGCAGTGGCACCGAGATTTCCCCCGACTGCTTTTCATCATATTAGAAACTGTAGACGGTGAAGGACCAAACTTCTTTGACTGTCAGCTCCTCCACAAATAATCCTGTCACGATAACGTCACCGGTCAACCAGCGACAAGTGGAGCAGCATTATCACTCATGAGTTCTCTGATTTTCAGCTTAGATGTGAATATTGTCTGGAGGTTTTTTTTTTTTTGCTGCATATTGTAAGTAAATCAAATCAAATAAGACTGAATACATTTTCTTTGTGAATAACTTTGAGAATGTCGTCATTTTGAGGTTTTTCATTTCATTTTTCATTCACATTTATGGACCAAATAACTCTCTCTTAATAATTGTCAGATGAATTGATTATGGAAATAATCATTGGTTGCAGCCGCAGAGTAATGAAACAGTCTGATTCTAAAGCAGGGGTGTCAAACTCATTTTTGTTCAGGGGCCACATGCAGCACAATTTGATCTCAAGTGGGCCGGACCAGTAAAAATAGTAAAATAATAGCATAAACAAGAACGCCTTGCTTTTTTTTCTCCTTTGTTTTACATTAAATGAAGGATATTTTTACAAAACATGAAGTGCAATTTCAACAATATCGTGCCTAAATGTACTATTTACGCATCGCACTGGCGGGCCGGTTCTGGCCCCCGGGCCGTATGTTTGACACCCCTGGTCTAAAGTCTCCTGGAAATGGAGTTTATAAAATAACGATTGATTGATGGCAAAACTGATTAAAACTTCCTTAAACAGCCATAAACGACACATATGGATGAACATAATTCGTACTTTCCCAACTTCTAAAAGTGATCGCTGATAAAAAAGGATACTTTAAAATCGTTTAAATAGTTATTGTAACACCTGCTACAACATTAAATTGGTTTTTAATGTTGTGACGGGTCAGTTTGTGTTCATTAATATTTGTCAAACCAGACAGTAAGGCTGCTCACAACATTATGAACAACATCAAATCTAATCCATATGAAGGTAAATCTGAAGTCTCACAGTGTTCCTGGTTTTTGAAAACGTAGATTATTCTATGATCTGATCTCCAACAAAACAACTTAGTATTCCAGTGTTGTTGGATCGGACGAACGCATCGTTCCTCAACTTCATAACATTCCTGACGCGGTCTCCACGATGTCAGGAGCGGCAGAGCAGCTGCTTCCTGTCTGCCCCGCAGCTGCTTCCTGTTTCTGTTTGAACTCAGAACACGTTCCAGAGGTCAAAGGTGAAGTTGTCTCTGTTTAAATTCTTGGTGTTTCTGTTTGCACGCACGTGGCCTCAGTTCAGAATCACTCACTGACTGGAAGGTGTTTGAAATGCTTGTGTACATCCACATAACATTTGCACACACACACACACACACACTGTCACAGATGGAGGGGGGGGATGACATTTATGTAATGCACACCAGTGCAAACTCACTTAATGCACAGCAGATATTTACTGTATTTTTAAAAATGTCACCAGAAAATGTGGCAGAAATATCTTTGACGGTGGTTTTGTGTTGTATTTCAGCCTCCGACCACTAGATGGCAGCAGGCTTTTTGTGATTCGACTCTTTCTCCTCCTACAACTCTCGCTATACAAAGAAAACTATATATTATTAATGCATTTCACAAGTTTTTCTTAAAATACATGTTTTTTTTTAACAATATGTTGCTTTGTATAATCTGTAGTTCCCCAAAATCTTGCAGTATATTGTGTCATCATCCCTGTATCACCTGATAAGAGCCAGTATGTGGCCACAGTGACTGTGTTGTCCTGCAGGGTATGTCCTCATGCAGCATATAGCTCAGGTAATAAACTGTGCAGCCAACAATAAACTGCACACACTTCCTCCATCTCCTCCCACTGTTTTGAAAAGCATCGCAGGCTGAATCCTCAATATTGCAATATCCCGTTATGAGTGGAGAGCCCCGTGGTGGTCTGCTCTGCTGGCTCCAGCCGCAGCCTCTTTGGTCCGGTGTTCAAAGCAATCAAGCATGAACACTTTTGACCCAATAAAAAAAAAAAAAAAAAAAGTCTTGTGGGTGGAAGTGTTTTTACAGCCAAACCTCAAACGGGATCTTGGTGTAACATGTTGCATGTGTGTGTTCTGTAGGTGACTTGAAGGAGAAACTGCAGGATTTTGTCTCTGAAACCAACAGCCAGCATCCAGGTTTTATTAAGATGGTGCGACATTCCAAGCAGGAGGGTCTGATCCGGTCCAGAGTGAGCGGGTGGAGGGCCGCCACCGCCCCGGTCGTTGCCCTGTTTGATGCCCACGTGGAATTCAACGTCGGCTGGTGAGTCACTCACGATGTGAGCAGCGTGACGCGAGCGTGGCTCAATATAAGTGCTCTGGTTGTTGAGTCATGACACTGTGTGGGTTTTTGTTAGAAGCAAAAACTCTAAGTATTTTCCATGAAAAACATCATGACTATCATGGTTTGGAGACTTTATTTATTTAATGAATACCAGAGCAGCAAAGACATGTATTATTATTTTTACATGTCACTGTAAACATTTACTCCGTTACAAATACTTGAGTAACTTTTTGGATAAATTGTAATTTTAGGAGTAGTTTTATTTCTTTATATCTTTTTTTTATTACATGCGCGATGTATTTCTCTCCCTGGCGGCCATCTTCAGCCAACATTTCTATAACGTGACTATTTTAACCAATAAAAACATGACAAACTTGCCAACAAATGCAGCCAGTGGAATCACATGACAAGTGTTGTCATGTGACTCCAGGCAGCCAATGTATCCGAATTGGATAATCCTAAATTATTGTACTTTTATTTGAAGGGTGATGTATTTAATTTCCCAAAGAATGAATGTATTATTGTTTCAGTTCAAGGGTTATTTATTGTATTTGAAAGACCGTATTTATTGTTTTATTTAAAATATTATTATTTAACTTAATTTGAACACTGCTGTTTTATATTATGTCGCGTCTATTTTGTACCATTTGTGTTGCACTGAATAGTTCAAAAATAAATCTGGAGAAACTCAGTACTTCTCACTGCATACTTTTTTACTCTTACTCAAGTAATTATTTTCATGAGTACTTTTACTTCTATTTCCAATCCAGTCCAACTGTATTTGTTAAGCACTTTAAACAAACCACAGTGGACCAAAGTGCTGTACAGAGTAAATAAAAGACATAATAAGTGAAAGGTCTAAAAACATTAGATAAAACAGCTTAAAATAAATTAAAAATCATAAAAAAAAGCCATTACTTGAGTAATAATTATGTTAAAGTAACAGTACTTTTACTTGAGTACATCTTTTGGCTGCTCTCTCCTCCTCTGACTGTAAGACTTTACGGTGGTTGTGCTACTGGAGGTTTAGAGTCAGCCGATGTTGTTAAAACTCCATTTGAGCTAAACACATAAACAGGAATTGATTGGCTAGTGCCCGTATTGGAATATTTGCATAATTTATAACGAAATTAAAGCAAAGCAATTGACCTGCAGTGCAGTTGGGCAGTTCTTGACTCTGCTCCAAAAGTGAAGCATGAGCTTTTACTCCTTTCCAAACAATGACTGTTTGCATATTGATATCAGGTTAATCCGTTTCCTTCAGCTTCAGATATTTTGATCATAAAAAATCAACTCGTCAGATGGGAAATAACGTTCTGACAGACGGATGGAATTGTTTTTGTAAAAAAAAAAAAGGCTGCCCTGACATGACAGCCTGTCAAAACAAATACTCCCAGTAAAAATGAATCTCTGTGTGTTTTGAAGGGCCGAGCCCATTCTTCAGAGGATTCAAGAGGACAGAACCCGCATTATCTCGCCGTCGTTTGACAACATCAAGTACGACACGTTTGAGATTGAAGAGTATCCGCTGTCTGCCCAGGGCTTCGACTGGGAGCTGTGGTGTCGCTACCTCAACCCGCCCAAGTCCTGGTGGCACAAGGGCAACAAGAGTGCACCGATCCAGTAAGTCGTCGTGGCGTGTTTTTATTTTACATTGTTGTGCAATCCTCATGCAAAAGTTTCAGAAACACAGCAGGAACTGCACTTAGACCAGGTTTTACACTGTGCTCATGCAAGTAAACATAGTTATTGGACCTATTTGGTAAAACTATCATATAATGAGACAAGGCAACCTCGGTTCTGAAGTGCAAAAGTTGCTGCTCCATTGTTATTCGTGAAGCCAGTCTTTAAATTCAACACGTTTCCTGAATCTCTGATGGTTATTTAATGACCTCATGTAAAAGCAATGAGACCAACATCATCTCTGCTACAAGAGCACTTTATGTTGTGAAATCTATCCGTCACTATAGCAACGCTGCCAAGCTAACATTATACATGTGTACATGAATAGACAAAATGAACTCGTCTACTGTCATAACAGTTGTTTTATAATTGCAAACACAAGCCAGGAGTCAAAAACGGGTTCACAGCAATTTATTTTAAGAGATTTGCAGATGGCTTCAGTGGCTTAACTGCCAAGTTCTCAGAGACCAATTTGGCTAAGGGACTGGAACAGCGAGGAAGAGCAGCGCAGTGGTTCAGAGCAGTTGGCTGGCCTGCAGACGGGGAGACCGAGATCCAGGAAGAGTGTTTGCAGATGATGATATGGGGCTTGTGGATCTTGCAGGTATGGAGGCAGTCACAGTGACCCCGAGGCTCAAGAGGATTAGCGAAGAACTGATTAACACCAAACAAAGAGAGTAGAATGTAGACAGACGGGGTCCAGACACAAAACAGTAGCAAACACAAAGACAACACAGGAAATAAGAGAAGGAAAAAGCCAATACCCTGACACATACATCACCTCTAATCCCCCAGGAGCCCGGCCCTGATTGGCTGCTTCGTGGTAGATCGGCTGTACTTTGAGGAGATTGGGCTGCTGGATGAAGGGATGGAGGTGTACGGAGGAGAGAATGTGGAGCTGGGCATCAGGGTGAGTCATGCTGGCTTCACTGCAATCACTGGCTATGGCCAAGGGACGCTGTTCATCCAGGTGATGTCATGTGTGGATAATTAACTTTGATTATGAGTGCGTGTGATTGAAAGTGGAGTAAATGTGGACACATTTGGAGCATTTAACTGAAGATGTATAGTATGACTAGTGCAGTACCATTTAAACAACATTTATATTATTTATATTACCATTTAAAATGTCCAAAAACCATTACAAAGCCAAACACAGCGTGTGTTTTATGGTCCTGTGTCATCACTTAAGGCAAACCACTGTATTAAAAATTCCTAGCGATAGGTCGTGTGCGACGTTTGAATAACACAACGCCTCCTTTTCCTGGTTGGTGTCAGTCACATGTGGCCACCAAAAAATCCAAGGCCCTTGAAAGTTTTTGGAAATCTCCCTAAATAGACGTGGCTCATTGAAAGTGCTTTAATTCTGTGCAAGAAAGAAGTTGAATTGATATTTAAGTTGTTTCTCTTTGGCAGAGAAGTGTTTATTTTGTTCACCTTCACACTAAGAGGAAAACTCTTAAAACTTGGGGCAGCCTGTGGCCAAGGGGAAAGGGAACTTGACTTGTAACCGGAGGGTCGCTGGTTCAAATCCCCACCCGGCCAAAAGGGCTGGGGTACCCCCTGAGCAAGGTACCCAACCCCCAATGCTCCCCGAGGGGATTGATAAAAACTAACTTTAACTTTAAAACAAAATGGCTGTCGATGCTACGCTAACTGCCAAGCTAGGATAACCACCATAAGACAGTGAGTTAGCGAGACGGTGAGAGGTCCAGTACTGCTCTAAAACCACCAGTTTAGTTTGTCTTATTCCCGTAACCTCTAGACTGTTGGTGATATCTAGAAAATTCAAAAACTATAGTCAGGACTTCCACGGAACGCCCGTCCAAACACAGACAATTCACACGTCTGTGACGTCAGCTTTTTCCTATTCCCATTTTTTGACAATTCAGCCATTAAATCAGCATAAATCCAGGCGGCCTCATTATCTTGATGGTCATAAGAGGGTTACTCACCAGAGCAGTTACCATTCTGCCTGTTACAGTCAAACTCTCATGCCTTCTCTTTCTTTAAACGGTAAAGTCAATGATTACATTATCATTCTGAAGTCTGAACACTAACCTTCTTCCCCAGTCGTCATTATTGTCTGCAGTGATGCGCGAAGGCGACGCAGACGTTGTTCAGATCAAATCGATGCACTCGTCTGTCGTTGTGTTGCAGTCTTCCCATTGTACGACGTGTCATTTGTGAATCGTTCTCGGCGCCGCCGAGTCGGAGCAGGAATTCGCTTACTGTGCAGATGGGCCGGAGGAAGAGCCGTCCTCCCTCGGGGAGAGCGAACGATGTCTCGCATCTACTGTACAAAGATCATTAATGCAGCCATCAGCCTGTTCGACACACACTCGCACTGTGAGAAGGAAATGGAGACAAGCTTGTGTGGAAATATCAATTCTCGCTAATGACACAGATGCAATCATCAGAAGAAAAAAAAAAAGATTAAAAAGTGGGAGAAGATTAGTCCCTGAAGTCGTTTTCCTACAGAATTACGTGGCTTTTTAAATTCCTCGGCCCGATAAAAGCCTCACTGATGATAGTTTGACACAACTTTCCCATTCAAGTAAATGGGACCATAGACCACAGTCTGACTATAGCCCCATTCGGACGGGATTAGTTTAATATGAGGGGGTGGAGTCATGTCATTTCACCACATCTGTAATGTTAATGCCCAATTCACACATGATAAGAAGTCTCAGTATAACTACTGGTCACCCTGACGCGGGAAGGCAATGGGGGTAGCGAACCCGGTGGTCCCTGATTCGGCACCGGCTACGTGCAGACAACTTCACCCCAACTTCCCGGGCGCTCGATTTATGCACCGTCGCCACCGTTCTTTCAGACATTTCAAACATAGCGCTTAAAAAAAACTACTTAAAAAACAGGAGATGATGGAATATTTACACACATATTAGTATCACTTGTGGTCATTTTTCCAGACGTTTTTACCCCAGGTAAAAGTCGCAGAAAACTTTCCTGACATGGAAACATTCGGACAGTGCTAAAATCACTGAGAAGTTCTGGTAATAATTAATCTACCCCACGTAAAACGAATCCCGCCCAAATCTGGATTTCAGTTCACTGTTGGCCTCCATCTTGTTTGTTCTGTCACACTGAAGGATTCTGCCCTTGCCCGGAGGTTCATGGGGTTTAGTGTTCAGTGAGGGTGACGCAGTCAGCTGGAAGCTACGAGACAGGGAAACCCTGGACTGAACCTTGATTTTTTTTCAGTGCCTTGAGTGGATAAGTCCTTCTGTCCGTCTGTCCGTCTGTCTATTGGTCATGCCTCCAGACCACCTGCCAGCTCGCAGACTGGCTGCTGAAGGATCCTCAGAGATGCTCAAACTAGGCCAATAGCTTCAGGCTTTGGCTGAGGCTTGAAAGGTCTGTCCTTGGGAGTGTGAGGGCGAAATGAAGCGCCGCTCTCCGCTCACATGTGGTCACAAAAGTGGAAGAGGAACAGGAATTAGCATTCACAGTCGGCTCAGCGACATAAAAATGTCCAAATCGAGTCGACGCGTTCGTCTTTACAGTGTGTGTGTGTGTGTGTGTGTGTGTGTGTTCACTTGTCTTGTACTTTCTCTGGTATAAACACTGACCTTCTCAGGACCAGTAGTCCTCATGGAGACCAAAACCTGGTCCTAGAACCTCATTTCTGAGAAACTGGTTAAGTTTAAGACTAAGGTTTGTATTGTGGTTAGGTTAAGGTTAAGGTTAGGCATGGACTAGTTGGGTTAAGGTTAAGGTTAGGCTGTCTAAATCAATCCAAGTCAATGCAGTGTCCTAACAAGGCTAGTTGCACAAGCCTGTGTGTGTGTGTGTGTGTGTTTTCTTAGAACAGTGAATGTTGCTGAATCTTACATCATTTGAAAAATCATTTTTAAACTCTTATGGCCCTTTTCCACTATGGTCCTGGCACGGCACGGCACGGCGCGGCACGGCTAAGGTTGCATCTCCACTACAAAAAAAGGCTACGTAAAACTGCGGTGACTTCTTTTATGCGACAAACAGGAGCAGGTGCTAAAAAAAGCACCAGGTACCAGGTTACTATTCTAGTGGAAACACAAGTTAACCGTGCTGCGCTGAGGCGAGCCAGTGGAAACACGCCAGAAGTTATTTTTTTGATAATTCAAGGTGATTAGTGTTATATTTTCCTGTAAGTTGTCAAAGTCAGAGTTGTTGTTGTTGTTTTTTTACAGTGTAACATGCACTTTAAATCACCTGTGAATGACGCTAATGTGGAATTTGAGGCCCTTCTCGTCAGTGCACCACTGAAAGACCAAAGCACACATCATCACTCCCTCGCCAGAAAGGTCACGTTGAGAAATGAGCATCAGTGAGGCATGTGAGTGCAATTATGATGCAGACTTTGCTCTGGAGTGTTTCTGAGAGCTGCACTGAAACAACACGGCCCAAAATAATCATTTTTACACATTAGAGTTAGCAAAGGGTTTAGCGGGCAGGTTTTTTTTTTGCTTGTCATAAACAATATGTCATCAATTGTACATTTGAAAGTTGCTTTGTGGAGCAGGATGAAACACTTTCCTGCAAAATACAATGGATTCAGCTCCGAGTTACTGACTGTTCTCACTGTGCTGCAGAAAATCTGTTGAATCCCACAGTGATTTCTAGGACAGTCAATGACATCACCTTCTGTCTGATGCAATTTATATGAAAGGTAATAAAAAAGGTAGCCCTCTTATATAATCCTAAGAAATGTACGATTTAACATAGTCAAGACATTATAACTCAGAATCAGAGACCGTTTTATTGCCAAGTAACTTTGGTGCATGAGACGACGCGGTATAACATAAACAACACAATAAACTTAAATATTTGGATAAAGATCAAATCCAAGCCTTACTGTGGTGAAAGTAATCTTGTGTAAAGTGTGTTCTCCACTCTTTCTCTTGTATTTTAAATTTTATGAAAAGATGGAGAAGATGGGCGCTCATTTGTTTTTAACTTTTGTTAGCGATGGAAATAAATCTCAGGTTTTGAGGACATAGCTTTAGCTTCAGTAGCTCATAGATCGTAGTGGAAGCACCAGGTTTGGTTGGAATGTGGACAAACACACGTCTTTCTGAACTCGTTTAATTCTCAAGTCATCTCCCTCCGGTGACTTATTATTCATGATTTAATTTTGTTCAAAGCTCAAACACTCAGACACTGAGTGATTTAATCCTTCCTCCTGGACTGGATTCAGGCGGCTCTATCAGAAACTGATAGAAAATATAGAAGTAGTAATGTTTTTCTTTAAAACTCGGCGTCTTGTACTCTGATTAGGTTGAGCATGTAGAAATAAAGTCAAAGAGAAAGCCTCAAGGCCCTCGTTTTTAAACTATTATACGGTGATTATACCAATAAAGGCTTGAGGCCTTTATAATATTGTCAAAAACGATTATAATCGTCTTTGACAATATTTAGGATGGTTTCCCATCGTTATCATGTAAAGGACAAGGTCTGAGACACAAACTTCAACAAATTAACATCAGTCACATTACTTTATTTGAATGAACATGTCGTTGAACCTACAAGTGTCGTCATAGTGATGTACGTCGACACTGCTATTAAAAATAAATGAAAACAAATGCAAATAATGCATTTTTTATTCATTTTTTTTGCGACTTCTGTACAACGTCTTCATAAATACTCTCATGTACGTGGAGACCTCGCTTGAATATTGTGCGGAAGGTGTTATTCCAGACTGAAGTGAGAGTTTCATGTGCCAGCATGACTGAATGCTAATCTTGTCACAGACTCACACATTTTTGATGCTGATACCAACTCGGAGGTGGAAGGGAAAATAAGTCGCGTCCCTCATTACGCACATTTCTCTTCTCACTGGGTCCAATTTCCACACAGCAAAATGGTGTGCATGATGGTGTTCAGACTGCAGGCCTTTATTTGTTAATAAGCACCTCTCAGGTGGCAGGAGCTGCTGGGATTTCCCCGGCGCAGACGTGCCAAACGACACTTGCCATCAACTACTGAGTTAAATTCTTTATAGTGTCGCTTCTGGGGGCGGAGTCAGCCGAAAGCGGCACGGCAATCACGGCTTGTTAGCAGAGAACACTGAAACTCAACGAGAAGCTGCCGCCGCCGCTGCTGCCGCTGCTGCTGCCGCTGCTGCTGCTGCTCCGTTCCCTCATTAGGTATTTATTTAAATTCTGCACATTTCAATAATTGACTCACCAGTGAAGAGGTTTGTAAGGCAGTGATTGCAAGGATGAGATTTCTCAGAACATGTTGTGAAAAGCAGGCTCGTATTAGCGTTCCCTGGATCATTAGATAACACAAATACGCAGTGAAGAAACTCATCACCATCTCTAACCTCCCTAGAAAACTCCATTTGACGTTAGAAGGAATGTGATAGTAAGTGGTGCATTAATAATTTAAGGAGGAGAATCTTCACTCGGTCGTCTACATGTAGCCCTGCTTCCTACAAATTACATTTGTATGCATTTACTCTTCATTAGCAATTTATATGGAGCCAAGTGTGGGTCTGGTAAATCTGCAGGAGGATGTAGGATGAGCATGTAAAGCACTGACCTTTAGCACAGCCTGTTTTCATTTGTCTTTCTTTACTCATATGTGCTTTATATTATTACATAACATAATGTAACAGGTTTGGCTTAAACTGTTAAACTGCAGTCCGACATTTGAGAACATCATCACTTCCAGGTTTGACATTTTATGGACCAAACGATTACTCGGTTAATCGTGAAAATAATCCACAGTTGCGGCTCTAGTATAGCGGTGCTAGAGACAACATTGCGACAGTAAAGCAGCAAAACTGAAGTACCAGGTACGATCACTATTAGAAAAGCAGAAAAAGAGACTCCTCCTTATGAATAAAAAGTCGTATTCACACCTTATAGTCGCCGCTAGACTCGTTACGATTGGGGGTCGCAACATCCAGCCGGTGCGAGTTTGCTTTCACACTTTTTGTTCTCCGTCACAAGCGTTGCGTAAACTTTCCGAGACAAATACTGATGCATCACTTCATGCCTCGTGCGTCAGTGAAGGACACACGGATGTACTCTCAGCACAAGTTGACGCACAAATGTCTGTCAACGGTTCCATTTTCTGAAGATTTGCTCTCCGCACAGACACAGACGGAGCAAACTGTGTGCACAGCTTCACCTCCGTCCTCTGGGCAGCACGGAACGCAGGCGGCTTCACCTTAAAAGCAAGTCTGTGCTTTCATGTGGAAGGTTTTTGTGATCGCAGCAGAAATATGAGATGAATCGGGAATTATTAGACTATTCAAGCCGAGGTTTCAGGAGGGATGAGGAGATGAATGCAGAAATTCTTCACATACAATGAAAAGTGTAACATGAAAATAGAAAATTCCTGAAGGGGAAATAAAATCAGAGAAATATGGAGGTGGAAAAAAACCTTGTTTTCTTTGCTGTTGCATTTCTTTTCAAGTTTGACAGCGCTCATCGACGAGGTGTCGCCACGTTTCCCCGTCACGCGGGAACGCTCGTAACATCACAGCGACACGTATCGCATACAAAATGAAGGAGCTTTGGCTCATGTGACGTTCAAGATCCCACTTCCTGTAGCTGTTGTTGCACTAATGAGCACAACGAACATAATCTCTGTTCAGAGATGTTTTTAAATCTCCTGCTCATCATGTCCTGCGTCTGGTGGTGTTTAGAGCAGGAGAAAACGTAGCGTAGCCCTTTAAATCTCCACCTCCGCGAGCAGGGATGACTCACGGTGTGAGCGATGCATGAACTCACAGTTCTACAGATCTCTGTCCGTCCAGTTTAAATCCTCTGGTGTCTCAGTGTTCATGCTGAGAGACGAGTTAACGTTTCCCTCAGTGCTCTTATCGCTGACGGACTGAAAGTACAGTAGTAACTATAGACAGACAGTGGAGAATTGTCCTCGGTCATGCATTACGTCCCAGAGAAGCACAAATTCATACGTTTAAAATCGTAGGTAGTAGCTTTGTTTTCTAATGCTCCACATTTCCCAATAGAAACTCAATGAGGACATTTTTCTAATTAGAATATATCACAATTTAGGAAATATTCAGTGTTTTTTGCACTTTTTTCTCGATTAAAATGAATTGAAACACAAATTCAGTCCATTTAGGATTTTCGATTATAAATATAATGGAATTTTTAGTCTATTTCACAGTTTTACATCAATGCTTGTCGTGTAGAAGGTTCAGAGCTGGAGTGGAGTTGAAGATTCTCTTCAACTCGCTCTCCTCTCCACTTCACTTCAGGTCCTTGGCCTGGGTGAACCCAACCCATTTTATTTTTTGACCAACTTCAGAATCTCCAACAAAAGAGAACCAATCACGGACCCCAGGTGAGCTCGAGCCCGGCTTCACACAATGACGACAGCTTTTATACGTGGTGACCACCGAAGAGCAGCTGTCTTTGGATTCAGCTGCTGCTAACGTTCTAAAAAGCACATTTGTTGACATGTTTGCATACGTTATCTGGATCATTGTGTACAGAGGCATTTGGATCTACAGCGCGTCTGTTCTTGAGCGACTCGTATGCAGTCTGGCGATGCATACAGTGCACGGTGACTTACAGAACTTGAACTGTCACTCTCTGAGTGAGAGGAGAACAGATGTCGTTGTAAAGTGAGCTACTCTTGGGCAAAAACACAAAAGTCTGGGAAAAAAACTGCAATTTCTGAGCCATTTCTGACTCGATCTTCTCAAAAACCTGTAGCAGGGTCGTGAGGTCAAGCCTTGCAACACTTTGAGCAATACAAACAACTGCCTTTGCTTTACAATGAGTAGTTGCGTCATTGTAGCGCTTTGTGCCATCGCTATGGCAACCACTGACAGCCGATTCAGATCAGCAGATGAGACTGCACAGGAAAACGCACACAGTAGACCTGCAGCTAACGATTAAATGTGTTTTCTCGACTAATGGAGAAATCGTTCGGTCCAGATTTGGAAAAATATTGATCGGCGTTTGTCAAACCTGGAAATGTCTTGTTTTTGTCCACAAACGAAAATGATTGAGTTTCAATGATTTCTTGTTTTGTGGAACAAAAAAAAAACTAAAATATTCACATTTAAGAAGCTTAAATCATCAGAAATCTTGTTTTAATAATGAAAAAAAACATTGAACTTACTTGAACTTATTTTCAACTACTTCCTAAACTTTCATACAATCAACTTCTTCTTCATACAAATTCAGTGCAGCAGTCCCACGTCTCTGTTTATGTTTAGCATATAAACCAGTGGCAGGTGAAATGTTTTATAGTGCAAGTGAGACATTTTATGCCCTTTTTTTTTTCTGCCTCTGAAAACCCAGGAGTCGGTTGTCGCTAACGCGGCTTCAAGCTGCTGTTAATCTTCGCGAAGAAGAGAAACAAGAAGGCGTGTTGCGGCGGTCGATGATGTAAAGATAGATTTTTAGGTTGTGTACATTCTGGCTGGGAACCAAACACAAACCAGAGGTTGCCAGAAGTTCAGTTTAGAAAAGTATTAAGTAGACCGACATAAAAACACATTAAATCCAAGTCTGAGTTTCCGGTAATTTGATTGAACATATTGCGGCGGCGTAAAAACGGGCCCCTTATTGTGCCTTATATTTGCGCGGAGAGTTGAAATGACCTTGTGAGTGCTCCCATCAAATTCCACTTTAATTCAAGAGATCCTCAGCTTAGAACTGGCATCACTGTGGACAGGAAAATGAATAAAGCACTTCCACTCACATTACATTTACATTAAAGCTATTTAGCGCTTGCTCTTATCCGAAGCAAATTATTATGAGGGCAGCAGTAATTTTAGCCTACACTCAGGCTGATGGTGCCTTGATAATAGGTTGAGGAAAAAAAAAACACTGCTCTAATGTAAGACTGCGTCTCTGCCAGACAAGTTTTACAAAAAGAAATTGGAGCGAAGAACAGCCAGAGTGTGAGGAGGATTGGATTTAGTCAGGAGCATACAGTATTTGTGGGAGGGTGCAGGGCGGGAGGGGTGAGCTGGCGACGTGAGTTATTTCTTGAGGAGATGAGTTTCAAGTTTACAAGGGAAAGGAGTGGCTGTGCTGCCGTGACTGAGATCTCACCGTTGCTGTGAGGTCAGGACCAGAATTTTAAGAACACGATAGACTCCGACGCGGAGCGGACGACTCGTTTGAAAATGGCCTTTTTAAACGACATCCAGCGAGTGTCAGAAGTTTGGTGAAGCCATTTTCTAGCCAGTTTTTACAACTCTCGAGCTGTGTTTACCAGCCACTTTATATCTGATTGAGATCTGAATACATTCAATACAGATCAGATCAGATCACAATACCTCTTTGCATGTGTACTGAACAACAACAGGAAACGTCACGTGTGCTAAACCACTTGGTATTGAAGCGGGAAATTAGAAAGATAAGACAAGATGTAGCTTTACTGGTTTCTTATTATGGGAAATTCAGGAACTATCGCAGTGACTTCCGTAGAAGTTGAAGTATTCAACGTTTTTTTGTACTTAAGTATTGCAAGTAGTTTATTTTAAAATGTACTACTCGAGTACTGAAAGTAAAAGTAGAAGTATTGTGTCGTGTAGTTATTAAAGACAGTTTGAAAAGTTTGAATATCATATTGTTTACATGATAGCCTAAAGCACATGTGTCAAACTGGTGGCCCGGGGGCCACATGTGGCCCTCCAATTGATTACATGCGCCCCGCCCACCACTGTGCAAGGTGATGGAATAGAGACTGACTGTATTTGCCGGCAATATTTTTATAATAGTAATAAGACATTGGGTTGTAATCATTGCTTTACTAAATGTATTACACTCAACATGAAATGACATATTTAAGCTGTTTTAATCACAATTATCCTCGTCATTATTTGCTAAATTTTCAATTCAATTCTCCGTTTTTGTGCATCATAAATATGTTTTTATTGTGAATCATTTCATATCAAAACAAGCACTTTTACTTTGCAATTATGTCTAATATCATAATGAATATCTTATATTGTCCTCCGGCTACTAAATAGTTGTTTTTTTCCACTTTTTTTCCTCCATGTCGGCCCCCCGCTTGACCAGACTAGATGCTCATTGGCCCCCAGGTCATTTGAGTTTGACACCCCTGGCCTAAAGCCTTTATGACAGCCAGGTAGTTAACTTCATTACTATACTATACTATCTCTGCTCATGTCTCATGGTCACATACCGTAGACCACGTAATGAAGTGGCACAAATCTGATTTGAAATTCCGAATTAATGATTGAATTTCTGCCCTGAATCGTATCTTATTCTTACCGATGGCAAAAAAAAAAAAAAAGAAGTCGGATATGAGTCACTTCAGCCTGGGAATCTCCACAGTTGGAGTAAAGCGTGTAAAAGTTTGCCGCAGTGCTGATGAGCCACACGTTCTGCTCCAGCAGCATATGGGTGAAGCAGATTGTGTGAGTCACCGTCCACATTAGATGGTGGGTTTGATCAGTCACGGCGAGGAATAACCAATTGTATCGTGTGTCTGTGTCTTGAATGGAGTAACAACAGTGGCCTACATGTAAGAACGGTCCCGTCTTGACATTAATGACCCATTTCATGTAATTAATTTGAAAACGGCAGCAGATAATTAATGGTGAACTGCAGGGGAGGCGCGCGGGCGAAAGCTCCGAGGCATCGCTTTCCTTGTCAGACACTGAAAAATGGAAGAAGGATTATTTTAAGGCTGAGACTGACTGTGCTTTAGAAAGTGCTTCCACTTCTGTTTCAATCTTTCAGCTGAAAGTGTTATTGTGTGTCCCTGCAACAGATTTTTGACTTTCATCCAAACTGATGTCAGTGCTTCAGGAATGTTACAGTGGTGCTAAAGTTGAATGTTTTACTTTCAAGGTTGGAAAAGAACCTGAACATGATTTCTTTCAAACAAATAGTATCTGTTATCTGACTGACTAGTTGGCGTATTTAAATAATAACTGCTGACAGACTAAATGTGACTCCCCTGATTTACCACTGAACATTGAAAGTGCTTGAATTTGCCCTTAGAAGACATGAATAAAACCTGGAAATATGTCAGTAACCCGCGTGGTGGACATTTCTGGATAGTTTTGGAGTGTTTGCAGTAAACGTGTGCAGCTCAGGCAGCGTTTCCCTGTCCAAGAGAATACTAACAAAGTGTGATCCAGACAGCCGCTCTCTTGTTTACGCGAGCTTAACTTGAGCCTGATGCATTTAATGCTCCACTGAGTTTGTTACCGCGTCCCTGACACACCATTGCTACCACGATTACCGCTTGTTTTCCCTGATAACAGCTGCTTGTTTCATGTCCTGCGTCCTGACCAAGGCTAACATTAGCTGAATGGGAAGTGTTGCATTCAGGTGTGTCATGTAAATAACACAATCCAGAATCCAGGCAGAAAGACAATATTTCTTCTTCTTTTTTTTTTACTAAATCAACATGAAAGCATGATGTCATTTAAGCTCCATTTCCACCAAGTGGTCTCAGAGCATTAGAAACTCTGCAGTCTGTTGATTTGTCGAACACAGAATAATGGCTGACGTGCGTCAGTGGTGTTTTTTTCTGTGCAGCCGCCTCTCAAACAAAGCTCGTCTTCTCGTGATAAACAGCCACATGCCAAGAAGTGACAACATGGGATGCTGCTGCGTGCAGTGAGGCTGCTGCTCTTTGAAACAGGGGGAAGTTCATGTAAGGTTATTTATACAGAAAACAACCAAACTGATGGAACTGCCACAGAGGAAAAAAAAAAGGAATCGCTATTGTTAGTGTTTTTATTTGCCGTGTGTAATATGGACAAACGGAAAGTTCTAAACCCGCCTTCAGGACACTTCCTCCAATCATGATGCATCTGCTCGGCGTCCACGGACTCCCAGAGACACTCAGCTTCCATGGAAGTGACTATTTCAAGTCGAACTTTGCATTCGACTTTTTTCCTGCCCTCTATTTTTCTGAAATGCTGCCACACTGCCTTGAAATGAAATAAAACCACTGGACGTTGAAGTACGTGGACGTGATTCTAGTGGGTTGGGCTAATCCAAAATAGTGAACACGGGGGAGGGGGTTGCTCTGAATTAGCCATTCGGAATTTTGGTTTCCACATTCTAATTAACATCTGGATAAATTGTGCTACAAATAGTGATTGCTTTAACTTTAACGCCGCAGTATAATAAGGTCTAGATTTCTTTTGTCACTTATAAACTTTTCGGCTTCGGCTCAAAGGTTTGGAGTTGTTGTTTTCTTCTTTGTCCGATTTTTGCAATACAGGAGGGGAGGAGTCAGGGAGTCCAACCCAGAAAGTGGGAGGATAACTTTGGGGGGAAAAAAAAGAAAATGATTGATTGATTCATTCATTTATGTGTCTGTTACTATCCATTTAACGGCCGTAAGGGTCAGTGAGCCAGTCCCAGCTGACATTGGGCAAAAAGCAGTGTAAACCCATGACAGAAGGCCAGTTCAGCAGAGAGATAAAGAGAGATTTAAGTGCCTCAGCGCAGTCAGACAGTCATGGAGCGATGACAGGACAAAGACCCTGCAGCCTTAGATTTGATTTTGTGGACATACAGAAGCCCTGCATTGTGAGAGAGCAGCTCAAAGGTATAAGGGATAATAAGAGATGGGTTTGGTCAATTTACTGTGTCTTCAAACGTTATTTCAATTCCGCCCTCACGTGGATACGAAGCCAACGCCAAATTGATGCAACGTGGTCAGAGTTTATGGATTTAAATTTAAAATTCCTGCCGCGTTCTGAGCATTTTGAAGACTGGAGATGTCTTTAATTGGCCGATCCGGGGAGCGGCTACGAGATGATGCGTTTTAAGGGGATTTTATCGGGTGATTTTCTTGTGATGTGCTTCACCGTTGCAGTGGCAGGAATGATGCGAAGACAAACGGGGACAAACGGAGCAGGCAGAGGGAGACGGTGTCAGTGAGCCGTCGCTCTGATCGCCCGCCGCTCGGCTGTACGTGTGAACGAAAGGCGCCGCACTCCAGAGCCGCACTCCGTCTCTCTTTATCACCACAAACCCGTCTAGTCTCTTGTGTCAGAACCTCACTTAAAGCCTCGCCTGCGCTCCGAGATAAAACACTGAAGGCGCACTCAGTCAAAGCAAAGCCATTTGCTCTCAGCGGGTCTGCGGTGACCCGGCTCAGTTCAGCTGTTTATTAAACGGGAACAGCAGCTGTCTCCACCTCTCACTTCATACTCTGGTCAAATGCTAATCGGGACACGTTGAAGGGTTTTCGGCGATAGTGACATTTCCTTTGCTACCTCTTTATTCCGCCTGCAAAGGGTTTGAATTGCTTTGAGATTCCATTTGAAGTCTTCAGATACTGATCGGCTGCTCCTAATTGTGTTGCTTTCATAGAATTAGAACTCTGAAATCCATCTCCATATGTATATTTTGATGGTTGATAACTAACACATTTCTTTTCGTGTTCACAGTGACTGTAAAGTCACCTTAAATCTTATATCTGATGGCGTTTGTGATTTATTCTCACACCGGTCATTAGTTTTTGTTTTGTGAGATCCAGCTCAACATGAGTGCAGGTGTCGGCGACGTTGTGAAGTGTTGACTGGACGCTGAAGATTTCCTCTCCGTGTAGAATTGTGCGTAAACGCTTCCATTTCCTGACGGGTGGATGTTTTCAGGAAAGGAAACGAGAAACGAATAATAACCCATGTCATAATGAATCAACTGGGATTAAATAACCAATCAGAAAAAACACCTTGTTGAACTTCCTTACAATGATGCTGCAAACAGAAGAATATTTTTTCCACCACAAACGTTTGCTGTATGAAGGTTAGGGAAAGTTTGAAGGGAGAGTTGTTCTGGGCTCCTGAGCCTTCACAATGTGAGAAGTTGAATCTGCTATCTCTTCGTTATCGAGGACTGGAGATGTCTCGCTCCCTCGTTCTCGCTCTCTCTCTCTGGATGCAGGGTTGTTATCGCGTTTCACCGCAGGGACTCGCGCGTCACAGTCAGGAACACGTTACGCTGCACAGATAATGAAGGACCTCTGCTTATCGGCCACTACGGTGAAAAAAAACCAACAAACTTTGCATATCGTACAAGTGATGCAATCATGCACCTGTGGATGTGCTGGGTGAAGATTCCTCTCCGGTTCCCAGGGTGCAAAAATGAAGTGTTACACCATAGTCTGCAGAGTTATTATCAGGAGGTGGAGCCACAGTATTGATGTACATGAAACACACAACAGGAAGTGACATGACATGAGTAACTGTGAAGCCGTGTTGGCCAATCACAGCAGAGACAAACAAAATCGATGATATATATTCAAAATTCGATGTCATCTTAAAGAAACTGAGCCACGTCTCATTCTCTTGAGGAGTTCAGTGTCTCAGTCACTAGTTTCAGGTCTTCTTCAGTAGAACATAAGGGCAATTTTTTAAATTATGCTCCAATTTAGAGGGAAAATAGATGATCTGTGAACAAGTTCAGATTCTTCTGGTTGACGTTGGTCACCATGTCCTCACACAGCAGGGAGGACAAGTAGACTTTGTTTGGACAGAGCGTGAATTAAGCTGAATTAAACTCGGCATTAGACAGCTCGCCTCATCTGAACTAATGTGATGATGAACGGAGGAGACACTGGAGCAACCGGGTGCTGCTTCAAACCCAACATTCTCTTTTCCTCGTGGACTGGACCTCAGTCTCAGCCTTCAGTCTGGTTCCATCCCTTTTTTATAGCGTCTAATAAAAGGACAGGAAAACCAACATGTGAGCAAACACTAGTGTAATAACAACTATTAACATGATAGAAAACTCTATTATAGAATTTTAATATTATGGATATACCATCAGATTTAATTTGATTTTAATTTTAAGATTTAATTTAATGCAAAAACAAGGGGACAGTGTTAAATCCAGTAATATCCATAGTCTGGTACTTTTATTATAACCTTTTTATTATTATATATTTGATTTAAATTGGACTCATGTCCCATCATTTTTGCTTCACTTTGTTGGAGCGATCACAACATTCATCTTTATAAATGATATCTACATATATATATATATATATATATATATATATATATATATATATATATATATATATATATATATATATATATATATATATATATATATATATATGTATATATATATATATACATATATATGTATATATATATATATATATATATATTGTTTTGTGAAGTCAAGTCTTTAAACTAAAATGTGAAACTAAACGTGTGGTTGATGAGTTCTTCCTGTCGGGAAGCAGGTGTGGCAGTGTGGCGGCAGCGTGGAGGTCCTGCCGTGCGCTCGCATCGCGCACATCGAGCGCGCGCACAAACCCTACACCGAGGACCTGACGTCTCACGTGCGGAGGAACGCCCTCAGAGTCGCCGAGGTTTGGATGGACGAGTTTAAAAGTCACGTCTACATGGCCTGGAATATTCCCCAGGAGGTGAGTCACAATAATCCAACACATTATCAGGGATTATCATGTGTGTTTTGTCATCTAAAATCACAATTCCTGCCCGTTTTAGATTTTAACCCAAAAATAAAAGAGTATTAACAGAGACATCAGGCTTTTTAAAGGAAAACTTTCAAAAGTTGGAAGTCTTCAGTTTATTAATCAATCAACGGTAATATAAAATGTCGCTTAGTTTCAGGGTTAGCAGAAGATTGCGATTGCCCTTGAACTGGAGTGATTTAATGAAAATAAACGTGGTTTCCCTCCAAGGAAAAGTGAAATGTTTATTTGCTCTTATTTTTCCGTCCGCTGCATAATCTGTTTGATTATGTAAATCCACGTTATGAATAGATGAACATCTGCAGGCAATTCATTCCCCCTATAATGAGGCGTTTAAAAGAGTCTGTTACTCAAGAAGCATGAAATTTAGCCCCGGCGTTAGCCCCGCGAATTAACAACGCGCCAAACGTGTCTGTGTTGATTTACCTCTGAGAGCGGCCGTGTTGATGGGTTTCTGAAGACCAGCCGCAAACACCAGCTCTTCACCTCTTCAGCCTCTCACTGAGGAAACCCAGCGCAATCAGTGACATTACATGCAATACAATGGACAACGCGGACGCACAACTCCTGTCATTACAGCTGCTTCATGAAAGCGTCAGCGGCGTTCGACGTCCTCCTCAGGCGTAAGTGCAGGATTATTAGCAGCCAATTGTTCTCAAGTGTGATCCAGTCTGCAGAAACTGGTTCAGGATTGTTCCATGAAAGTGTTTCCGGTTGTGACGGATGTTGGTGATCTTTGGGCTTTTTAGTGATGCAGAAATACACGTCTGTCACACTTGAAACATGTAATGATGAATAAAAATAAACGGCATTTACTATGTTGGAGCCACTGGTTTAACCCTGACAATGAGTCACCTGAGCCTCCAAATGTCCCTTTTGCTTATTTTAACCAGAAAAGTTAAACCAGAAAATGTCCCTCTTTTTTTTTGCCCATTTTTCCAGAATAACTTTCAGTTATTTACAATTTACTACAAGTTTCATTTAAAAAAAACACCGTAGTTGTACACGAACACCAGATTGTGCGCGTTAAATTTGAAATTTAACACATTTAAAGTAATATTTGTTTGAGTTTTTGTCTCAATGTCCACAAACAGGCCGAGAAATCTCTTCTCTGTGGTGACAAAGACGGTTTGAAATGACCGTAATAACAATAATTATTATTGACGTTCTCACCTCTCAGGAACCATCGTGTAACTACACACGTTAACACTGCAGACGTCTGTATGTTGACAGTTATTAAGTTTAGAGCCCGGGAAGCAATGTGAAATGATCGCATTTCTGCAGCGGCTAAGAACACCGACGCGTTCGTTAGTTTTTATTCAGTCAATAATTTTTTTAAATGACCGAGATCCTCGCGTTTCATCTGCATGAAATTGTAACATAGATTAAAACGGCTAATTAAAAAGAAGACGTGGAAAAATGGCGCAGGTTACGTTGTGAAGCGTTGTCTGTGTCTGTGTTCACTTGTGTTTCTATCTTTATATCCACATCTTTAAAGGGCGTGTTCAGGGTCAGTTGTGATGGTGTTATTATGGTCTGTGACGTGTGTGTCCAGGACTCCGGGATTGACATCGGCGACATTTCGGAGAGGAAGGCTCTGAGGAAGCGGCTGCAGTGTAAAACCTTCCGCTGGTACCTGGTCAACATCTACCCCGAGATGAGGATGTACAGCGACACCATCGCGTACGGAGTGGTGAGCCCCGGCCGCGCCCGCCTCCCTCTTCATCCCACGTTCAAACGCCAAAACGAGGCTAAAGCGCGCCGAGGAATCTGTGTGACTGCAGTCAGGAACACAGAGACTCTTTCCTTCACTTTCACCACGTTTACAGCAATGATCCGTCTTTTTATGATGGAAATAGAGTCACAGAAGTATAATGTATATATATATATATATATATATATATATATATCTTAGAGCTGGGCATAGATTAATTTTTTTAATCTAGATTAATCTCACTGCAATCTTGGAGTTAATCTAGATTAATCTAGATTAAAATGGCTCATTTGAATTCTTCTTCTGCTAAGTGGCGCTCCTCTGTTTTCATCACACCTAACATTAGGAGTAGGACAGAAAAAGTATATCAGAGTAAGATTGCTAGTAGTAGTAGGCAACTATCAGCAACTAATCAGCAAAACGTTGATAACGTTAGCTAAAGCTATACCGCGTGAAGTTAGTTTCAGGTTGGATATTCATTCAGACAGTTGTCGGACGCGACGGTTGGATATCCAACCTGAAACCATTTTCACCGTGGTAAATTACATAGACCGTTATAAAACAAAAAATGACAATAAATTACATAACGTAACGTTACCTACATCCGCGCTCAGCCAGGTCAGAGCCTTCTGGGCCAGGTATACATCCGCGCTAACATATCAAAGTGAAATTCATAGCTTGCTCACTATGTGGACCCAGGTCCCAGACCCAACTTTGAGAATAGATTAACGGCGATAATTTTCTTATCGCGCGATAAGAGTCTCGCGTTCACGCAGCACGTTAACGCCGTTAACGGCCCAGCACTAATATATATATATATACATACATATATATATACATACATATATACATATATATATATACATTAACATACAGGTGTAGATGGCGTTGATGCAGAGTTTCTCGGCTGAGCCAGAGAATCTGACACGTGACGGGATTCGCTGGCAGCGTTTCTGTTTCCCCACGTTTGTCGTTGTGCTCAAACCGCTTTATTTCCACAGTCCTCTCATCTGGCATCATTGTGCCGCGCTCTAACACTCAGTGACACACATACTGCACAGTTATGCCTCTGCTTTCTATGTCACAATTGTGTGTGTGTGTGTGTGGGGGCTTTTTCCCCCTCTTGTACAAACTAGGAAATAGGTCGACCTCATTATATTCATTTCTCTGACTCGGTTGACCTCATTATCCTCTATTTGTGAAATACTGTTGATGGAGTCGCCATGTCATCGCACGAGGGCGGATCCTCGTCGCTGTTAGAGATCACACTGAAAAAGAAAGAATAGAAAAGGGAAACGTAGGGTTCTTTTCGTTAACGTTGAGTGACATATGGTGACTTAAAACAGTGGAAACATTTAACAATAGACGATAACAATAAGTAGAATAATTGACTTAGTGTTTCTGTTGAGATTAAATAAGAGTTTGATATTCACGACAGGTCCATGAACACAACACATTTACCTCAGAATGAATGACCATGGTTGGATTATGTCAATACTTAAAGGAACTGAGTCTTAAATGTTATTATACTAATCATTGATGACGACTAATGTACATTTTTACTGTAGAGTTTTAGAGAAATTTAAAGTTTAATGTCCACATTAGCACTTTTTAAATTGAAAACGTCCTCACATTTGAGATGCAATCAAAACAAAAGTTTCCATAAGTTCTGAGCAGGACTGACGACTAACATACGGGAAATTGGAAGTTTTTACTGTAGTTTTAGAGTAATTTCAATTTTCATTCACACTTTTTAATCAAAAACATTCTTTAATTTGCGATACAATAAAACCAAAGTTTTCCATAGGTTCTGGAAAAGACTGATAAAGTTTTGTTCAGGACATCGATGACTACGAGTGTACTGAAAATCAGACATTTTTACTGCAGTGTTAGAGAAATTTCAAGTTAAATTTAAATTGAAAACATCCTCAAATTAGAGATGCAATCAAAACAAGTTTCCATAAGTTCATGAGATCTATGATAACTAATATACTGGAAATCAGACATTTTTACTGTAGAGTTTTAGAGAAATTTCAAGTTTCATTCACAATTTTTAATCAAAAACATTCTTAAATTTAAGATGCAATAAAAACAAAGTGGAAATCTGACATTTTCTGTGTGTGTGTTCAACATTGGGCTATAAAGAAATATGTTCAGTCAATCTAAACCTAATGTTTATCCACTGTGGGAGGAAGATCCTTCTGTCAAACCAGGTTTTGAACAGATTACCTTCCCGCTGCGAGGCACAGATACTAGCCACCGTCCCACCATGTGGACCCGACGTGCTACATATGACAAAAATAACAAACAAGCCACTAAAAACCTGATAAACCACAGGATTAAGTGGAATTTGGATGTGATCCCAAACCAGCGCGCAGGACATTTCACATCCATGTTTGTGGATCACACGTGTTGATCAGACTCACTCTCTCACTTCTTCCACCTCCTCGTTCTAACTGTAACCCTGCAGGGATGAGTGTGGGCGGAGCCTACAGCTCCACACCCACACGAGCGCAGAGATTTATTTTAATTACTGTCCACGCGTTTATTTAGTCGAAATCCAAACTACAGTATAATAGGATGCTGCAGTTTGAAGCCGTCGTTTCCACAGGTGTCTTCATTGTTTTTCCACTCCCACAGTGGGCATGTCAGGACCTGAGCTGCCGTCTGTGGATTTAATGATTATCAGATAGAATAGGACACCTAGTGAGTCACTGTGGAGCCACTGATCATGTCTCACTGAGCTCTTTGATCGCACATCATCGCCTCATTCGCTCGTCACACACACACACACACACACACACACATCAGCCAGGAAACTCCCCACGGTGCAGTTTGTATCTCTCAATCAGGCAGAGCTTTGTCGCGACACGTGTGAATAACCATCTGCGCCTCCATGTGTGAGCCTCGCGCTTCTGATTAACAGTTTTTTAATAAAGCAGAGATGAATTCAGGAGTGCGATTCATAATTTTGGACACATTTAAGCTGGAAACACGTTTAAATCACGCGGCGACGTTGCTGTTTGGTCCGATGCTGTAAATATCGCTGCATAATTATTTTTACTGAGCAGCAGGTTTAACGAGGAGCCGCCGACGACCGCGTTTTGTCGGGAACGATCCGTCAGCGTTATTTGTCGAGCTTCAAAGCAGCAACTTCCTGTCTGCAGCATCGCACTTCCCTCACTCTGCCTTCTTCGGAATGATGTTCACGGTTGTTCTGCTTATAAATCATGAGGCGTTCGTGCTCTGCATTCATGTAGCTTTACATAATTCTACTTATTTTTATATTTTCTGACTAGATGAATTGTTCTTTTTTTATGTTGCTATCAGGAGCCAGGTCAGCTCTACACACAATGGACAAAAAGGACAAAAGCCTGTGAAATAAATGCATAAAAAGCATGTGCATGTCTAATTGTACACACACCAGGCTTCATATTCTGCTTGTGTTTTCCTGCAGCTGAAAAACTCTCTGAAGAACGATCTGTGTCTGGACCAAGGCCCCGACAACGACAACGTCCCCATCCTGTATCTCTGCCACGGGATGACGCCTCAGGTGAGACGCTCCGCGAGATTTCATTTACTTTTCCTTTCTCATAAAAGCAGAAAAATGACCCGTCCTTTCTTCTGAAGATTGTTTGTAAAGAACAGAAACAGACCTCGATGTTTTCAAATACATATTGAACTCTTTTTCTCACTTTTCCTAAATGAATTCGGCTCAAAATAAAATGTCCCATTATTCTAAAAGAGATGTTAATATTAATGTGTCTTCCTGGTACAATAAAGGTTAAATAAAACATGTTTTTTTTTTACATTGTACCCGAACAACCTGGAGCTTAGAATAAAAAGTGAACCAGTAAAAGATTCACTTTCCCCTCAGGTTTACTCGTTTCCTTGTCATAATATTTAAATTGCACGTTGTGATTAACACGCGGGTTTAAATGTCCACAAATGTTCAGCACGGCTGATGATCGCTTACTTCCTCCGTGCTCGATCCCTCCATCCCATCACGTCTCAGCAGATTATTTAACCTTGCTGTGACAGTTGATCTCGCGTTCATCGATATTTCTACTTAAACCACTTTACACTGTTTCGGGGGAATTTGTATAATCCTGTTGGATCTTGTTGCATAATTTCCTTCTGAATCGCGGCCCTCGGTCAGATTTTATGATTTTATTTATGGTCAAGGAGTTGCACTTTGAAACTCTTTGTGTCTCAGGTTCATCGCTCAGCCATGACAGAGAGATATTATGTGATTATGACGATAGATTTGGCCTTTTAAAAATGATAATTGTGGCGAGAATGAGAATAAAATACTTATAAAATAAAATAAAATAATTATAAAAGGTCTGAAGGGAAGTTCTTGTAGAAAGTAACGTTAGAGGAAAGTTCTAGGAACCTTTAGAGAACGTTCTCGTAAAGTTGTGACAAAGTAACGTTGTGGGAACATTCTGGGAACCTTTAGAGAACGTTCTCTTAAGGTTGTGACAAAGTAACGTTAGGGGAACGTTCTCTTAAGGTTGTAACAAAGTAATGTTGTGGGAACATTCTAGGAAGCTTTAGAGAACGTTCCCTTAAGGTTGTGACAAAGTAACGTTGTGGGAACATGCTAGGAACCTTTAGAGAATGTTCTCCTAACATTATTTTGTCACAACCTTGAGAGAACGTTCTCTCAAGGTTGTGACAAAGTAAAGTTAGGGGAACGTTCTGGGGACCTTTAGAGAACGTTCTCTTAAGGTTGTGACAAAGTAACGTTAGGGGAACGTTCTGGGGACCTTTAGAGAACGTTCTCTTAAGGTTGTGACAAAGTAACGTTAGGGGAACGTTCTGGGGACCTTTAGAGAACGTTCTCTAAAGGTTGTGACAAAGTAACGTTGTCTCTAGGAACCTTCTCTTAAGGTTGTGAAGTAACGTTAGGAACTGGGAACTTTAGAGAATGTTCTAAAGGTTGTGACAAAAATTGTCGAACATTCTAGGAACCTTAGAGAATGTTCTCTGTGACAAAGTAACGTTAGGGGAACGTTCTGGGAACCTTTTAGAATGTTCTCTAAAGGTTGTGACAAAGTAACGTTGTCGGAACATTCTAGGAACCTTTAGAGAATGTTCTCTTAAGGTTGTGACAAAGTAACGTTAGGGGAACGTTCTGGGAACCTTTAGAGAATGTTCTCTAAAGGTTGTGACAAAGTAACGTTGTCGGAACATTCTAGGAACCTTTAGAGAATGTTCTCTTAAGGTTGTGACAAAGTAATGTTAGGGGAACGTTCTGGGGACCTTTAGAGAACGTTCTCTAAAGGTTGTGACAAAGTAACGTTGTCGGAACATTCTAGGAACCTTTAGAGAATGTTCTCTAAAGGTTGTGACAAAGTAACGTTGTCGGAACATTCTAGGAACCTTTAGAGAATGTTCTCTTAAGGTTGTGACAAAGTAACGTTAGGGGAACGTTCTGGGGACCTTTAGAGAACGTTCTCTAAAGGTTGTGACAAAGTAACATTCTGGGAACCGAATGTGCAACCAAAAACTTTAGAGGAACGTTAGGAAAACTTTCCATATCAACCTTCAGGGAACGTTCCGGCAACCAAAAGATAACGTTCCCAGGACGTTCTGGGAACCAAACATTGTTAGCTGAGCTTTGGTTAAATAAAGTTGTTTTTTTGCTTTAATCAAATCAGAAGTGAAACATCAAACAAAGGATTGGAGTTGCAACAGAGTTCCTAATGAGAGAACATAAGAGAGTCGTGTCGTTCCAGTGTTACATCACTGAGCTGCTGTTGCTGCAAACGTCAGGTCGTCGTCTCACAGGTGATTCGTCACCTGACAAACACGCCATGATGTCAGCAGATCTGCAGACACTAAGACAATCAGCAAACGTGGCACTGACTCGTTATTATTTTGGAATGAAAGACAACTTGAAATCTTTGTAGAGAACGTTACCACATTTACTCTGTGATGAATCTTCAGCTTTTCTGTATGGTTTGGATTCTGCAGCCACTGAACTCTGTTGACTTTAGCTGCTGGTAATTAGTTTGTTGAAGCCGACGGTGAATCCTTCATGAAACAATGTGCATTTGCTCCATTAAAAGGAAACTAAAGCTGTTTCAGTTTCAGTTAAATGTACTCAGCTAATTTTTTGAGCCTCAAACGTTTACATTTGACCTTTGACATCAAGTGTTTTTTATAATCTCGTCATAATTGCTCCTCCTTGCTCATTATTCTGTGTTATTCACTGTTATGCAATTTAACCCTGAGTATTAAGCTGTCTTATGCTTACACCACCACTTATTTTCATTATTTTCATTATTTTTTTGCTGAATACCCAGCTTGCCCCCTGCTTAATTCCTGCACATGATTTTCAGGTTGTTGCGTTTGTTTTTGTTTGTTTGTCTTTGTGCACAATTATTTGGGTTTCCTTCCCGTTCGTGAATTAATCATGAGCTTTCGTTTGTGAGCCTGTCCCTTGTCTTTCTTAAATTGAGTCAGAACAGCTGCAGAAATGTGCATTTTCCTGTATGTAAATGACCCTCAGCCCAGGAGGAATCCTCATTTTCTGCATAATTTATCATCTATACGCTCATATAGAGTTGTAGAAGGGCCGTTATCGAAATGTCACTTCGGCTTTCTGTGGTGCTGCATGTACAGACGACACAGTTGTGTGTGTGTGTTGCAGAACGTGTACTACACGAGCGCGCAGCAGCTGCACGTGGGCCTGCTCAGCCCCACGGTCGACGACGACGACAACAAGTGCCTGGTGGACGTGAACAGCCGACCTCGCCTCATCGAGTGCAACTACGCTGCGGCCAAACGCATGAAGCTCCACTGGCTCTTCACTCAGGTGAGGACGGCGGCCGCACGCGCGCGCACACACACACACACACGTTCATGTTTAACGCCTTGCAAAATGTCCCGCGACAGTGTTTACGACGTGCTTTGACTTAAGTTCAAAAGCCTCGGGCTGCAGCGATTAAACCATTATTAATAGATTGTTAAATGAAAACGAACTATTGTAATGATAATTGGTCAGATTTAGCTTTTCTAACGTGTTATTTATGGTCAAGGAGTTGCACTTTGAAACTCTTTGTGTCTCAGGTTCATCGCTCAGCCATGACAGAGAGATATTATGTGATTATGACGATAGATTTGGCCTTTTAAAAATGATAATTGTGGCGAGAATGAGAATAAAATACTTATAAAAGGTCTGAAGGGAAGTTCTTGTAGAAACGTAACGTTAGGGGAAAGTTCTAGGAACCTTTAGAGAACGTTCTATGATAATCCCAGCTGACATCAGGCGAAAGGCGGGACAGACAACCGTCCGCTCTCACACCTACAGTCGGTACAAATGGGATGGATATTCTGATAATCAATGAATTGGTTTGAATGTTTTTTTTAACAATCAAAAGAACTTGAATGTGATTATTTTCCGTCATTTTGAGGTTTGGAAAAACGCAGATCATCATCATCTCTCAACATTTACTTCAAATCGATCGAGAAAACAACGAGAGAAGAATCGATTATGGAAACATGAGTTAGTTGCAGCGCTGACACAGAGCTGAGATTTCACTCCCGTGTTCATTTTAAGTCCTGGACAAACTTCACTTTGCGCAATTTCACGCAACAGCAGCTAACGAGCAAACCAGGAGGAAGGGCAGCACCCCCTACTGACAAGGGGTGGAACGTAGTGTAAAATATTTGGGTTGTTTTTCCACCTGTTTTTAATCAGAAATCCGATAATATATTAAAACATGTTTAATTATTACTTTCCTCAATCTCACGTGATGACATTGGCGCGACGTAGGGAAAACAATAACCGAAGCACAGAGTGAGGATGACGCTGTGATGTCCATGAACGGACTTCAGTTGTGTTTCCACTAGCACAGTAACCTGGTACTTACTTTAGTACCTGCTCAGGTGGTCTGTGGTCTGTTTTCATCATCGTACATCACTGCTCTGCACACAGGAAGTGATTGGTTTGATGTATTTTTATGTACTTTTGTTTATGAGGCAGCAGCAACCAGGGCCGGTTCTAGGCAGGCATATATGAGGGGGCAGTCAGAAATGTGAAGGGGGCATCATGTGTACACATCATGCTCCAGCACTTGTTTGTCTGTGCTTATAGTAACGATGCTTTCTTCATTGAAAAGGGTCTATGTGTCCAACCCCAACCTAAAGAAGTGGATTGCACTTTGTCAGGCCTCTACCTTCAGACCTGTCCAACTTGGGTGTCCCACCTGAAGACTAAGCTCCTGCTGGTATAGCTCTTAAGGTCACTGAGGCACACAACCTCCCTGACCACAATAAGGTGGCAATCCCTCAGCGGGGGAAATTGAAAAATAAAAATAAAATAAATGAATAAAATAAAATAAAATAAAACATCCTTCATCCAGATTTTATCAACCAACAACATAACATTTATCTTAACTGGATGGCCTAATTCTCAAATTTTAACCTAAAATAGGACTTCACACACTATAGTCAATATTTACAAAACTGAAAGGTAGTCTTATGAATAATAATAAAACATCTTCTCAAACTAATTTATAAAACACAACAGATATACAGCAGAACTTTTTTTTTTTTTTGGCAACTTAACAGCTCAAAAAACTAATTTCTCAGTACAGAACTACAGCCTGGGGCGGGGCTTTACGTAGGGGTCCGTCAGACACAGGTCACTTGTCTTCAGTTTGTCACATGCAGTGGACATGGCGCAAAAGTCTAACCCACTCCGTGGCCGTGCTGAAAACTGACACAAACTGTCAGGCTACGTCTTGGCTCATTTGCATACTGCAACAGTGATTGGATGTTTACTGAGGGCTAGGGGTGTGTGCGTGTCAGTGCTGTGCTGTGCTGTGCTGCGCAGCCTGTGAATACAAGCGGAGGGACAGAGAGATGACAGGGATGTATCGTGTGTCCCTTTTTCGGCGGATTTTTCCGCCACTGCAGATTATTTTGTCAATTTGTAATGTATATTAATTTTGTGAGTATATTAAAATGTGCTTTCTCAAATTCCAAAATTTCGATTTGAGGGGGCAATACATTTATTTAAGGGGGCTCTGCCCCCTCTTGCCCCTGCGTAGAGCCGGCCTCGGCAGCAACATTGTGGTAGTGAAGCGAGGCGGCTGCAAACTGAGAGACTGAGAACACAAAGTTTCTTGTGTTGCATCGTCACAGAATAATAACAACAATGCAGAGGAAGAGAGAGAGAGACAGACAGGCTGATTCAATATGCAATATATAAGAAACCTGTTACAGGTGTGTCTCTCTGCTCATGTGCAGGTGTGTCTCTGCTCATGTGCAGGTGTGTCTCTGCTCATGTGCAGGTGTGTCTCTGCTCATGTGCAGGTGTCTCTCTGCTCATGTACAGGTGTGTCTCTGCTCATGTGCAGGTGTCTCTCTGCTCATGTGCAGGTGTGTCTCTGCTCATGTGGGTGTCTCTGCTCATGTGCAGGTGTGTCTCTGCTCATGTACAGGTGTGTCTCTCTGCTCATGTACAGTGTGTCTCTCTGCTCATGTACAGGTGTGTCTCTCTGCTCTCTCTGCTCATGTGCAGGTGTGTCTCTCTGCCCATGTACAGGTGTGTCTCTGCTCATGTGCAGGTGTGTCTCTGCTCATGTACAGGTGTGTCTCTGCTCATGTACAGTGTGTGTCTCTGCTCATGTGCAGGTGTGTCTCTGCTCATGTGCAGGTGTGTCTCTGCTCATGTGCAGGTGTGTGTCTCTGCTCATGTGCAGGTGTTCTGCTCATGGCAGGTGTGTCTCTGCTCATGTGCAGGTGTGTCTCTGCTCATGTGCAGGTGTCTCTCTGCTCATGGACAGGTGTCTCTCTGCTCATGTACAGGTGTGTCTCTCTGCTCATGGACAGGTGTCTCTCTGCTCATGTACAGGTGTGTCTCTCTGCTCATGGACAGGTGTCTCTCTGCTCATGTGCAGGTGTGTCTCTCTGCTTCACAGTGTAATTGGCACTTGGCATGAAGTGTTGACATCCCGTCTCCTCACATTAAACTTCAAGTATGATTCAATTAACTTGTGATAATTTGCTAAGTGAGGATCTTGGAGCTGGGGAAATATTCATGTCTCAGGCATCAATTATTGAAGCTTATTTCGGGGTTTTTTTTATGTGTGTTATTCATATTTTTTATTTATTTTTGCTGCATTCTGAATAAAAAGCTGATGAAGTGAAGTTAATCTCCTTCCACCGCTAAGAGCTGGACGTGGTTTTGATCGGCCTTCGTGAACGAGACGAGACGTTTAAGGCCTAGACGTCGAGATTAGTCATGAGAGGATTAGAGAAAGTGTGTGTGTGTGTGTGTGTGTGTGTATGTACCTGCTTGTCTGTGGTAAACTTCTCAATTACAGTCACATTATAGCCTTTCTCTGTGGTGTACGCCTTATATACTGCACACTGCCCAGCCAGCTCCTGGAGGCTGTTTTCTTTTTTTTATGGCTAAATGAGCCACATTTTCAAGGATTATTGGTTTTATTTTGGCCTCGTTTTCTGACCTCTGAACAAAGCGCCCACATCTTTGACTTGTAATTCAAACGGTGTTCGCGCTCGCTGGTAACTGTTTGTGAAACAGTCGGCCAATCAGCGCGTCGGGGGCGGGACTAACAGCGCGGCTGGTGTCTCCCCCGTGGACGAGGCTGAAATATAGATTATTTATGCTGTGATTTCTGCAGCCTCGCGGGGCACGTCTGTGTTCAGCGGGGCTCGGCACGCTGAAGTGACAACGACTGTGTTTTATAGAACTTACTCACACAAGTGACACGAAAGGTGAAGTTGATGCTTTATGGAAAGTATTGTTTGTTTTTTCTGTATTGAACAGGATTGTGCGATCAACACCAAACTCGTAGTTTGTGGCCTCTTTATTCTTAGAAAAACAAGGATAATAATAATAACAATGACTTAGATAAAGGATAAATATCAGGACTTCAGGAGTTAAATGTCTTAATAATCAAGTATTCACTGTTTTAAGCGCTCATTCCTGCAGTGGCTCAGATATCATTTCACTCATTCACAGCTCAGCGAGAAGCTGATCTGATATACAAAGTATTGACATCGATCGGGTGTAACACAAGTGCTACACTTTAGTTTAACGATGTGAGTGCACTCACGAGCGTCTCAGCACATCGGCCCATAAAGAAGTACTTAGAGGAGCGACGATCAGAATCATTTACTTTATTGTTTCCTGCAAATCTTTTTCCTCACGACTCTCTTTAAACTGCGTTAAACATCAATGATGGGGTCACTTCTCTCTGAGCTGTTGTTTACTTCTCACGCTTCCTTCAAACTCCGTACAGTTCAGACCAAATACTTTTTCTATCGACGGCTTGAACGCGTTGGATTTGAACTAAATGTGCCGCACCTGTTTTTCAACTTTGTGTAAAGGACGCTAGAGCTTATGGGCGTGTCTGCAGATACTCCGAAATAAAACTCCGACGCCCACCATCGTCCAGACGAGGAGAGGATGCACACAGACGCAGCAGCGGGTTTTAGCAAAGGTGGGAGGTTGAGGGAAAAGTATGTATTTTGTCATGCGGCATGTGAACAAGTATAAAAACCTTTAAGTCAGGAAGTGGACTTTCAAGTTGCTCAGGGCAGTGTTCCCTGAGGACCAGGGTCGGTTTAGCAGATGATGGTGAGGTGAAGACCAGACTAGACACAAACTCGACGCTCCCAATACGATGTTTTTTCCTTTTTATTCTTAAAAAAGGGTTTCCAAAAATGCTGCCACAGAAATACACCAAAGACGGAAAGCGAAGACGCGCACACATGCTCAGACATTCTTAAAATAAAGCTTTATTCCTTTGTCTACAGTGGATTTAATCACAGGCAAAAATAGACCAAACAAACAAAAACAGCGAGGAGAGAGGCGGGACTGTGATGTGCTGTTTTTTTTAGGGCTCATAAAATCACAATTCCATGTGAATGAAACTTCTGCAGATTCTTCTGAACTCGCCGTCGTCGTCGCGTGTCCTAACCCTGAGGACGGTGACGCGCTACTCCCCGACCTTGATGTTTTCGTGTCTCTCAGTTTTGTCCTCGTCTTTCTTTTTTCCCTTTATTTTAACGGTCTATTCATCCTCTGTTCTCAGAAGACGTTAATGACTACACTGGCAATGGCGTTGTTGTTTGTTTGGTGTGTTGTTTTTGCTCTCGGATGCTCTTTGGTGGACCCAGAGAGAATAATGGTGTGAATCAGCCAGAAAGCCTCAGAGCTGCGGCGCCTCATCCATTCACAGCTGTGTCGGTTAAGAGAGGAAAGGGAAAGTCGTATTGTGCACATAAATTGTTCTTCTGGAGCTCGGCACAATTTTAACCCGGCTTTTATCTTCTTTTATCTTCTTTTTTTTTTTTGTTCTTGCAGGGAGGACTCATTCAGAACAGGAAATCAAAGCGATGCCTGGAGCTCGTGGCGAGCAGCGACAACGAGTTCGGCTTCCAACTGGCTCTGCAGAAGTGCAGCGGGCAGAAGTGGTTCATCACCAACGTGCTGTTCAACAGCTCGTTATGATCGAGCGAGGGAAGAGGGGGCGGAGTTCCGGTCGAGCATGAGCGGCCGACGCCGCGTCGTAAATGTTCCAACGTTTTATTTTGCCTACACGATACACGGCCACGGTTTGGCGGATATTTTGCAGATTTGACGAGGTTAGTAAATTGAGTATATTTTGTGGTAATGAGAGTACGCTCAGATTTTTGTTGAGTTCCGGAGTTTTTTTTGTTTTGTACTTTTTTTTTTGTTGATATTTCTGCTACCGTGTAGCAAGCGTTTCCTGAACCTGACGTTGCTGTGAGTCTTTTATTTCAGTGTCTCAGGTTTGTAGGGTAATCTGTACAGCTGTGCGGAAGTGTTGGAATAAATCTGAGAGATTATTTTCTAAATGTAAATATTCCAAACGTTTGTAATTTATAACAGTAAAAGAAAAAAATGATGATTACTGATGTGAAATACAACGTGCGAGTGCCTCTTTTCTTCTGTCATTTTAATGAGTCTTTAAAACTGAAAGAACACTTAATATTGGATAATACGATACGATGAAGATTAAGAAAACCTCTTCAAAAACCCAAATGCACCATAATAAAAGAATTCATCCTCAGAAAGCAAACGTATACAGAAACTGATAATATTCAGCTAATGTTTAAACCAAAATAAGCTGAAATGATCAGAAGTTAAAGAATAGAATTCACATTTCCGTCACAATATCTTAAAATAACACTGAGCAGATGAGAGCGACGTTTCAAAGCGGAAATGAAGACACTTTTGGAGAAAACTCCCGCGGAAGCGACAGGAAACTCATTCCAAAGTATTTTTTAAAAAGGGTAACCAAAAATCTTCAAGTGCATTTTTGTATTTGGTGGTTGTTGTTGTTGTTGTTACGCTCAAATTGGTGATATTTTGTGTTTGTTGAACACGCAGCGACACACACACACACACACACACACACACAGAGTTTGAGGAACAGCGGGCCTTTCTGCTCCGGCTGCTGTGTGTTTGCACCTGGGGAGGAGACGAGTGGCACAGCCTGTTTTCCAAATGCCAGTCCTTATTACCATGCACATTCAAACAGAGCTCAGCAGACCACGCCATTAAAAATACATGGGGAACCCACTTTCATCAAAAGAGCCACAAACGCCTCTTAATATATGCAATAAGAGTGTCCCTGTGCACACTACTGTCAAAAAATGTCCACTTTCAAATGTGTTGGTTTCCGTAAAATATTCCATTATCATACATACTTTTATCGCTCGTGTTGATTTAGTGCAGCTAAAATGGTTTTTCTTGGCGCTGCAGAGATTATTATTCCCAGTAAATCTGGGGGAGCGGGACCCGTCAGTGTTTCCCACAGTGATGGAGATGAAGAGCCGCGTCTTCTCAGGAAAGTGCCGCCCTGATTTCGACGGAGTCTGTCGAGCGTTTGCTAAAGGACAATCATTTCCTTGTTATGGAAATTGGATTCCGACTTCCAGCGGGAACGTCATTTTCCTCGCTGCACCGACGCTGTCGCGGAAATGCTGTTGGTTATTGTCACAGGACTCGTCAACGTCGAGTGCTTCCTCAAATACGAGAGGGATTTTTCCTCCAACACAACAGAAATTAGTAATAACTGTGTAAGGAAACAAATAAATCCCTCCCTCGAGCAACGGTTTCCTGGCTGCCCTTATTAAAGTCTTTCGTTACTTTTGCTTAACTTAAGTTAACTTAACGCAGACTTTAAAAAGAATGTGTTTGCTGAGGAGAGTCAGTTTGTAAATGATGGAACGATCACCGACGACAGATGTAAGGTTATTAAAGGAGCGGGGAATCAGGAGGATACAATATAAAAGTAACCTTTCAAAATCCATTTATTTAAACAGCTATGACGTTATTCTGTGGCGTTATTGTTCTCAAACCAGAGTTTTTACAGGAGCTCGTTCATCATACACGAGGTTTCAGGACGCTGCTGTTCCCCGAGGAAATGAACACAACAGCAGACAATGCTGTCGGGGAAAAAAACGGATAAAGATATTCCAATAAAGAAATAAAAACAGCGCATGAATCCGTTTAAGAGCATGTGGAAGAGGCGCGGCACGCGGCAGAGATGAGATGCTGTGAGACTCCAGTCCGTTTCATTTTTCACTGTGGGATGTTTGAGTCGCGCTGAGGCCGAGCTCCGCGCTGAAGGGCTAACGAGATCTTCACACTCACACTTTTATACAGATTTTTCAAGCTTTCAAACTCGAACATTTGGTGAAGTTGGTGCACTCGCCACAACAGAATCTGTCCCTCGTTTCCAGGTGTTCAAAACACAACCTTCAAATGATGTTCAAACTATTTACCATGCAACAGTCCCCGCGTGTCAACAAAAACCCTGTGTGCACCGCGCGGAAGCCAAAGGTTCCACTCGGTGGAAACACAACTATATGTTCAGTCCGTCAGGGTCAGTGATCTGTGGCTCAATCTCCTGAAGCAGGGGTGTCAAACTCAACTGCCCTGGGGGCCAATGAGCATCTAGTCTGGTCAAGCGGGGGCCGACATAGAGGAACAAAAGAAAAGAAGAAACAACTTTTTAGTAGCCGGTGTGCAATATAAGATATTCATTATGATATTAGACAGAATTGTAGACAGTAAAAGTGCTTGTTTTGATATGAAATGATTCACAATAAAAACATATTTATGATGCACAAAAACAGAGAATTAAATATAAAATTTAGCAAATAATGACAAGGTTAATTGTGATAAAAACAGCCTTTCATGTTGAGTGTAATACATTTAATAAAGCAATGACTACAACCAAATGTCTTATTATAAAAATATTGCCGGCAAATACATTTAGTCTTATATTCTGTCTCTATTCCATCACCTTGCACAGTGAAGGGCGGGCCGCATGTAATCGATTGGAGGGCCACATGTGTCCCCCGGGCCACCAGTTTAACACACCAGGTCCTAAAGCTGCTCTGATAGGCCGCCTCTGCATCACATGAGTTGAGTTCTGGGGCCCAGCTGTCTAGCGTCACCTGTCGCCGTGCAGAAAAACACCAAAGCGCAACACTGCTGTATTGCATGAGCAGCATAAATCCCGCGGGTCGTAAAATGCCCAGGTCTGACTTCTATGATGGGTAGCACTGGGGATTGGGTGCCTTGCACAAGGGCATCCAATCCCTTGACCTGTCCCGGGATTTGAACTGTTAACAAGCTCAATTCCTTCCCTCCTGACCACGTGATGCCCATAATAGTGATGTAACGACAGCTGAAAACAAGTGTTTATTTGCAGGGTTAGAAGAAGAGAAATGGGACTGGGCCTAAATCTCCTCCAGGTGTGAGACAGGTGTGAGACAGGTGTGAGACAGGTGTGAGTCAGCCACGCTGCACACTCTGTCTCTCTTCTCGTAACTTTCGACAAAAAGCAAACAGTCGTCAAAATCTTCCTTAGAATAAAATAGAACTCAGTCTCTCTGCTTCAACAGTTCATCCTCTCACACCAGGCTCTGTCCATCGTGTCCATCGTGTCCACCGTGTCCGTCGTGTCCGTCGTGTCTCGTCCTCACATTCTGCAGAGACAACACAAGCACAAGGAAATGTATTCCGAGCGAAAGCTGCAGCGTGATCAGGGGAACGGGTTCTGAATACAATGGCAAAGGTTGTCTTTGTTGTCTCTGCTGCAGGTGATCCACAGGTAGCTGCAGAGGGAAGCTGTCACTAACACACACACGCACACACACACACACATGCACACGCACACGCACACGCACAGGTAATGGTGTAAGCTGTCGAAAATAAACATCAAACCTGCCAAAGATGAATCAAGTGTTCATTTTACAAAGTGCAGCGAGTCAACGGTGACAGAGGGTTATAACACATGTGGGTGGAGAGGAGCTGCTCCGCCAAAAGCTTCACACGTGGATAAATGTCACTGTTAATTGTTTTCAGTAAGAGTAAATCACAGCTGTGGCAGTGTTGCCATGGTTACCCCTCTTATGCTGCATATTCTTGGCTTTACCCCCCCGGTGCCGGACCGTAGGTGAGTGCATGAGCTGAAAAGACCTGACGGGATGTGATAGCACGTTGACGCAGACGCAGCTTTCTGATGTTGCACTTCTGCGTGTGTGTGTGTGTGTGTGTGTCCAGGTATTACTAATGTTGTGGGGACCTAAACCTGTTTACACAGTCACATTATGGGGACTTGTCTTCCTTGTGGGGACAAAAAGCAAGTCCCCATAACGTAAATTACTACATTTTAAGGGGAAGGTATGTTTTAAGGTTAGGCTGAGATTGAGATTAGGGTTAGGATTAGGATTAGGCCAGTAGTAATTGTGGTTAAGGTTAGAGTAAGTCTCCAAGAAATGAATGTAAGTCAATGCAATGTCCCCGCAAGTCATGAATGTCGAACTTGTGTGTGTGTGTCCAGGTATTACTAATGTTGTGGGGACCTAAACCTGTTTACACAGTCACATTATGGGGACTTGTCCTCCTTGTGGGGACAAAAAGCAAGTCCCCATAACATAAATTACTACATTTTAAGGTGAAGGTATGTTTTAGGGTTAGGGTTAGGATTAGGATTAGGATTAGGCCAGTAGTAATTGTGGTTAAGGTTAGAGTAAGTCTCCAAGAAATGAATGTAAGTCAATGCAATGTCCCCTCAAGTCAAGAATGTCGAACGTGTGTGTGTGTGTGTGCGCTGCGTTGGTTAAAATCAGGGATTTATGAAGTGGAAAAAAAACCAGTGGAGAACCATCTGTAACTTTAAATATGTTGACATAAGTGTATATTTGATTCATACAGCGACTTCATTCATCAGTAAAGTGATATTTAAACAGCTAAAGATGAGTTTATTACAACATCACAAATGTAGTGTGTCCCTCACATTTGAACATGTGGTTCGCGTTGTGTTCACACAAGTGAAGTGGGATTTATACAAGCAGCGGCAGAGATTTAACTTTAACTATAGCATAATAATGTGGACTAAGAGAAATCAGTAACACTTTAGATTAGGGAACACATATTCACCACTAACTCGGTGCTTACTTACATGCATACAAGTCACATACCAGACCTTTATTAGTAATTATTAAGCACGTATTAACACCTTAATCAGGAAAAATCGAGTTAATAGTGAAGGGTGAAACTGTTATTCTGAGCAAACAATATCACAGAATAATTCAGCTCTGCCGTTCAACACAGTCGTTAACACTGGGAAATGATTTCTGATGATTTTAAAAGCAGCTGTGAACCTCTATGCAACGCTCTCTTGTTAATATTATTCACCACAGTGAGAGTGAGAGGATGTAGATACTTGTGTATGGAACTGGGCATTTAAATCAGATTAAGTGGTGAAAATGGGTATTGACTGTATTATCTGCAGTCCACTGGCTTTTAGCGTTCCTCTGTTCCTAACTCTGATTCCTCTGCTCAAGTCGACTTCGTAAATCGTAAACCGTCACTCTAATTTACACTGAGTACTCACTTCCTGTTTGACTTGAATGATAAATGTCATAATTATCGCCGCGCACATTTTTCGTTGTGTTTGTGAAACGCTGGGATTCTTAATATCCAGTTTCAAGGGGAAAGAGCTTTCGTGGAACAGAATTGATTGTTCTACTCTGTCACACCTGTGCTGATCGCATGCCCCGCCCTAATTAGCGACACCTGGGTCTTGTGTTTCAGTGCTTGAACTTTGAACTCACCCTGACCTGTGTGTCCTGCTCTCGAGTCCTTTGTCTGAGCCATAGAAGTTTTAAAATTCCTCTTATTAACGTATTGATAGTGTGACAAATGGTTGTTTATCTGTCTATTTATGTAACATTTGATCTCAGCGTTTGGAAACACGTGTCGAGTCACTGGAACAAGCAAAGTCATTATTATTAGACGACGCACTGTGAACACGGACCGAGGTGTTGGTTTGAAACATTTCGGATTTTATCTTAATCTAATCTGAATTTGCGCTGCCGTACACATTATGTTCCTGTTATTGTTTGTTTGATGTTTGACGCTCCAAACAAACATTCTGACAGATGAATTCTGTCAGTCAAGCAGAGAGAAATGATGATGGTAAGAGCTTCACAAGGAGAGGACCAGCTGCCTCCGAACTGATCAAGGTATGCACAACACAATAAGCTATAATCCTCAGTATATTGCACGAGAAAATCCATCAATACTCCATTTTCGAGTGTCCTTACAGAACTCAATTAGATTAGCCCTGCAGAAAAGATTGCTTTCCATATTGAAACTCCAAAAAAAAAAGTCTCTCCAATAATTTGGCGACACTTTACTTTTTGAACCACTTCTCACTCACAGCCGACTTTTAAAAAATCCATTTCCTGGTTCACAAAGCAGAGGTTATATTTGTTTGGCGAGATGGAGGGAAAAAAGATTGCTCTTGTGCTGCTGATGTAGTTCCTTCAAGGTAAAACCTATGAAGGAATGTTTGGAGAGTTACGCTGCGATTTTGTTTCCCGACGCAGATTCTGACCATGTGTCCGAATGTCAGCCGAACCGTGGAGGACAGGAAACGGCTGAGAATAACCAAAAACATTGAAAAACGAATGAGGTCTGTGGGTCACTGTGTTGCACAATCATCCGTCCACCTTCTCGCGCTTTATCCTCCACACTGGGCGAAAGGCGGGGTCACACCCTGGAGAGAGCTGCAACAAGCATCCAATCTCACACTTACGGTCAATTTAGAACGTGTCTAATTTGCTTAATCCCTCAAATCTGCATGTTTTTGGACTGTGGGAGGAAACCCACGCACACTTATTGATTATAATTCTATTCATTTGCACAACTCCTTATAGGTCACATATTCAGGCTGTTTTCTTAAGTTAAAATCACATTTTTAGTCGTGATATTAAGTAGCAATAATTGTGCAGACATTACAAAATTAGAGCGTTTTTGTTTTATTTTTGTTCATAAAAACAAAAACTGTGAACTGTGAACCGTGTATTTCACAAATTAAACCCTGATTTGAAACATGTTGAGTACTTTTTGTTCAGGTGTGTTTTTATAGTTGGTGAAAATGAAAGAAAATGTTCAGATTGTGCTAAAAAAAAAACCCCACTTATTTACACCTTTAAACATAGTGTCTGCGTTCTAAGGGTTAATAGACTTCTCCTTCTTTTACAGAGAATAATCCCAGAGAATAACATTTGCAGATACATATTCCAGATATTAAATGTCATTCATGCAAATCTATGGCTTTTATATTTGTTGACCAAAATGAAAGCCGCTTCACAACTGGCCTCCTTTGTTAAGGATTTTTGCAAAGTCATCGTTTGCTGACTTCAGAGTTCATCAAAGGGAAAAAGCACTCAACGCTAAACGCAGTTGAATTCCCGTCACTTTGTTGCATGAAAATGAAAATGAAAGCGTGTGTTTACCTGTTTACAGAATGAATGAGACGCCGTTTTAATTAAAAGACAGTGATGGACAAATTGTCTTTGCATGTGCTCAGGCAGCTCCTCGTCTCTTATATTTGGACTTTTTTATGGATGACTCTTGTCCCGTTTGTAAACAAGGCTCAGGGCTCATTTGGGAGAAGTGAAACTCGTTTGCGAACAATCCCGTCTTTAATATTCCTCGCACGCCGGCAGCCGGAATGAAAACAAATGACCTGAGCGGCATGAGACGTGGAGGAAAGCAACTCTGATCTTGTTTTCCCCACAATAAGAGATGTGACAGGTTTTCAAGATGCGGAAACTGTTTGAAATGCTAACGACGTAAAAAGACAAAAAAAAAAAACAGTATGTGCAGATATCACTTCACCAAACTCAAAAACAGGAACTCCACGCACGATAAACTGCAGCTGATTGCTAAACTCACGGTCATGGACTCAAAGGTCGCAGGCGTGTGAGTGAGGAAGAATTGATGACCACGGTTTCTGACCGTTGTGCAACTCCAGCACCTCGCGCCCTGCTCCCAGACCTTGGCAGTGAAGAAGGAGCTGAGCCATAAATCAGAGTTCCAGATTCAGCGAGCGGCCGTTTTTATGAGCGTCACCTACACGAGCACCTGAAATGAGACGCTGCTGAGAGCGAGCTGCTCAGAGTCTGAGTGGCAGGATGAGAAATTTGCAATCTCAGGAGACCTTGGCATTGGGCCCGTGTTCCTACACGCTGAGATAAACCAGGTGAAGTGGTTCGAGCTGCAAATGAAATCACCCCAGAGTGGAAGGAGAACTCAGCCAAGAATAAAAGGACAAAATGTGACAGTTCCCCTCACTTTACTTTAGCACTGACCTGGACAAATGGGTGGAAAACAACATCTTTTTCAGAATCACCGCAATAATATTTAGAAATATGGAGCCGCGGTAGAATTTGTCTCAGCGAAGGGATAGAAAATCAGCAGTTGGGAAATAAATAATAAATAAATACTACTACTCGGATACTGTTAAGACACTTAAGCCCAAATTGCCTATTTCTAACCACTGGGGTGCATGAGTGAGCTCGTGGTGCCGTCCCACGCCTCGATAAATGGAAAGGTTTATGTCAGCGAGGACGTCCAGAGTACAATCATTCCCAAATCAATGATAATGTATAGGAAAGATATGCTGCGAAGAATAAAACTCTGACAGTGTCATTTCTTATTAATCTACTTCACTTGAGTGTTGCCACACTCTTTACATTTACTTCACAAAGTCCAATTCAGGCTATATTAACAGTTTATAACATATGAGAGTTGTATATACAGGTGAAATGACTATTTCTACAAAGACTGAACGTGTTTTTCACGTATTAAATGATCAATTATGGTAATAAGTAACTGGCAGACAAATGTTAACCTTTGCATCATCCTACTGCAGCAATGTTGTTTTCACAAAACGTGACGTCAGGGACCTGCAGTTCTTATAACGAGATTATGATCCTGTGATACCGACGTTCAGGGGTGAGAGTGGGTATTTCTGTGGCGTTTAACGCTAATATTTTGAGCCTTTTCGTTCAATAACTTGTAAACAACTTACAGCAGTGGCTCCTCTGACCTTTTTATATATTGTTGCCATTAACCCACGTTTTTAGGATTTTTAAGTCTTTTTAACTGATCTACAGTTCGGCAAGAAGCGTGCCGTGCCGTGCCGTGCCGTGCCGTGCCAGTGGACTGATCTAACTGATCTAAATTGGTTTGGGCCCTAAACTTAGCAGATACATCTTCTCTTCTCCTCCTTCCATATTACTATCACTGCCCAGTCCTGTAATTCAGGCACATTTGCATTAGTTCCGTTGTAAAGATGCAATGGAACAATGTTTGTGATCAACTTAAATTTAAAGGCGGTGAATTATTCTGCAGTGACTGATAAATATCACATTTTTATAGTGGAACGTTTTCTTTAAAAATGGAGCACAGAAGACTTGTAGGAGCTCCTAAGTGTCAGGAGTTGATTTAGACACAACAACAGAATAAGTGGGAGGTGCTGAACTGGTTCCAAAGCTGCACAAAAAAGAGTGAAACTCACTCCACCATACCAAGATTCTCTCTGTTTTAAATCTGTCGCGTCTGTTTGTTATCTCGCCGCCGCCTCTGGAGCTTAAAGCATTGAGCTCTTTTAACTCTAAATCCCACCTGAAGGACAAAACAATGCTCATGTTGTGTTTTTAAACGTTACACATTTATCGTCTCACGTTATTACGATTCTCTTACAGCAGGGAAAACAACTTCTCTTCAAACTTTGACGTCTACGTCTCTCTGATTATTCCTAAGTAACTGAGTGAGTAGCCAACGACTTGTTATGGGACAGAGTAAATATGGAGCTCAACTAAAAGGTGAATTATTTCCATAAGTCAATTACTCTGCCCACACAGCATCACTGATACTGAGTTCCTCTCATTTATCTTTCTTTAGGGGAACTCCGAACCCTCTGTCTGTCAGTTTTTGGTGCAATAAACAAACCATTTGAGGTTAAACTAGTGAAATAGCTGCTCTCCTATATCGCGAGGACGAGAACGTCTCTGTGCAGCGAGAGGGTGTGAAGCTAAAACAAAGCTGACAGGGCGACTAACATTATGCCTGACACGTTTAGTGAAACAACGCAAGTAATTGGACACGAACAGAGAAGAAATGCATTCACACCATTTTTCTCTAAATACGGTGTGTGAGGCTTCATGGCGTTCAGCTCACACAGAGTCACACTCACAGTCACCGGCCATTTTATTAGACACCACTGCTCAAATACTCGTTAACGCAAAGAACTAATCGGCCAATCACATCGCAGCCGCTCACTGCATTTAGGGATATAGACACGGGCAAGATGACCTGCTGAATTGAAACCGAGCATTGAAGAGTGTTTTTTTAGTGCCTGCTCTGCTGAGGTTGCCGTTACAGGAATCAAGCCGAACAATGCCGAACTGGAGATGAGTTAAAAAGACTTAACAAAGGCTTAAAAATGCGGGTTCATCTCCAACAATTACCAGGAAAATGTCTAAAATCTCAGTATTTAACAGAGGAGTCTGGTGGATTTAGTCACAGCACAAACCCAGCCGCTGTATTTGTGGAGGAACTGAACAAATATTTTGAATGAACTGATTCTAATGATTCAGTTCACTCATGTGTGTGTGTGTGTGTGTGTGTAAAACAAATTCACGCAGCCGTGCAGTGATGACTCGTTGCCACGTTGAGCACTATTTTGTATTTTGGGCTTTAGTGTCAGACAGGCCGGTGTGAGGATTTCAGAAACCGCTGATATAGTGGGATTTTGTTTTTACACACACACACACACACATAACCATCTTTAAGGTTTACAGAGAATTATTCAAAAAAGAGAAAAAGTTCCAGTGAGCAGCAGAGTTCTCTGAGGTCAGGGGAGGTCGGGCTGCTTTAAGATGTCTCAAAAGCAAACAGTTACTCAAATAAGCACTCGTGCAGAAGACCATCACGTTACTACAGCAGATACAGTAGCAGGACAATGGCATTCAGTGCAGATCACTGGTGTTTTCGCTGCTGACGTTGTTATGGTACAGAATAGGAACCACAATACAAATAATACAGTATTTGTGAGTTGACGTACGGACATTACGTATGATTTTTCAGGCACATTTTGTTTCATTGTGGTGATAAACAGACGAGGTGTTTGTGTGATGGTTTACAGGCCGCAGTACAGTACAGTATGTACACGAGCACCATCACACTCTCCTCTTTCACAACAGAATTGGAGCAATCTTTCTTTCCTCCTCGGCGTCGCCCCGTGTGTGTGTGTGTGTCTGCGTGTGTGTGTGATTCTCTGCAAACCCAGAACATCCACAAATTCAGACGGTAAGTGATGTGACACGTCGGCGCCAAACCACACCGACGGCAGAGCACAGAGCCTGGGAGCACATTCACATCCTGTCAAACAGTGTGTTGTTGTGCGCTTGGCACTTTGATTTGATCGCTATCAAGAGTGACACAAAGTCTTGCCGCCGCCATCGCGACATTGTGACGCCAACACGCGGGAGGAGCTCTGATCTGAAGGATGCTGCATGTCGTGTGACACCGCCGTAGCATCCTCCTGTAATTGATCTGTTGGGTACTTCATGTAACATGAGTCATTCATTATAACTGCAGCAGTTTAATTAAAAAGCTCTTGTCTTTCATCACAGCAGACAAGATGCTCTCACTGTAATTGCTAATCCCTGCATAATTAGAAAAACAGCAACTTTTCTGGGCTCGACGATGAATATTTAGATCCGGTTACAAAGTTGACATATTGCCACCATTTCTAGTCATTTATTTGCAAAATAGAACTATATTCCTCTTTCATATGTTGGGAAATTTAAAAACTGCACTTGTCACTTGCAGTGAAAGGTGTCAATAAATTAAATTCTTTAGAAAAGGGCTGCGGTCGACCGAAAATTAACTGTGATAAATCAAAACTATCGAGCCAAGAATAAATCCTACGCCCTCGCGTCTCACTCGTTCCCCTGACAGAGAAAATATATGTGACGTTGACTCACGTTGATGCGACGCTTAATAATAGTTTCAGCCTCTTCACCATGAAAGTGAATGAGAACGAGGAGACGGAAGGATCTGGATCTTCCGCTCGGAAGATGGAGGATTGACTGCAGGGTTGACGCTATTGATTATTGCCCGCGTGCCAAAGCGGCGAGTCTGCTCCTGATCGTGTGTTTAGTGATGACAGAAAATCACTGAGTCACTGAAAGAGACAAAAAAGCATGATTTTATATGTTCCTTTACTGATGTGCTTACAGTATTTATTTATTTATTTTACTACTTAATCTCACACAAACAACACAACCTTCAGGATTGTTAGAGCTCCAGTCAACAAGTCCTGAAATCCTCCATTAAGGATAGCAAGAAAAAAAAAAAAATGAAATGCAAATTTAATTGACTGAACTCTTGGCATTCTGAACATGAATCACATTAAAGAACAACCATAACTTGGTTGCATTATTCATACATACTGGCTTATTGAATCCTCCACTATAGAGCGCACTATATGTTTTTTTTTAAAAAAACCTAAAAGCCGTCCTAAATCAAGCCTCTTCTTTAACTGCGTGAGTTTCCATGTGTAGCGGCTAATTGGCTCTGACTTCCCAGTGATGGAAGTGGCTCACGGCAGAGAGAGAGTTTATTGTAAACGAACCCAACAAAGCCCACAAAAACCTGCTCGTGATAAATGTGCGTTTAACATTCAGACCACACACTGCATGAATATGCTGAGGTAGAGCAATGGCGACTGTCCTGTGAGCCAAATTGTGTTGGGCTTGAGGGACCGTGTGAATCATCACTGACAAACCCTGTGTCTGATTCCGTCTATGCTCACAACACTCTGGCTGAATCCTGCACCTGGAGGCCTGATGGCATTAGCATGAGATCTGTTGGACGAGCGCGTCTTCCCCCGGGGAGATATTTAACTGTTTTTTCTGCAATAAGCCAAAAATGGGAGAAAGTACTGAAATCCAATTTTGTAGGTCGCGAAAGCCGTTTAGAGTCATGAAAAAACAGCTTTTTTTATATATGCTGCAGTTTAAATACTGTCATATTTTATTGTATGTAAAACAGTGGCCATCAGCAGTAAAAATGGGTAAAAAAAAAAAGAGCACTGGTTGCCACAGAAACAATAAGTTTCACTTACATCTATGTTTGGTTAATTCATGCAACAGGCAGAGAGTGGAAGTGGAAGAGAATGATCTCAGGATGAGAGCAGAGAGATGATTGGAAGATTGATTATTTATCTGTCCAGGAGAAAAATGAGTCACGCCTGCATCTGCCCTCAGATCCTTCTGCACTGTCAGCATCTACAGATGCTCCCTGTTGCCATGACGTTTTTCCAGGTGGGTAGTGAGACCTTTAGGTTCGTTAGTGAACAGTGAATAACGTGGCTGCACTTGTGTTATCAGTGAAGCCAGTATTTCAATTTAACATGTTTCCATCCAACGCAGGACCAACATAAGCCCCCTTTTCCACCAACATTTCCAGGAACTTTTATTTACCCGGAACTTATTCACCTGGGGAAAAGAATTCCCGGTAACTGGCGCAGAGGATGAGAATGTTCCAGGTGTGGTACAACTTTCTGAACTCCGCAGTCCAAGATCTTGAGCGTAAGATGGACACCAGCTGTCATTTGGGCTCTACCTGTGACCTTGACCTTGGGAGGTCAGTGTCCTCACTCAGGACCAGGTGATCCAGGTGATGATGCGCCTCACAAAGCCCCGAGACATCACTGAGGAAACAGTCAATTCCCAAGAAAAATGGAGGCGGTGCTTGTGCTTGTGTATGAAAGCAGTCAGTGTAATATACGGCCTGCCTTGGGTGGTGTTTACAAGCATCATGGTGTAAGGACACACAGCTAATATACTGGGCAGTAGAAAAATAGTGTCCCTCAACATCCAAACAACTACTGAAGTCATTTATCAAACTCACTCAGTGGCAGCAGCAGCAGCAGCAGCAGCAGCAGCAGCATGGACTCAGTGCTCAAGTCTGAGTGTAAAGTAAAGGCAGCCAGTAACCTACACACACACACACAGAAAATAAATGTCCAGTTTGTAACACTTGAGCGGGTTTAACGCCAGAAAGTGAATATGCTTTTGTACAAGTGTATTATAATTGCTTTAAAATAAAAACTGTTTGCTCTTCATTGCCTTAGAATAAGCTATTTATACATGTATTCTGCCACTGTGGGTCACTAACCCTTGTCTTGTTTGGTTCCCCTGTGTGTTTGTGCTTTGCAGACGGCGTTTACTGAATTAAACACAGTAAAATGAAACAACAAAAGAGTGACTGACTTGTAGTTGTACGTACAATAACTCGGTTATTTTGAGATATTAATGAGAGCTGTAGAAGACGCCGAGCAACCAAAGCGTCAGGTGTCAGCCCTTTCAGCATCTTGTAGTTTTTTAACATTGTTGTTACTGCAGTGGTGGGTTTTCATAAGTGCATTTTTGCTGCAAATACGTCTTTGAAATGTTCTATGAACTCTCAAAAAAAGGAACAATATAGTTCAGGGAAATGTCAGCGAATTCATTAAAATCCTTGAAAGCCCGAGCGTCTCCGCTAAATGAATAAATGAATGTCAACATGGACATTGTGGATGTTACCCCTGAGGGTTCAGCAGCCACGCGGCCCCTAACGAAAGAACATATAAGCCTGAATTAGTTTAACTCTGTGTCACATTGTATCCATTCCTTGATATTTGGACACACTCCACGTCCCTGTGTGGTCTAAACAAACACCCCACTTTCCACTTTAATCCTTTGAGTGGAGTGGTGGTGCACGACAGGTGAGTGATTGTACTGCATGATTAGACACAGTAGTGGCCTTAATAATGTCAATATTGATTAGATGCTTTGGAACAAGAGAAGCCACACAGCATTAAGTAATAACTGAGCCAGGCTCTGACCATCACTCAGCCTCTGACCACCCTCTGTCGGACCTTCTCTCCACCAATTTGCCAAATCTTCATTATCCACGCTGTTTGAGTCGCCAACATCGCTGATGCTGATTTATGGCAGAATGGAAACAGCCCTGGATTTTTGACGTCGCTAAACGAATGCCACGCGTTCCTGTATTACAGTGGCTGTATGTGCTTCATTATGCCACCTATTGTGCACTGGATCAACATGTATTTTGCTAATTTGCATCAAATTATGGAAATGATCTCATCCACAAAGAGGCTTAATCATATGTAATCACAGGATGTTTTACATTTCTATTTCCATTGAGCGTTGTATTTGAATTAGCTTTAAAGAAACAGGCGGATTATTTAAAGACGTGCCTGACAATTCAATCATTGGCCCCTCTTTTCTCATGAATGCCTTTTGCTTCTCCTGCTATCACTAATCTTGTTTTTCTGTGCAGGTTGAAATGTGTTGACATCGATAGCTGACTCCCACATGGTGCAAGCTTTAGATTAGTTCTCGGAGCACCTTTACGTGTGTTGACAGATGTCTCCCTGCATAGGCTCAGTCGGCCATAGACGCCAGCCGGGTGGAGTGACAGACAGGGTGACGATGCGGCTCAGCGGGTGACAGCGGGACACAGGAAGTCTCCATCAGAGATGTTGTTGACTGAAATTTACCTGCAGCGTCAGAGATTTATCAACACACACACACACCAACCTGAAAATGTGTTTTCTGCTACAGCTGCTGCAGTTAATATAATTAACTTTAATTTTCATACAGATGAACGGTGAGTGTTCAGTCTGCACTTGGTTCATTTATTAAAGCATTCACACTATTTCAATTACTATTCATTATTTCCAGCTTCATATTTCAGCTGTTTCTTTATGTCATATACATAATAGGCCACTCGGGCCATTGGACAAAGCATTAAGTACTTAAATCCTGCACTGAATGGCATCCTACATTATTTATACTAATTAATAAATATTGTAATTCCAACATTGCATTTGATATTGACACCAAATGCAAAGACTCATGCTGTTGCCCTCCAAGTAATCAGGAACAGTTGTAGAAAGCACTGTACCGCCATCTGCTGGCCGGTGCTAAATTTGTTCATTAGTTTGTTCTAACAAAAATGTCTGTCGTTGTTGGGTTGAAAACAAATAAAAGATGCTGTTTATTGATTGTATTTTTGTGAAAACCTACTTTTAAATAAGACGCAAACAAAAAACAAATACCTGTTTAATTTGTCAATAAAACATCTTACTTTTCTCTTTGTGAGTAATTTAACAACGTCATTTCATTTGAGGCAAATCCCTCACACAGTTAATGACTTTACAGTCCAAAGTCGATAATGAGGTGAACACGACCTGCACACAGAAGTTCAAACTTTCTCTGCTTAGATGCCTTTGTTTCCTGTCATTGAATAAAAAGTCATCAGACTGATTCTCACGTTTGTGATGTGTGGATTTTCTCCGGGTTCTTCGGCTTCCTCCCACAATTCAGAAACATGGAATACGGGAATGAGGTCAATTGGACAGAGCAAAGAAATGTTTGAATCATGAAAAAACCTTTGAACCGATGAATCGATTAATCATATTTAAACATGCTACAGTATTTTATTGTTTTATTGTATGTTTGTTCTTAGATCTATTAGGTCACACATTTTTATATTTTACTCCTTTTATTTATCTCTGATGTACAGCACTTTGTTGATGACTGTTGTTGTTTTTTAAAGTGCTTTATAAATAAAGTTGGATTGGATTGGATCTATGTGGCCCTGCAATGGACTGCTGATCTGTCCAGCGTGTACCCCGCCTATCGCCCTATATCAGCTGAGTTTGGCACAGCTCCCCGCCCCCTGGGAGGTGACCCCCATGTGGAAGATAAAGCGGTAGAAAATTGATGGTTTGCTGGTGTGCAGTCACCAGGGTGTTGTGTTCATCCTCACAGCCTGGTGCTGCTTGTCTTTTGGACCCATTTCCATCCAAACATTGTAATTTATCCACTGTATTCTGACTATTGTAGTATCAGTGGGCAGACTTGTACAAAATGTAGGTGTAAGCTGTAGTTTATCACAACATCAGGAGGTGGAGTTTCGCCAGTATGTGAATTCTGGCTGCGGGCAGCACAGAGGGAAATGAAACACTGCTCATTTCCAGATACTATCGATATTGTAATGTTACAAAGCTGGTTGAAAATTGCTTTACGTCCCTCTTTAAATGTGGTGTTGGTGTGATTGATGGGTCAAATACAAAGGTTCACACAACGCTGATAGATCAGTTAAACCCACATCAAAGGAAAACAAAGCAATCCATTGAGCGCAAAGATAAATTTACACCGGCGGCGACTGAAACTGGATTTCCTCGAGTGCAAATCCAATCGCTGCTGACTATATTGGCACACTGGGCTTAATTAACTTGCTGTGGAGTGTTTACTGTCAGACAACAGGGTTTCGTTTTTGCTTTTGATGAATGGTTGATTCCCCTCAGGGGTAAAGCAGCAACGAGCAGCGGCTGAGGAAAAGTTCTGATGCTCCCTCGACTCACAGGGAAAATGATAAAATCCGAATCGTGGAGGAAACATCTTTGGGTGTGATGGGGTCGGGTATATTCGTGCTTGTCACTACGACGGAGAAACATTGTAATTTTCACTCGGTTATTAGATAATGCAGTTGAATGAATGATGTCTATGTTATTGTGTTATTCTTATATAGATTTAAAGTCACTTCCTGATATATTCACTAGACCAAAAACAACTCTTTATTGTGGATTTTTCTGGAAATCTATTCAAGTTCATTCACACATTTTTTTCTCTCTCAGTATGAAGAACTTATTTTAGGTATTTAGTTGAACCAAGGGTTGCATGAGTCCCACCCACCGTGAGACAGTGTTGATAGTGTAGAATCTGAATGTGCAGGTCACAACAAGTTAGTGAAAAGACACTGACTGAATACTATCAGCTTCTTATGATTCCCTTTCTTTATTCAAAACATTTACACCATGGTTGCTCAGTGGCATCACAAAGGCTCATAACTACATCTTATCAGCATCTTATCTGGATCATTTTCATTACCATTACAGCAAAGGTTAACCTCTTGCGCAATGGGTGGCACAGTGTAACCTGAGCTGCACAGAGGTGTTGCCAGTCAATCTCACGCCGCAGTCATTTTCTGGAAGACGGAGGAAGTGAGTCATTTTCGACAAGTCATTGTGAACAATAAATACAGGTGCCGTGTTCTCAACACACGCCAGAACTTCTTATGAAAGTGTTACACCCTTTTCCTCCAAATCCACTATAAACAGACGCTGAAATAAAGTGCAGGCCATGTCAAATGACCTCGGCCTGTAAAAGCCATCTCTGCAAATAAGGGGAACAGATTGACATTTCAGGAAAGGTCAGGTGGTCACTTTAAGAACATTAGATTCATCCTTTTGGGACTCATAAATAGCCCAATCTATTGGCAAATTTAATGGAAAGATGGTCATTAGTTTTTCAAAGGCCAGGCTCCCCCCAAAAATAAACATCCTCTGGGGACCATTAAGTTAAACTTCATTCAAATATGACCATAAATTGTCAAGATATCTTGCTCTGTGCATTCCTACTGTAGGAATGCAAAAACAGTGGGGTCAAAACTAGCATAGCTCAAATAGTGCATGAATTTCACAGTCAACGGTCATTGAGTTTCCTTCCAGATGGACATTTACAGGTTACGAAACAGGTAAAACCTTCCTAGTGATAGAGATTTTAACAATTCCATGCACTGTACCAGATCACAGTCTCAAGCTCATTTGCATATTCCTTGGCAGGTCAGAACACTAGTACAAAAACATTTACACACAAAACATAATGGCACACAACAAAGCAAGTCTTGTTCATCAATATTAACTTAAGAGTGCAATTCTACCTCATGCTTTCGTCTATTTTCATGGGCTTCCTGATTTCAAATGTAAGAAATGACATGGAAACATGGAACAAAGTATGGTCCATTTATTTATTTCTTTATAACAATGTGTTGGTTCTCTTTGAGGATATTTTTACATGTAATTTCAATATTATCAATAATTCCAAGACAAAACATGTATTCCAAGTATGTTCCATGGTAAGAAAATAATGTGTAATCTAGCGCTGAAATAATTACTTGATTAATCGATTACTAAATTAATTGTCACCTATTTTGATAATTGATTAATCGGTTTGAGGTTTTTTTTCACGATTAAAACAAGATTTCTGATTGTTTTAGCTTCTTATATGATCATTTAATTATTCATTTATTTTCTCCTCATAACAACAATATCATTAAAAGTGAATACTTTTTTGTTTGTGGACGAAACAAGACATTTGTGAACATCATCAGTTCAAGGTTTGACAAACACATTTTTTTATCGTTTTCTGATATTTTACGGATCAAATGATTACTCAATGAATCGTGAAAATAATCGACAGATGAATCAATTATTAAAATAATCGTTAATTGTCGCTCTAATGTGAGCTTCGACGTGTGAAACAGTTAGATAATTATCATTTTGTTGAATATAAATGATATTGTGTAAAATATTGGCCTTATCGGCAGAACATGACTGTCCACGATGTTCTTTTTAATGCTCTTTGATTTACCTCATTTGAAAAGCGCTCTTTGTGACGTCAGTGGGCTGGAATGACGTCGGGGACAGCCGCCTTACAAAAATGCTACTTCACATGACGTAGACGCTCAGTGAACAGTCTTTCTCCACCGGGGCCGGTAGCTGCCACAACTGTGTCGTCGTGTATCTGCCGTTTTACTCCTAAAACCCCAGAGGTTTCAACACGACCGTTTGAGCCCACTTTGTTTCCTGTATTTATTTATTTATTTATCTCTCGGTCTGTCAAGACAACAATAAAGCTGACGGTCCTTTTGTAAAGGTAAGATACGAGGGCTTTTTTTTCCCCCTGCGTGGCTAACGTTAGCTAACCGAACTCGGCCGAGCAGCAACTTAGTTTTAGGTTGTTTTTCGCCGTGGACGAAGCGCTAACACGTAACGCTTGAATGTATAAACGGGTGTTGTTGACGTTCGACACAATAACGGTGTCTTATGACCGTTTTAATTTCATATAAAGCGTACCCGGTGCCTGTAAGTTGTTTATCGCCTGTTAGCCATTAGCTCACCGGCGGCCTACAGAACCCCCCTTCAGACGTTGCTGTGTCGACTTCCGGTGTCTGAACAAAGACCTTATAAAATCAGCTGTTTTTTTCATCGACATATATTAGAGTTTAATACCTGAATTTACGCACATTTCCTTTGTTATTGAAATAATTGTAACATGTTAATATTTAAGTTTTTGTATTAACGATGGAACATAAACGGATAAAATGTGTCTTGTGTTCATCGTTTTTGAAATCGTATTTGTGTTAAAGAATGGCCCTAGTGTGTTTAGTGCTACGTTTTTAATTGCCCCAGTCTGACTAGATCATAAAGTACGCATATATAATCCAGGTCATGTTTCGAAATCCGCTTCTCCCTCGGGTGGCGTTTCCAGTGCTTCCTCTTCAGAGTTGTCCTCAATCGTCGGGGTTACATTTAGGTGATACAGTCGGTTAATCCGGGTCGGTGTTCGGTTATAGTTAGGAGAAGTGGTTGGGGTCGATGTTTGAGTTGACGCTGATGAGATGGGACAAAGTAATTAGGAAATGAACGTCGACACACGATCTCCATCTTTGTGTGCTAGGCTAACCTGTCCGGCTCACATTCTTGTACGGACACGTGTTTGCGCTCGTGTGCGCAGTAGTGAAGTTAAAATCAGCTAAATGGTTTAAAAAAAGAAATTCTAAATCTAACACATCAGATGTCAGTATCACTTGATTGTAGGGTTCTTGAGGATCACTGAACGGCTGTGCTAACAGGCCTTTTACGAGCTGCAAACGCCTTGAATTCAGCTTCTTGGATGTACATGTTGTTGTTGGTCACCATCGCACATTAAATCATGTAATCTGATGTGAGGATGAGACATTTAGATATAGTTTCTAACCTGTGTATATACTGTATTTGCTCATTGTTTGTTGTGTTGTTTCAGAGTGTGTTTTTCTTGCTCTGGTTAAAGAACATTCCTTTGTGTTTTTCTGTTCCCTTAATGTTTTAGCTCATCTATTGTGTTCTTGTCTATTGTTCCAGGTCCGCTTTTCCTTCACCATTCCCGGTCATTAATTCTTTTCAGGTATTATTTGTCAAGCCGCCAAAGTGGAGAGTGTCGTTGCAACAGGGGGTCCTTCTCGTTTCAGGTATTGCACATAGTAACACTTAATAAATATATTTTAGTGTAAAACACTCTTAAACAGCTCACATTTAAAACTTGGGGTCTCAACTTATATGGAGAGTTAAAATATTCCTTTTTTTTCTTTTTGGTATCACAGTGTAGGGGGAGGAGGTGGGGGTGCACCTCAGCACTATCCCAAGACTGTCGGCAACAGGTGATTTATTTAAATTTTTTTCCCATAAATTTTCCTTTCATTTTGAGCACTCAGTAATTATATATTAAATCCATAAGCCTCTTATTTTGACCTTTTTAATTTTCATTCTTGCACGGGTGTTTTATGTCAATTCATCTGGGGAAAGTTGGTGCCTCTTTTATTGCTTTTCCACCACTGATTGTGTCTTGTTTTAAACAGAAAAACTAAACATTCTACACCATTTTGTCTTGGCATTTTTTGGTTCTTTGTAGAGAAGAAGCTTCAATCACCAGCGACAGAAAAATAATTTGGACTATGTAGAATGGTTCATTGTTAAAATTACATTTTTAGCTAAAGTCTCCAGTGTTTCATTTGGCATTTTGGTCATAAAAATCTCCTTGAGCTATTATGTTTTGTCATTGTTAAAATCAAAACAGCACTTTTGTGTTAAAGTCATTAGTTGTGACCCTAATTTGGCCATTTAGTTATTTTCATGTGAGTCATTTACATGTTCCTTTAGATTGGGGACAGCATGTGTAGACAACAACCCACAATCAGTTTTTATCACCTTAGGTCACAGTTAAAAAAGGCCCAAATCAACACAAGCTAAAAACCATTAAACACTCACATTTTGTAATAATTGAAGAATTATAAATATGAAATATTTAAAAATAAATTTTGTGTTCTACACGTTTTTCCATAATTTGATATTTTTCCATGACCTTGCAATAACAATGTCTTTGTTAATCGGCTGCAATGAGACAGGGCCACATACATGGTTGCATTTTTCATATTAAAATATCCGTATTGTAACATCTAGCTGCAATTTGTGTTTATTACAGCGAGTTCCTGGGGAAGACTCCAGGTTCTAGCGTTCAGAGATGGGTACCTTCTCGATGCACTAGACGAGATGCAATCCCCTCCAAAGACAACGGGCAAAATGACGCAACCTTCAGGAAAGTGAGAGGGTAAGTTTCTTTTGAAGTCAATTCAGGTGCACCTGACAATGCACGGCACGTCATCAATTTTGGATATACCCTTTGAAGCCTAACTTGCAATTCCTGTTTAACCACCTTGTTTCTCTGCATTAGCATCCTTAATAAGTTGACACCGGAAAAGTTTGACAAACTATGTCTGGAGCTCCTCAATGTGGGCGTAGAATCAAAAGTTGTCTTGAAGGGAACCATCTTGTTGGTGAGTTATATCTTTAACCCTCTCCTGTCATTCCCTTGACCTGTTGCAATGGAGATATAATCTGTTGTTGTCATCGCTGTCTATAGATTGTTGACAAAGCCCTGGAAGAGCCTAAGTACAGCCAGTTATACGCTCAGCTATGTCTCCGCTTGTCTGAGGATGCACCGAACTTTGAACCACCAACAACAGAAAGTCAAGCAACACAAAAGCAGAATACTGTAAGTTTTTGTTTTATAGAAGGAGTTTACTAATGTGTTTTATAGTTTTGGGATGTGTAGATTTGAACAAGGCCTTGTTTTGTTTTTTTCCAGACCTTCAGACGGCTTCTGATTTCCAAGCTTCAAGATGAGTTTGAGAACCGTGCCAGAAATGTTGACCGTAAGTGTAATGTTTGATACCCATGGCTGGTACAAATTGTGTCTATTTTTATGTTCGGGTTGTTAATTATCGTTTTTTTTTTTCTGTAGTCTTTGACAAAGATGATGCCCCACTCACCCCTGAGGAGGAGGAACAGCGTGCTATTGCAAAGATCAAGATGCTGGGCAACATCAAATTCATTGGCGAACTTGGCAAACTCAGCCTTATCCATGAATCAATCCTTCACAAGTGTATTAAAACGGTAAGTCTTGTTAAATCACATTTTAGTTTAGGCATGATATCAGTCTCCTTGTGCCAAAAATGTATGGACGTTTTATTAATTTATTGTTTTTTTTTTTGTATTACTACTTCAGCTCTTGGAGAAGAAGAAAAGGGTTCAATTTGTGGATATGGGGGATGATTTGGAATGCCTCTGTCAGATAATGAAAACGGTGGGACCTAAGCTTGATCATGAAAAGGCCAGGGTGAGTACACGGTAACATCCAAATTACAGTTTCATCCTAAATTTTCCCTATGAGCTATTTATTAACTGGGAAAACTCCCATTTCAGTCCTTGATGAATCAGTACTTTAGCCGCATGAAGTCCTTAATAAACAACAAGGACCTGCCTGCAAGGATTCGTTTCCTGCTGCAGAACACGGTGGAGATGCGTGCAAACAACTGGAAAGCCCGCAAGGCTTATGTTGACAACGGACCAAAGACGATCAGCCAAGTTCGTCAAGATGCAGTAAAGGTCAGTCCAAACACGTTAGTCAAGTTTAGCGTGACCTGTGTCGCATATAATGCCAGGGCTCTGGTCTACAAGTCTGTAATCTGCGTCTAACCGTCGCTCCGGTTTTGTCTTTCCAGGATTTGGGTGTGTTTATCCCGCCTCCAAACGATGCAATGAGGAATGACTACTTCATGGACAGTTCCTCCTTCCTGCCATCAAGAATCAAGTTTGACAGGGAAATGCTCGGTGGGCTGGCTGATATGTTTGGACAAATGCCTGGTAAGTCGTGTCCTTTTTTTAAAATGCCAAAAGGAATTGCCATTTTCTAATGTGTCTGAGTTGTTAATAATTAATGTGCTTTGCTCTTGTGTAGGAAGTGGCATTGGTACAGGTCCAGGAGTCATTCAGGACCACTATTCACCAACCATGGGCCGTCACCGCACAAACCCACTCTTCAATGGCCATATTGGAAATGGCAACGCTTCACACCAACCTCAGTTTGAAGCAGGAAGCAAACCTTTCATAAAAACAAATCAGGTACATCTTGTGTTGTACTTTTTATTTTTATATTGTATTTTGTTTTTTATATTTCATAGTAAATCTATGTGATTGTTACTAACTTGTGCTGTGAAATCTCTCCGACAGGGACAAAGTTCACCAGTTTTCAACCATAAACAGAATCACTCAGGTCCGATGCAGTCTAAGGATATGTCCTCACGGTTCAGCAAGAAAGGAAAAGTTAATGCTGATGAGGTACAACTTTCCTCTGTTCTGTGATCCTGACTCCCTTGTGTCGTGTTGGGTCAAAATGAATCAACATTACTCCATGCATCTATTATAAACGCTGTCTTTTATTTCCCTTTTTCAGATCAGTCTGAGGCCAGCACAGTCTTTCATCTTGAGCAAAAAACAAGTGCCAAAGCTGCAGCCACAGATGAGTATGATCCCACCAAGTGCCCAAGGTTTAACACTGGGACAGGTAACCTTTTTTTTTTCTTAAAAACAAATAAACTGAAATGAGCATGTTTACATGGTAGTTTCCAGGGAAATGTGAACTCATGTGGCCTTTTCTTTGTAGTCTCCTCAGCTCGGCTTGAAGACCAATCCACTTCCTATTCAGGAGAAACCATCAAAGTCGGTTAAAAAAGCTCCACCTACAAAGGAAGAGTTGCACAAAATGACAGTAAGTTCCTGACCGTATGATGTTCTGGCCCGTGTGGCACGTTTGAAGTGTCTGAACACACTAAATCTTAACTGGTCCGTTTCATTTCAGGAGACACTGCTAACAGACTACCTGAATAACAAGAACACTGAAGAGGCATTGAACGCTGTGAAGGACATGAAGGCTCCCAAGTACTTTTTGTCCGAGATGCTGAACAAGATCATAATTCACTCTCTTGATCGCTCGGATGAGGATAAAGAACACTCCAGCACCCTGATCCATGCGCTCTGCACAGAGGGCCTTGTCCCCGGTGAAGACCTGATGACGGTCAGTGTTGTAACACTTCAGGTTTTTAGGACGTGTGGGAATATACAGCATTAATGGAAGTATCTGGATGTTACTTGGTGTTGAATTTCTGCGTGGTTGTTTTTTTATTACAGGCCTTTTTGAGTGTCCTGGAACAGTGTCCTAAGATTGAAGAAGAAATCCCATTAGTGAAGTCTTACCTGGCACAGTTTGCAGCACGTGCCATCATTGCAGACTTGGTCAGCATTGCAGACTTGGCCCATCACCTGGAGAACGGCGCACACTTCCCACTCTTCTTGCTCTGCCTGCAGCAGATGGTCAAACTGAAGGACCGCGATTGGCTGGCCGACTTGTTCCAGCAAAGTAAAATCAACATGCAGAAGATGCTGCCCGGTATGTCCACGACACACGGTCGGCTTTTCAATGATTTTACAAATGAAAAAATGTAAATCTCTTTTACTAATTCTGCTGTTTTGGTTTTTATGTTTCTGTAGAAATCGACCAGAACAAAGACAGGATGCTGGAGATCCTGGAGGGCAAAAGTCTCAGCTTCTTGTTCCCATTGATGAAACTGGAAAAAGAGCTGCTGAAGCAGATCAAGGTGGATCCCTCTCCACAGTCCATCTACAAGTGGATCAAGGACAACATCTCCACTAAACTCCACACTGATAAAGGCTTTGTCAACATCCTTGTCACCAGGTACAGCAGTGCACAGTGACACTAACCACTCGAGTGTTGGGGTTTCTGACGGCGGATTAATTAATTGCCCTCGGTCTTCCAGTTTCTTGCAGTACATCGCTTATGAACTCAACCCCGACGACGACGAAGAGCAGCTCGCTTCACCGAGTAAGGAGCAGCTGGACGAGGAGAAGCAGCTGCTGCTGTCCTTCAAGCCAGTGATGCAGAAGTTCCTACATGATCACGTCTACCTTCAGGTGGCCGCGCTCTACGCCCTGCAGGTCCACTGCAACACCAAAGGCTTCCCTAAAGGTACGCACACTCACAATTCAAGTGCAGCAGGTCTGTTCTCTACAACGTAGACGTGTTTAATGACTGTAATGGTCCCGCTCGTGTTTTTAGGCATGTTACTGCGCTACTTTGTGAACTTTTATGACATGGAAATAATTGAAGAGGAGGCCTTCCTGTCATGGAAAGAAGATATCACCCAGGAGTATCCGGGGAAGGGGAAAGCATTATTTCAGGTACGTCGTACTCCGAACATGATATGTGCTTGCTGTGTGTATAACTGGTTCTACGTGTGTTGTACGGTGTAACTTAGCTGGCATATAATGAAGGTGTCGTATTGGATTTGTTTCAGGTGAACCAGTGGTTGACCTGGCTGGAGACTGCAGAAGAGGAGGAGTCTGAGGAGGAAGATTTCTGAGGAACAAGCCAGAGCCATGTGTTATCAGGATGCAATTTCTTTCTTTTTTTTTTGTGTCTGTGACCCTCTGTCTAAAGTTAACTCCCTCCCCACTCCCTAGAGTTTTTTTTTTTTTTTGGTTTATTTCAGCCACTGTTACAACTTGTTTCACCATGAAAAGTTTGCCAGATCAAGCCAGCTTCACCATCTTGTATTTAATGCTTTTTCCTTTTCCCGTCTTTATTTGATGTCGTACAGTAGATATTTTATACATTTCAATCATCTTGGGTTATGTTTTCTAAACAGTTTGGCGGTATTTTGCAGGAACATGTGCCAGCGCCGTAACCTGACCCATTTTTATCAGGAGTCACCAAGTGCTGCTGAAACTGTTTACAAAGAGAGAAGAGGCTCCAACATACAGCAAACGAGGCTTTTCCTCAGTGTTTTATCAGCATTTGTTAATCAGTTTTTAGATGCACTTTGCTCAACATCTTGAGTCGTTGCAATAGTAAACTACACTTTCCTTGATTTGTTACGTCAACCCTGAGTTTTTAGATCCCTTGGTAATAATGGTTTTCTTGTGCATGAAAACAGACCATTTTTGTCTCCATTCAAATCTCGACCAGGTTTCCGATGACTCGGTCACGATAATGGCCCGTTTTATTTGCACAGTGTGATTTACAGTCTCCCACTATAAGTTTAAATGAATCAAGAGTTTTTATAATGTCTGAAACTTTTGTGCTGTTAGGAATGAATCTGTGTGGCCTTTGCTTTTTTTTTAATTTATCATTAATATGGATATACCTCTAATGAATCTCAGACTATACTTGAACGGCTCGGTTTCAACACTGAGGCAGCCAAAGCTTAGTTTCCTGTGCTAGCTGTTCACCACCACATGTGGATATTTTAAGTCTGTTTGCCATATTTGTCAAGTTTTTAAATTGTCTTTTTATCCTCACAAAATTACAAAGAATGTACTGTATGTGTACACTTGGACAATTTTGGAGTGACAACGAAACTTTGGGTGTACAACTACAGATCAAGCTTGAATAAAGTTTAACAGTTAAATTGTTTTTGTCCTTAAGGTTTTTTTTTTTTAAATCACTGCATTTTGTTTTGAACACATTTTTACTGATTTAAAGTGTTTTTAAATACATTTCACTTGAATTGAAATGTACTTAAAGTTAGTGCTCATGCAACACAGGTCTGTGCTACAAGTGCACGTGGTAACAACAACTCATTTTATGGACATCCTGGATGTCCATATAATGAGTTGTTAAATGTGGCTTTAAAATGTGATTCATTTTATATTGCATTTTTAGTAGTGATAAAGTAGCAATAATTAGTTTTTGTTCATTAAAAACTAGCCAAGTGAATTTGAACTGAAGTATTTCACAAATTCAGTCCATTTCGGGTGCTTTTTTGCTTTATGTAGTTGATGAAAACGAAATATCCCTAGGTCAGGGGTGCTCAAACCTTTTTAATGAGGGCCAATGTTCTCAGACTTTTCTCAACAGTGAACGTTTTCATACAATTGCACTGTTTTATAATTGAATTTTCATTGTCCCAATTATCTTTGTCTATAATTGTTTTTGAATGGCAATTGTAACCAAATCTAAGTCACGCCAAAGTGAAAAGAAATGGGCTTTCTTTCAGTCACAGATGGGTTTTGAACCCGGGGACTTTTGGTTTCTAATTCCTTACCAGCTGACCTAATAGAGGCGGGCCAGACTTGGGACATGCCTGGCTGAGGTTGCTCTGTGTATACACTGTATGTTTAAACATAGTAATGGAAAAAAGCAGCTAAACTCCTCTGTTCTAAGGGTTAAAGGTTAAGCTGCAGGATGAAATAAGTGATAAAGATACAGACGACGTACTGAGACACTTGATATTAAAAGGTATATTTAGATATTAAGTTAACCATTTTACTCATTAATGGTCAACTGTGATGCAAACTGGTTGCACTTTAAGAAGCATTTGAAACTATTTCTTACATTTCTAGTGAGGTTACTGACATTTAAGTTGTCAACCACTTTGATTTTACCCCCCGACATTTCATTTACATTATAGATGAAAAACTGTATTTGTGTTGATGTAACAGTCTCTCAAAATGACTCAACACCATTCCAAAGTCTTTTCTTTCTTTTTATTCAACATTTTGTTGACGCATCTTAATTTGTTTCATGTCAGCGTCTTTGTCTGACGTGGATAGAAAATTGATGTTTACGCCTTTTTAGCAAAACAAACCGTGATAAGACATTTCTAGTGAGACACGAGAAACAAACTGAGGCCGAACCAAAAATACTTCTCTAATCTTAGTCGACACGTACGGACAGAAATCTCCACTTTGAATATAAAGTAAAAAACACAGATGTGGAGAGTTTTAAGTCTATGAGGAGGTTTCCACGGTTTAATCGCTGTCTGACGCGTCGTTGTTGGACGCTTCAGGTTCAGACGCGTTGTCAGAGCGGCGTGGGGAGCCCTCGTTGTCTGAGCCCACTTCGGATCCCCTATCAGATCCTCGGTCGGATGCTGCAACGGGCGAACCGGGCCGAGACTCGTCCGATCCAGATCGGCTCCTCTTGCTCTCGTTGTCCGACTGCTCAGAGTCGGACTGTCGCAGCACCCTCCTCTTCTTCCCTGGGCGGTCGCTGCCAGAGTCATCGTCGGAGCCCGCAGAGCGGCGGGGGCTGCCTGCAGAGCGGCGGGGGCTGCCGGCCTCACTGCCGGAGGGGTTCCTCCCTCCGTCTGAGTCACTGTCGGAGGCGATGCGCTTCTTGTGGCCTCCCTCCTCATCCGATCCTGAACCACTGTCTCTTTGGTTCCTGTGTGGGGAAAGTGCAGCAATCAATGTTACTGTTCTTCTTGTTTGAGAAGAGGATCAAACGTACGGCGACTCTGCTTTTACCTGTCCTCGGCTATTTTCAGTCCATCCTCATCTGAGGAGGATTCCGAGGAGGAGATGATGGCCTTGGACTTGATCTTTCCTTTGAGAGACGGTGGCAAACGCTCAGGTTTGGCCTACATGTGAGAAATGTAAGAAGCAAGAAGTGAGGCATAAAACCTTCTTCAGAATAAAAGAGAGAAAATCGTGGAATATCCCAAATGACCTTCTCGATCCTCTTGCGTTCTTTGGGTTTACGCTGCTTCTTGGGTCGGGATTCGCCTTCTTCATCGTCACTATCGTCGTTTCCTGCTTTCGTCGGTCTGGAACGCAGGAGAAATTGGTCATTAATACGTGCATTTCTTTATTATTTTTTTAAAAAAACATTTGGATTCACGACAGTAGAGTCACCTCCTCCTCTTTTTCTTCTTCTCTCCATCCTCGCCCTCGTCCTGCTCACTGCCGCTTCCGCTCTTCCTCTTCTTCTTCCTCACTGGCAGATCCTCGTCAGAGTCGTCATTGACAAACTCGTCCATGTCTCCTTTCTTACGCTGTGGAAGAAAAAAAAAACAAAACAACGTTACCAACGCTGCGTTCCACACGGTTTCAGACTGTGCTGCAGGTTTCCAACACTCACACGTCCGCCACCGCTGCCTCCCTTCTTCTTTTCTTTGGACGATTCCTTCGAGCCCTCGGCGAAGGTGAGCAGGCTCTTGGTCTTCTCCACGTACAGAGCTCTCTGCTCCAGGAGCTTCTTCTGTTCTTCCACCTCTCTGTTCCGCTTTTCTTCCTAACAACATTCAAGCCAGACGGTTGAAGCCAAACGTGAAACCACGTCGCGGCGCGTCGTACTGTTGGACGGTGGCTTTTATACGTTACCTGTTCCTTCATCAGCTGCTGGCGCAGTAAGTCCCTCTCCTGCTCCTGTTTGGCCCGGAGCTCCTTCTCCTCCTCATCTTGCTTCCTGGCTCTTGCCACGTGGTACTGAGCCTGACTCAGCAAGTCGGAGCACTGCCTGCAATCCCACAACACATCCATACCAAAGTAATATTATATCCAGAGCTGATTTAAGATTCAAGATTCAAGATTCAAAGTGTTTATTGTCATATGCACAGTAAAGAAACACGTTTCCCTGTACAATGAAATTCTTACTTTGCTGTCCACTCAAAAAACACCAGCATAAAGTAGAAAAGTATAAATATACATAAGAAAAATATAAATATTACAAGAAACTAAAATAAAATATATGCATAAAATAAGTGTAAACATATGCATATATGCAAGGAATGAGAATATTACAAAAAAAAAACTAACATAACATATATGCATAAAATAAGTGTAAACATATGCATATAAACAAGAAATAAGAACTGTACATAAAGTGAATACTGGTTGTGCAGTTTAACAGATTTAAAGTGACAAAAGGTCCCGAGTGCAACATTCAGGAGGATTGAGTGGCCGACACTGAATACACGACACAGACGCATGTTTGTGTGGGTGTGGAATGGATTTGAATGTAAAACCAGTTGGTTTTCATAGCCTTGAAATAAGCCTTGCTTTACAGAGACTGCCATCTTGTGCCGCCATGTTTCTACAGCAGGTCTGCATCGACATTGTGCCGTGTCAGGACTCCTCTGCCTCGCTCAAATGTCCAATGATTCGAACAACGTGCGCGATCTTTCTTTTTTCTTTTTTAGTTTAAGTTTCTAACATGATTACGTCGTTTTATTTCTCAATACATTCTGTCAGCATGTAACACAAGCATGAATTCAGACTGACCTTGCTTCAGAAGCAGCAAGAGCGAGGTCAAACCTCATCTTGTCTCCGGCCTTGCTGAGGTAGCTGAAATACCTGTGTGAGGAGGAGGAGGAGGAAGAGGAGGAGAAAAGGGTGTGAACAGGCTGAGAAAATAGATGATAAATGAGACGGGCTGTGTGATGTCAGTACCTGTGAGCCAGCTCCAGCTCTTTGACGGCACTGAGCACAGCCTTCAAGTTGCTCTTCTCATCTTTCAGCACCAGAGTGGCCAGTCTCTGAAGCACCAGGGCCACATTGAACATCAGCACTGTGTCACTGGGTGCCACGTGGCGCGCCTTGTTTGAAACGCACCAAAAACACGTTAAAACACACGTGTTTTGTTGCATAAAACAGAAGTATTGTTCGTTTTTGCCCCCTCTTTATTTTACCTTGAGTAGCATCTGCTTGCACTCGTGGAGTTTACCACATTTGAAAAGCGCCCGTGCGAGGTACAGCAGCACCTCCGTGTTCTGGTATTTGTAGAATTTCTTCAGGCAGTTCTCGTACTGTGGCGCAGTTCAAACACATTTCGCTGTATTTCCAGACTCGGTGAACTTTATATAAACGGTAAACCTCGAACGAGCCTCTTACCATCTGCACGGCGCTGATGTACTGCTTTTGTTCCACGTAGATGTGAGCCAGATTCAGCCAGACGTCGCTGATGTCCGCCGTGGCCTCCCTCACCTGTGCAAACACGTCGCGGGCCTCTCTGTAGTAGCCCTTGTGGGCAAGGACAGCACCTGGACCAGAGAACGTGTTATCGTGCACATACTAGAGAATGAAGAGAACAAATGCTGGAAAGAAGCATTGAAAGCTTCACTGACCGATGCCATTGGCAGCGTAGAGGTTCTTGGAATCGTTGCGTAGGACTTGTTTGTAAATGGCCAACGCTCGATCCTGATGTCTCTTTTCCTGTCGAGACAGAAACACAGATGCCAGATGTTACAGACTTTTAAATAAGGCTGCTTGGGGCCAAAGTGAGTGCAATGTTTGTTTATGGCGTTGTTAACGGCTCCATTAGTGCCTTTATTGTGTTATGATAGTTATTATTATAGCTTTTATTGTATTATGAGGAGTCAAAGGAGTATATATTAATCGATTGATTGAAAACATTTCTGTATCGCATATAAGACATTAAGTTAAAGTTAAATACTTAGCAGCTGGGACGATGTATAACTTAAAGATAGTCGTTACTTCAAAGGTCCAGTGAGTAACATTTAAAACATAAAACATTTGAAATTGAATATACTACCCATAAATAAATTTGTATGAGTGCATGATAAGTGTTAAGTTAAGATAAGTGCGAATAAGTACTTTTTTGTTAGGATTTCTGTTAAATAAAGCTTTCTGCACCTTCTCTCTGTCTCTGGTCGGCTGGTGCAGCGTCTGCAGCCAAACGTTACCCAGAGCCAACATGGAGTAGGTGTCGTTCTGCGTGGACGGCTGCTTCAGGATTCGTTCAAACTTCTTTTGGCCCGGCCCCCACTCCTGTTTCGCCAAGTGAAGGTTTCCAATCAGGGACCAGGCGTCGGGATGATCCTACACCGCGGAGCAAACGTCAGAGGATGAGAGGTTAGCGTCAGACTTTATTTGTCCACGTTCTCATAAAAAACAGACGACAAAGTACCTGGTTGATCTGCAGGGCTTCTTTGAACCAGTCTGATGCTTCGTAAAAGTTCCCTTTGTCTCGAGCCATCGCTCCAAGACGCAAGTAACCTGTGAGCCAGAAAGTGTCAAAGATATTACAGACAAAACAAACCTCAAGTCTTCATGGTTTCATCCTCTCTTTGTTTATACTGTGTCGCGCTTACAGTCCACGTAGTTAGGATGCTCCCTGAGAATGTTTTTGTAGAGTTTCTCCGCTTCATGGAATTCACACATAGCCTCGTACAAACGGGCCAGATTGTAGGAGGTGGTGACAGAAATGGCGTTGTAGTAATGCTCGTCGTGCTCTCCCTCAGCTTTGGCCCGATCCAGAGACGCCAGGAAATATTTCTGGAGGAGAAACAGGACCCCGACTTTGAAATAGATGTATATTTGAGATGAATCAAATAATCCCATCAGGCTGGTGCATGTTGTTAACTTACCTTGGCTTCTCCAAGATTACCCAGCCTGAAGTGCAGAGCACCCAGGTTGTTGAGAATCTCAGGAGGAACATCAGCCTGCACCTTCTCCTGCAGAATTCGAGTGGCTGTGCCATAAGCAGACAGCGCTCCTTGGATGTCAGTCTGCTCCAAGATCTGCGCGAGCTCAATCCACGCCTCCACATCATCTGGATATTGCTCCGTTACCTTCTTTAAATGACCCTTAGAAAACAAAAACACACATCAAGGGTCAAAAATATCTCTCCAACGACACACTGACACGCGTTGTGTACATATTTGCATACGTTATGTGCATATTTACATACTTTGGCAATGTCTCTCTTTTCCTGGTCGTCAGATGTTGCATAGAGAGACCCCAGGATTTTCATGGTTTCATAGTTATTGGGGTAGGCCTTTAAAACCTTTTCAAAGCACTGTGCTGCGTTTTCCTTGTCTCTCCGGTACACGTACATCTGTCCCAAACCAAAGAAGGGCAACACGAAGGTGGACGAGGCAAACTGAGTTGCCTGGTAGTAATACTGAAACGCTTGGTCGTAGTCGCCCTGAAGAGAAAAGTGTGAGATATTAGAAATGCAAATTGTTAACACAGAAAGTGAGCAGTATGCTCGCACGCCGCCGGGGTGGAGCTTACCTGTACGTGAAACGAGCGAGCTAACTGGTAACAGCTCTCAGCCTGCATGGCTTCAACTTCAGTGTTGTGGAAAGCATGGAGGGCCAGATGCTGCACTTTACTGTAGTCCTGATAGGAAATACACACCACGACGTCATGAGTAAGAGCTTAAAGACACAGGTTTAGATGTGTGTAAGGATTTAACTAGTGGCTTACCTTTTTGAAGAAGAAGTGGTTAGCGAGGTGGTTGAGCACCATGGGGTTGCTGGGGTCGATGGTATAAGCCCTCGACAGGAGCTGCACGCCGTTCTTGATGGAGTCTGCCTCCTTGTTGTTGAGCTCCAACACCGCCAGACCAACGAGAGCTCCCACACACTTTGAATTCAGCTCTAGGGCACGACCGAAAGCCAGGCGAGCCTTCTCCAGTTTGTTCAGCTTCACAAAACAGTGACCCATGCCCAGTCTCACCTCCGCTGGTAAGAGACAAAAACAGATAAAGGGATTATCTATATTTTGTCTATTACTGAAATAATCCATCATCTGAAGTCATGCGATGACTTGATTCTGTCAGTAGTAGCTGCAGCAACATCAATGCAACGTAAGTTGTTTACCTGGGCATCCGGGATTTGTACGTAGAGCCTTTTTGTAGTATGCTAGTGCTCCTCTATAATCCTTTTTATTAAAGGAGATGCACGCTTTACCTGTTGAACAACAATAATGTGAATAGTTCAGTCAATCACAGCAGTCAGGCCCAATCTCTGTCACTTTAATATTTTACCAAGTAAGGCAGGGATGTTATTGGTGGACTGATTGAGGACAAAGTGGAACTGAGCATCAGCCTGGTCCATCTTGTCTCCTTCCAGCAGACAGAAACAGGCTCTTCCCAATAAATGGTTCTGAGTGACACAAGAGCATATAGCATTTTATAAAAGTGCAAAAATACAGAAGTCGCAGCACTTTTGGCTGACGGACACATTTCTTACCTGATCATACATGATGATCTTGTCTGCCATGGTATACAGCAGTGTGGCCTGCGTGATAAGCTCTTTCTTGGCATCTTTGTTTTTCTCTTTTCGTGCTTGCTGGACATAATAAGCAGCCAATGTGTCCAAACAGGTCATCTGGTCTTTCTCGTGGTCTCTGTAGTCCAGGTTTCCATCGATGCGAGCTGCTTCTAAAAGCTTGACAAAATCTTCTGTTTTGCCCTGCTTGTAGTACTCCAGCTGAAAACAACAAACGGACAGTCTGTGATGATGCTATACGTGAATCAATCTGGATTAATGTCATCAGTTTCTTTATGATACTGTCATTAAGAGTCTGAAGTAGCTCCACTGACTCACCGCCAAAGCGATCCATATGTGCAGCTGTGTATGCTCCTGCTTCAGAATGCTGATGACCTCATCTCCTTCTGGCAGCTGGTCAAAGTCGAGCTCAATGACCTGCAAGGTGCAATTTGTTTACATGACTGAGTATCAACATCTGTAAACAAGACTCGTTTAGAACATGGGCTTGGTAACGATTATTTTATTATATTTTAACTGTGATAACCTTTTATGGTCTCTGAGTATATTAAAAAAATTGAGGCTGAGGATGAAAAACCAACAGACGATCGTTTACAGTAGTTTTAAACATCATCAAGGGTTTATTCTGGAGCTACAGTTACAATCATAGCAATATACATATTACAACAGATCTATACATAGCGCAAAGACTGCTTGAATCAATTAATGTAGACTTGGTTTTGAAATTTTATTCACTAATTTCAACAACTCAGGTAGTAAGGAATCGTTTCGAGGGCAATACGATCTTCAATTTGTAAAACAAACGTTATATATATCAATATAAATATAAATAATGTTCGTTATTTTGTACAATGTCTGCATCAGCTGTTTACTGTGTCTGAGTTAGCAGCCAACACAACACTTTATTTAAAGTTTACTGATACATAAACCGATGCATACTATTATTTTAAATCACAGCAACGTTACCTGTACCTGTAAGCCTTTGAAGATTACTGCATTTACTAAGAAAGAAAACTACATTCACGTCAACCAACAACATATTCTAACAAACTTCTATTACACAGCAGAGACAGACTACATTTAAATAACTTAAACCATGATCAAAACGAACATTTATGCACGTAGTTAAAACGTTATAACGTATGCCTTTGCTGATTTGAGACACACGAGTGTTTACATTAAACGCCACTAACATTAACGAACTAATCCTAGCTAGCGTTAGCATCGAGGACAAGTAGCGCGCGGCGAGGTTCATTTCACACAAAAAAACCTTTTTAAATGTGTTTTTACCTCATCGGTGTCCCGTAAAGGGATCTCAATGGAGCCTCGAGACATCGTGGCTGACGATAAATCCTCCCGAAAGCTGATTTATTGATTTAAAACTATCTGCTCCCCGCGGTGTAACAGTGGTTACTTCATGCTTCCGATAGGAAACAAATAAATGTTGGGAGTGCAATCAAATTTGTGTCCGGCCAGAAAAAGAGACAACCTCAAACTTTGGTTCCCCGGGACATGGACGTAGTACGACACTGATGAAAACACGGTTGTACATTTCGATAATATGGGTTTTACTCTGGTTTTAATGAGTTTTTTTTAATAAATAAAAAACTGCATAAAATGTCCAGTCGTATGTGCTGTCGTACATTAGAAAATAATATCGAAATATTGATATGTAGTCATGTTTAAGTCGCCCTGTTAAAAGCAGGTTGAGCTATGAATTCCAGGAACGTCTGTTTGTTTGTTCTTTCGTTCGTTCGTTTGTTTGTTTGTTTGTCTGTCTGTCTGTCTGTCTTTTGTTTGTCTATTTGTCTGTCTGTGTCGCTTGACAGGCTCCAAAGGACACTTGCCTTTGATGACTTTGGAACAGAGTAAAGGTAAAAGTGTGAAGCACGGCGCACGTGACGCTGCTGCACGAGTTTTAATCAATTCATTTTTATGGCAGAAACTTATAATAATACTGATGAAAACAGGATAACAATAGTTGAAAATGCTGACACAGCATTCCCAACTTATTGTGCTGAACACTGTTATTGTTTGTTAAACTGGAATCATTGAATGTTGGAAATGTTTGTAAAGTGTTTGCCAGTCAATCTAAATTGGGTTTTTTTTTGTTTTTGCTGTACTTGTATCACCTATATTGTTATAGGGGATTTAATTGATAAGAACATGTTTTAACTTTGTTAAAGAAAGTAGTAAAAGTTAAGTATTTGCATTTGAAAATGAACCACCTCAAATGTGTTTAGATGTGTGTCATGTGAAATACAGACAATATTGAAAGAAACTTTTTTAGTAGCAATGTTTTTTTCTGAATAGATTCATAATTATTTAATTACTGCACACACACACACACACACACTTTTAGCTGATCTAACAATGTCCAAAGGTGGTAGAAATGTTTCTGGACATAAACCAGTGAATTTAAATTTCAACTTCATTAAACACATCCTTGTCACGGAGCTCCGCAGGGCAGCATTTTGACACAAGTGGGATGAGGTGGGGGAGTGGGAGAGTGGGGGGGGCTGCAGGATGTCAGCTGCTTTTGATGTGAAGCAGAGGGGGGGGAAATGCATAAGAGCATCTTCAGGATTGTTTTGTGCTAACATCACAGTGAATTAGATGACGACAGGACATCCAATAATGAGAATATAACATTTGATATTTTACGTAACAATTTCTTCAGACAGGACTTTCTGGGACCGAGAGGTAAGAAGTTATTCAATGATTTGTTTCCTCTAAAAAACACGTTTAGAAAATGTTAACCTGTACTGTGTATAAGCTATTTTTTAACACAAATATGTAATCATTTTGGGTTGTTTTTAATCACATTTTCCTCCTCCAGTGTAGGATGACAGTAAGTGGATGGATAATATGTAGTCTCTTGAGAAGAACCCACTGCATACATGTGAGCATGTTTCACTTCACATCTTAATTCCGTCATTATTTTTGGCCATTTCATGTCTGTGTCTTTGTTTCTTTGAGCAGCATGATTCAAAAAAGTAAAGGACTGATTCTGATGCAATTATCTGGGGATGTAGGTTATGGCCTAAGGAAGAAGTGATTTGATTTTGGTGGCGATACAGCCTGGTCTGGAGCCAGGATTTTCTTTTTTATAGTTGTTAACCTTGTGAAATAGCCCAGTGTATTGACCTTGTGGGAAAAATCAACAGCCTCTGCAGATGTTTGGTGATATCTTTTGTTTGCATGCATGGTTCTCTTCTTTTTGTCTGTATGTCTGAGATTGTGTAAACGCGGGTGAACTGTATTTAATTTAATTTATTCAAATATCAGGTGATGTAGGAACGTGGAAGTCCAGAGACTCAGGGGAGACAAGCACAATGACGGACAGCAACAATGGTACTTGTTGCTGTTTATTTACTCCTTTATGATAAATATATATATATACATAACTGCACTGTATTAACTCGCTCTGTGTGTATTCTTCCCATGCGTGGGAAGTGTGGGAGTCACCTGGTTGTGGGACTACGCTTGAGGACAAAAATGACTCGAGTGGATTCTCCGAACATGAGCTTCTCGACATCATGTACGACACATGTAACGCCTCAGACTCAGGTAGACGAGTTCATGTTGCCTTCCACAGAATTCCCCTGCTGTGGGATTAATAAAGGACTGTCTTATGTTAACACAGGTTGAAATACTTTTTTTATTCCTGCTTCCCTCTCATCCTCAGGAGAAGTGTTGGCCTCCAACATCGTGCAGTATCTCAAGACCATGACGGCTCAGAGCACAGGGCAGGACAAACTGGCCGCTCTGCAACAGCTGCTCGACCCAGATGGTCAGGACCCACATGTGAGCAGAGACACTTTCCACTCCACCATGAGAGAGTGGATCGCCCAGTGCAGCCAGGACAGGTGGATATTATTCTGGATGTCTTTGAATGTTCAATCATCATATTCAAAGCTTTGTCTTGATTGACACTTTTGTAATCCTGATTTTTGCACTTAATTACAATGGGGAGAACAGAGCAAATATTCAAGAAAAGAACAAACTAAACACAAGGAAGAAGCATCGTGTGACTCAAGACCTAAAAATACTTTATGTTAAAACTGTTGTGCGTAACTGCAAACCAGAGTACACAGTGTATTCATTCTACTGCTAAAAAAACAGTAAATGCTTCTTGTTTTTAAATTAAGTTGCATTAATATTTTATTACGTCGACATCTCAAGACAATGTCAAATAGACAGTGTCCATGTTATTTTTCCCTAAAAGGGAATTCTCGGCAAGAGGCGCGAGATTCTCTGTGCACATTCATTTGCATATTAAATGTTCTGCACTAACAAAGTCTGACCTGCTCCTGTGTTTCAGTGCTGATGTGGATGACGGTGATGTTTCTTGGCAGGACTCTTCTAAAGAGCCTTTAAATGGTAGGCTGTTAAGTCCAGAAGTTCACAAATGTCTTTTTTCTTTTTTAAGTATTCACAAAGCGTGTTTTCTTCTCACAGGGTTGGATTTCTCATGTTCTCAAAGCAAAGCAGCCTCGTCAGAGAGCCACCAGTGTTCCTGGTTTGTTCTTTCACTAATTTAACCACAGCATGTGTCTTTACCTCCCGTAATCACGTTACATCACTCCTCACAATGAGCTGTTTGTTTGACCTCAGTGATGGAAAAGACCTGTTTGCCATTGTGGCTGAACTGAAGCACGCTCACCACAAACTGAGCGAGCAGAACAGCAGCCTGATGAGGACGGTGGCTCAGTGTGAGGACGTAAACCTGCAGCTCACGCTGGAGATGACTGAGCTGCGAGCAAAGCTGGCCAGGTGGGATTATCAATCTCAATCTCATGTAACTTCATTGTTTCCTTCATCACGTTAGAGAACAAACATTTTAGCAGCTTATATTAAAATAGTTCACATTTTTGGACCCTTGTTCTTCCAGTTCTTCTGCGTAAATGTCCTTGAGCACATCTCAAGGACATTTTCACGACCCGATCAAAACAATAATTGTCTTACAACATCCCTTCATGAATGGTTGGAGGACTGATTCACGTGTGAGATTAAAATAATGCTTACTAGTAAATATAGAGATGTTTTTCTCTCTTTCTCTTAGTGATTCAATCATAGCCACTTTAAATAATAACAATCATTTCTTGCTACACCAACGCTGCCTCACGCGGCTTCCACTGGCAAAGCGAGTAATGTTTTTCTTGGGCTTTCTTGCCTTGTGTTCCTCGACTGACTCGTCTGTATATGTATATAAGGTGTTCTTGTAGTTTTTATTCAAGAAGAAAACAGAGCAGGAATCAAGGATTTTTAATTGTCATGTGTACAGAGGTAAAACACGAGCTAAAGATAAGCAGGTTGTGCACTCTTAATATTGTGCAAACAGAATAATTAGAAACACTCGCAGTCTTTATGACGGAGTGTGTGTGCGTGTGTGTGTGTGTGTGTGTGCAGTTCCCAGCGCTCAACAGTGAGAGTCCGATCCCTGACAGAGGAACTGGAGGAGACGCGTCGTGCGTTTAAAGAGGCCCAGGAGAGAGCCACTCGTACCCAGAGCAGCTGCACCAAACTGGTACATTAAACAATGAATCGTCTCCTTTTATATTCACAGTTTGGTTTACATGTACAATTACATTACACAATATATGTTTTGCATTTCCAGAGCAAAGAGGTTGAATGCCTCAAAGTCCACATCAGGAGGCTGGAGGACAAGGTACCGCAGATCTTACGTGTTGTTGTAAATGTGTGCACCGTCCTTTATCACTCGTATGAAAGCATATTTTTATGTCCACACAGAATGAAAAAGTCACCTTTGAAAGGACGTGTTGTGAAGAGAGCCTCAACAAACTGAGGAAAGTGAACACTGAGTTAAGGGTGAGAGCAGATCAGTTAAAGCTTGTGTGTTTGATTCGCCGCGAAACAAGTTTGCACGGACGATTAAACGTCTTAATGTTCACAGGGAGAACTCGAGGAAACCCTGGTTATGTTGAAGCAAAGAGACAGAGAACTCACAAAGGTAATCGCACACTAATGAAGAAAGATGAACACGTCACATTTTATTTTGTCTTTAACTTTGCTTTCAAATCTGTGCAGAAAGACGTTCTTATGGATAAAATGAAGAACTCTCACATGGAGAATCACAACATGATCATGGTAGGAAACACAAACTTAATACTTGAAGGGACCTTAGATTTATGTATATATATATATGTGCATTTAATCATGTTAACAATACATTTAAATGCAGTCTGACACCAACAAAATCATAAATTGAAACCATGCAACATTAAATGTGAAACATTTTTATTGAATTCTAGGTTTATATGCATTTTGAATGTACAGTATTTGACGTTTGACGTCTTTTGCAGGATCTGCAGTCAGAGCTAACGAGATTACAGGAGCATTCACACCAAGTTCTCCTGAGGTATGTTTAATAAATGCCACAACCTTTTTTGTGTGTGTGTGTGTGTTAGTAGTTGGGAGGCACTTTATACACGTGTGTTACAAAACTGTTTGTTTTTGTTAAATATGTCATAGTTTGAGGTGCCCAGGGCAAATAAACTGAAGTTTACATGTAAAACAGGTGGATCATCTTTCATATTATTGTAGGAATTAAACATATTTTGGATAAATTCGACATAATTGCACAGGTAATTGAAACTGTGTGACACTAAAACTCTCGACTCTCGACTCAGGTACGATCGACACCCTGTCAGCTCTCAGAGTCTCTATGGTCGGGAGCCTCCAAACCGCCGCTCTCTACAGAGTGAGATGCAGGAGATGCAGCAAGTAGGAATTTCTCACCTCTCTCAGCGTATCTCAATATTGCACTTTGTTTAACCGTCGCTGACCGCGTTAAATCCCTTTGACCTTCGTTACCTGCGACAGCATCACCGAGGTCTGGACGACATCGGCCTCCCGTCCCTCCACACGCACGGCGATGACATTCAGAGCATCATCCACAAGATCAAGAGCACAGAGATGGCTCATCTTCTGCAGAATAAGTATCCCGAGAGGGTGAGGAGAGACCAGAGCGTCACCGCGGGACGGACATTATTACACGCGATAATATGTCTTCTTATCTGTTGTGTTTCATCTCTCACACACAGGACTCTGCTCCTGTAGAAACACAGGGCAGGCCTTTTCCCCAGCGCCAGCAGCAACAGGCAAGCATCAAGCAGCGGCTCGTCAATGTGTATGTGAGATTTTTTTTACCTCCTTTTCTCCTGTTATGGTAACAGACTGGGTTTGTTTGATGTGAGCCTCTGTTCTTAGATGCTTCTACTTGCCAATAAAACAGGGGTATCTGGTTTGACATTTGAGTTTTTATAGGCATCTCTGTTATGCACCAGAGATGAGGTTCCTGTCTCATGTGCACGAGCCTGTAACGGGCATAAGTGCAGTTTTAGTGCCCCACGGTAAATACAGACATGACAGTGTGTAAAAGACGTGTTTATAAAGCTGTGGTGGTGGTTTCAGGCTGCAGGAGCTGGAGCTGCAGAAGTATGTGTGGGAGGAGAGCGGGGACAAAGCAGAGGAGCGCTGGAGACCCTGGGACAAGGAGCAGAAGCAAAGCCACACCGGGTTCAAGCCTCCGGTCCAGGACGGTAAGAAGGAGGCCGTGGTGAACTGGTGGAAAGCTCTCAGCAGCGTGCAGGTCAAGTCCCAGGTAAAACCAACGCAGTCAGTTCAGGAGCACTCGGAGACTCAAGAGAAGCTCCAGCAAGCAGAGAAGACGATCAGTGATATGCGGGAGCAGGTCTCCCACCTGCAAGTCTCTCTAAGATCTGCACTGGAGCGTGGCACTGAGCAGAAAAACACCTCTGTCTGTCACACTGACAAAGAGACCAACACCAAAGAGAGACACGAGGTGGACAGAGCCGTGGGGACGGAGGTGAAGGGTCAGAGGGATGCTGCGGTGATCACGGAGATCACAGGTGGCGTCGCTTCACAGCAGGAGCAAACTCGGCTTCAGGTGACGGCGAACGGAGTCCTGTCAGCCCTGAAGAGGATGGAGGCGATGGTCACCAACGCTCTGGAGACGGCCGAGTTGGTGAGAGAGAGCGAGCAGAGGATGATTCAGGTGAGAGCGAGGATGGAGAGCATCACGCACCGGGTGGAGGAGGCTCTGGGACGAGCGAGCAACACCGAAGTACAGCTGAACATCCTGGAGGCCAGGTCCACCGAAGAAGCTCCAGATCTGGTCTGTTGTTCATTTGCTTTATATCAGAGTGAAAGTGAAACTTTACAGAAACTTGTAATGATCTTAATTTTGAATTTAGAAAAGGTCACTGTCCTTTGAGTCATACGAGGTCATTTCATTTACAGAACACAACAGAAGTGACAACTGCGATCCACATTAAACAGTGTGGGGAAAATCATGCAATGGTAATTATGGCCTTTGTGAAACATGAAACACTAAATATCGTTTAAGTAAAATAAAATCTATATTTTTCAAGAGCCTCATTCCTCTCGGAACCAAGTGATGTGCTCTTGTTTTGTGAGTCTGCATATTTTTAAAAGATAATATCTTTTTTAAACCGGTTGAATTCTTATCGTTTTGTGTAGACCTTTAGAAGGAAAGCAAAAAAAAAACAGTTACAGGGAGAACAGGCATGCTGTACGCTGGTGAACACATGATTGTGTGTATTTTGTGCCTCAAGTGTTTTTGCAGAAATATTTCGAGCAGTTTTTAAAATAATCAGGAAAATAATCTATTTCAGAGGAAAGCAAACATATAGATTATAGATTTGTAATACTGATACTAATACTAATCCAGTAGTTTACTAATTTTTACATAATATTCTAATGTAGTTGACAGGAAGTTGCAGTTTTCTCACTGTACTTTCTTTTTTCTTATTTTTGGGGAAGAATCCATGTATCAGTGTACCATCAGTGCTGCCAGCTGAGCCTGTACCAGAGTCCACATGTGTCACGGCTGAGTCCAGTGCGGAGTCTGAGAACAGAGCAGAGATGCCTCCTCCTCCTCCTCCTCCTCCTCCTCCTTCTCCTCCACAGTCTCCCGTAATCCCAGAAGTCAGCGAGTCTCCACAGCTCCCCATCAATGGTATGATGGCTGCATTACACAAACAGGGCTTCAGTGCCGTCGTAGTTGCCCCGGTACACTGTAGGACACAAATAAATAAAATCGACTTCCTTTTCAGAAGGGCAGTCCCCGAGGACGTCTGAAAATAGACTGTGCAGATATTTATATTGAACCCAACAGCTGGTACAGTTAGAAGACGCAGAGTTTTATCTCTGAGGGAGTGTGTTATTCATCAGAGGGGGCAGAGAGGAAATTAATGGCAGTCAGAAAGGGTCAAATATGTTTTAACTACATTTTATTTCTAATTGGCAGCACATTCGTACCTTGAAACCACTGTTTTGTGAATCTGTTCCCTGTTGTTTGGTTGCAGAACTGGAAAAAGCTTATACAACATTGACTACAGCTGCCAGTGAAGAGAATGAATTCAGAAATCAAATGAAAAGCTCAAACCCAGCAGAGTTTTACCAAAGCTCACTTATTAAAAGGAAATGTTTTGTTAGTACAGCCTAAGCTCACTCATCTCCAGCTTCATATCGACATAAACGATGTCTTCAAACCCTGACGGTCTCTGCACATATGTCGTAATGTCTCACAGTGCAGAGTCGTTGGTTCATAATAAAGATGTGCGTTAGGAGTATGGCAGAGTTTGCTGAGAACCAGTGAGTGGAAACATTCTGTTTGTAAAGGACAGGCAGTAGTTGTATGCATGCATGTCCACATGTAGGTTTATTTATAGCCTCACATTTACACTGCTAGTTTGCGTCTGAAGCAATGTTGACCTAGTTTAGCATCAAAATCACCGGTGCTACTGATTCTGTTCAGTTTATAGAAGTCAGGACAGAGTGACCATGAACCTGCATGCACCCTGAAAGTGATTACGCTAAACGGAACTCAGCCGTCTTGATCTTTGATCGTATTTGCAACTGTTTTATTGTGCACTGTAAAAACGGCCCGGTGAGCTCTGAGTCGTTAGCCGCTCGTATCCAGAAAACCAAACTTGTCGCTGTCTTTGTGAGTCCCTCGAATGCCACTCTCTGAGCAGAAACAAAATTATCTATCTTCCATATTCCATAAGCAACGATTGATGACTTCTGATTCTTTTTATCTGACCCACAGTTCGGCATGACTCTTGAATTCTGCCGTTTGTCCGACTAAAATCAGACTTTTAAAATACATGTAAAAATGTTACTAAATCAAATTTCTTAAATCTGAGTAACACATCCAGATAATGCCACCTTCAGTCTAAGCACTCTGCACATGTGCCTCATTCCCATCCATCCATCCATCCATTTAATACCAGAAAATAAATAAAAGAAGCCAGTACACAAAAGAATCAACAACAGTGACAAAAACACGGCAAAATTTAGGACTGTCATCTTACAAAAATCGGATTATTTCGTGATAAGGTGAACGGGACGTTTTTTTTAAGGTTAAAAATTGCTTTAAAAATGCTAAGACAGATTTGATTGTAGTTGGAACTGTCCCCACAATTTATGTTATAGATGTTGGCACTGGCCAGAAAAACTGTTTTATTTTGTATTTTCTGGAAGTGTGTATTGATAAACACAGATCTGATGTCACTAATGAACTGGCTGGTTTCCGTGCAATCACTGGTCATGTTAATATTAATCATTACAAGAAGGAAACAAGAGACAGATACTGTATTACATAGAAAGTAGATATTGTAGGATACAAGTTTGAGTATAATAATCCAACCTCATACTTGGGTACAGTTGAGTTCTCCGCCTCCATTGCGGCTTTTAAAAACAATTTATTTTCCTCCGTCTACTTTGCGCTAAGAAATTTACATTAACGTGGGACAGATCGAGGTAAGATTACAAAGGAATGAAAGCATGTGTGATGAGAGTGGAAGTAAATCATTTATAAAAGCAGTGGGTCTCGAAAGCCCTGAGTGCGTGCCGGGTATAAACAGTATGCTCTTTGATGAACAATCTGTAAATGAAAGGAGGTTGGAAATACCAAACTCTCCGTCGCTGGATGATGTGAATGGATTTGTGGTGAAGCTGAACCCGTGCAGGATGACACACGTGCTGCAGACTGCTGGAAGAAATGAGTCTTTGAAGTGAAATTATGGTCCAATTAGAAGAATATATTAGTGGGAGTTAATGTAGCGTCGACGACAGCCTCCATTTGTCTCACCTGCATCTCGTCATATGCTATTTTTGAATCTACTGTATGCACTAAACATGTTATTTGTGAGTTCCTCTGTCTTTATTTACACGGTGACATGTTGACGTTCAGCTCAGCTGAAGTTGCTGGTGTCATGATATAACCAGTCTTTTCCTGAGGGCTTCCAAAGCAAGACAACACAATTACCTTCACTCTGGCCAAGAGCTTTTCAACCATCAGATCAAGTGCTCCAGATGGTTGCCGGGTTATTGTTGCTCATAGTTATGGGGGGTGAGGGTGGGTAGGAGGGGCGAGGGGGGATTAAACACTTCCTGAAACAAGAGTTACAGTAGTTAGTTCCATCTTTACAGGACAGAAAGCCCAATTCCTGTCTCCCCTGTTTGTTTTCTCTTTCAGTTCTCTCCTCCGCGCACGCCCTCTCGCTTTGTTTACCTAATGGCATCATGACATTTGCATTGCACACAGTTGCTGTCACATGCAAATCAACTCTTCTCACTGTGTGTTTGTGCTCTGGCTCCAACAGGCAGCACAGGACGAGGCAGCTGCGACAAGGTGAGACCGTGCTGCTTTATTCCTCTAGAATAGCATGTTGTTCCTCTTTGTAGTCAGTGACCTCAGTGTGCGTTTTGTGGGGTTTTTTGTGTGCGTTGTAGCATTTAATAGACTTTTCAGAAATGTTTCATTCATTAGAGGATGCTGTGCTAATAGCACTGTAGCACTTTCTCTCAAGCTGGCAGTGCAAAGATAAAGTGGAACAGATTTTTCTAACGTTGTGCTTTTAACTGTCTATTACTGTATATATATATTATCTATTGTACATTAGTATTTTTGACATTGTTGTTTTTGCTACTTTAGATGAGATAAAAGGAACATTTGACTCTTCTGCACAAATTAGTCTCTTGATAAACGATTTCTTCCACACTATCGTCTCATGTAATCTCAAAATGTGAGGCTGTAATTCACCGTGAACATCAGCTGTGTGACTCTGCAACAACGTGACTGCTGTGCTCCTGTTTTTCCCACTAATTACAAGAAGATCGCAGTCCCTTTGAAAACCTTTCTCCGCTAAACAAGAACAGTTGGAATCGCGCGGCTCGCCGAGCAGAGGGGAGCCTCGAGAGCTCGGGAGTGGATGTGTGGATTCCTCTAGACTGAAGAGTAAACACAGATCTGACAGATGCAATCTATCTATTTGTCCATCAGCGTCGCACAAACATGCCCTTCCATACAACAACACACAAAGTAGTCTCCTGCAGCTCCAAGGCCATGATTGCAGGAACCAAAACAAGCAGTGAACAAATGCCATATTTCTCTAAAACTTCCATGGAGATGAGGGATGATCAGTGGAGAGCGCACACACACACACACATACACACACACTCCACAGCAACCCAAAGAGGCACACAGAGCCCTTCTCCTTAAATGGTCAAAGCTCCCAGGAGTGAAAGAAAGGCTGTTGCTGAAAAAAGACCAGAGAACAGAGTGGACGAGGGGAAGGAAGGAGAAGCCCTGAGGCTGGAGGAGTTTTCTGAGGGTGACAGTTTGACTGTGGGAAGTCGGTCTCAGTTGGAGGGGACCGGCAGGAGTGAGTCTGTCTCTCTACAGCTGTGGACTCAGGTAATGTGCATGCTGACTGACTGTGGACAGGTTTGGATGCGTGGAGCTGTGGCATCTTTTTAGTTTTCAGGTGAACACATTAGGAGATCTAGAGTGTCTGGGGCATTTTTAACAGCGTTGTCGGTGGAGTTTACATGACCTGGTGCAAGTAAACGGTGTCTGATCATACATTTTAAACCTACCTGATTGTGCGTCTCTCTGTCCATTCAATTCTTTCTTCTTTCTCTCACTCCCTCTGCCATGTTATCTCAGATTGCAGCTCCGTAGCAACCACTTCCCCTGCTGCTTCACACAACTAAATTTTAAACAAATCTGGCATGAGGGAGTGAGCTTATGTAACAGAGGAGAGGAGAGGAGGAGGAGGAGGAGGGTTCCGGTCCCCTCATCTCCCTCTCAGGAAAGAGGCTGCAAGGCCTTGCTCCAGTGAGGGGAATCCTAACTTTGATGGACAGAGACGTTTTTACAAGGGTGTTAGTGTAAGAAGAGCACATTCATGTCCTGGTAGCGTTGTGGTGCAGCGTCTCCCTGTACTCTGACATGTACGTATGTCCTGTCCCAGCTCCCCCCCCCACCGGAAATAATCTGAGTGATTCAATTACTTGCCAGAATTTATCTCTCTGGGCTTGTGGTCTGTCAGGGAAACACTCTCTCGCTGTGTGCATGCTGACGTCTTTGTTTGGGTTTTTATCATTTTCTCTGTCTCTGCAGAGGAAAAACTGTCAGGTTCAAAGTGACTACGAGCTGGACTCGGTCCTCAGAAGAGTAGTTTTTGTGAAGTATTGATATATTATCATTTCTGACAGCACCAGGCACGCCACTGTTTCCATGAACCAGACGAGGACCTGCACACTTACTCTGACTAATAATATGGCTGATTACCCTTTTTACGGGTTTGAGTTTAAGCAGAAATCAGACATTTTCTCCCCGGACTTTGGCACAGAAGAGCGAGCAGTTTACAACTTTAGCATTCAACAGGATAAGGTTGTCTTGTGTGCAAAGATGGTTAAAGTGGTTAAAATAGTTGCTCCCTGCTGGCAGCCATGTCATCAGTGGTTACGGCTCACAAAGTGATGTTGATGATTTGTCAATAACCTGATACAAGCAGACCAAAAACCTGAACTATCCCTATTAGTTATTCGTCAGCAGACGATGTGACATGGATGATACAGATATGAGAGGCTGAAAGACTCTGATAAGTGATTTCTTTGTTGTTCCTCTTTTTTCTCATGTTGCAAACACATGTTGCAGCTGTGAAAAGGCTTGAATGTTAATGAATGAATAATACATGTTGCTTGAAACAAATTACGGAAAACGCAGGTGGGGGTTGTTGCTGAACCCCTTTTTGAACGTCATATAATCACGTTGTTAAATATCCAACGTGACTCACTCTCGTTTTTAGATTTGTAGTCATGCAATCCGATTTCTCTGTCCATTGAAATTGATAATTAACAGTTTGAGAACTTTCACAGTGCTAAGTGCTGCTGCAGGCTAAAGGGAGGGAGAAAAAAGAGTGAATTTATTCTGGTGTGACAGTTTGTAATCAGGAAACATCAGCAGCTCTCTGGAAGACAGTTAAACAACCCACTTCCTCCCCAGAGACTCACAGCCTCTCTTGTCCTATATGTTCCCAAGGACCAGCTATGACACTGAACAGTTACCGCTTTGTCTTGTGTCAAAGTTCCTACTGATAATGAAGCGCGAACTTTCCCTCGCCGCGTTCATCAGCCGCCGAGTGTGACGACAAACACACCTGTGCCGCTCGTGGATATGTAAATCTTTCTATTTTCGTCCAGACAAAGAGATAGTGTGGTTACATTAGCATGCGATATACTGCCTCTCACCCTGACTGTGCAGAGTCTGACTGTGCAACTGAGGATAAATATGAACTTACTGAGTTTCTCAATATTCTGTTTTTAAAAACCCCAACAGAAAGAGCGGAAGTACAAATCAGCTCCGGTGACCTTTAGCTAAACCAGTCAATTTATTTATTTTTGGATATTTTGGATGATTATGGGTAAATGAGGACAAGATTTCTGCTATTCATACAGCAAACTATAGTGCAGTCATTGTGTCATCAATTATTTTTACTCCTAACATACTGCACTGGCCATTTTTTCCAGAATAACTTAACCAGATAACTATCTGGCATTTACTTGCAATTTGCTGCACGTTAAAATACTGTTATAACAATTTAAAATGAAGTTTTATTTATAAAAACACTGCAGTTGTACACAAACAACAGATTTTGCGTGCTAAATTTGAATGGTATAGAACATATTTACGATAACATTTTTGAGTCTCAATGTTTCTTTGTCTCTCAATGAGCAAAAACAATAGCGCGATGGTTTTCCGATAGCACAAAAATGTTGTGTACCTACAGTAATGCAGAGTGCGCTTGTGCAAATGTGTCGTTGGCGATACACTTGGTTTTAAAGGGTTAATTATTGGTAACATTATTGGTATAATCCATCATCTGTCTTCCATAATTGAGTGCATATTTGTTGTCGTTTAATTTTTTTTTTTATCTACAAAACCCTGTGTTTGTTTTACTCCGTCCCTTTCGGGGCTCGTTGTGAGAACATGTTTCCCCTGAATTGAGCAGAGTCTGATAACGGCTCAGTGCGTCCCGGTCACTGTGAGAGTCTGTGGTCCAAACAGTCAGTGACCGATGAATGTGACCGTGTGGGAACAAGAACACGTGTTACACTAGCTCTGCCGTCTTAGTCATCATGAAGTATTTATTTGTGTTTTTGTACAGTTTTTGGGTTTTTTTTAGTTTGTTAAACCCAACATAAACATTTCATCCTCTTCCAAAGAAAAGCTCTTAGACTTTCAAGTCATTTTTTTCTAAAAGTGTTCTTTGTGTTAGTAATTAAATGTTTGCTAAGGTGCATTTTCTTGTAAACAACCCTGATAATATTCAATATTTCTTACCAGAATACACAATCTGCATCTTTGTGGTGAAAACATTTGTAGAGCAAACTGCAGCACAGCTGTGTCTGTGTGTGGTTTCACCAACTGCAGATCAGCGAGTCTTTTCACGACTGTCGCACCATGAAAAACGGCCAATTACATAAGCACCATATAGCAGGGGTGTGAGCGAGTCACAGCTAATGCCCATAACATCATGTTTATGTTCCAGTGACTATCGTTTTGGTGACGCACCGAACATTTTCAGAATTTAAACTGGACCGCTGATCGTTTCCCATCCAGTCCTTGACCACAACTGTGCGTTTAGTGCTGTAACCATAACAATGAGGATTATTTTCAATCTAAACCACAAGCTTTACCTAAAACCGTAACCAAATCATGTTTATGCCAAACCTTTACCATGCAACTGTCACACCATGACATGGCAAATTGAATCCCTAATATTTGAGGTCATGTCTGGGCATTTTGGTTCTCTTAATGCGACCGTCAGTGATGTTATATAGATAGAATAATGTACTTTTATAGTGCGGCGTTTTGTCTGGATTCAACAATGACCTGTTGCAGCTGCAGGTATTTTGTAGATAGTAAAAGGAATTCCAGATTCCAGATCCAAACAAACTGCAGGGACACGCAGAGATTATCAGTCTGTCAGACCCTCAGAATCAGTGAGATCATCTAAATGTAAATACTTCTCTTCCTCCTCACTGGTTCCCGTCACCTGCCGACGCCCTTTGGGCAACTGTAATCCACGTTTTTTCCCTTTGCATATGTTTACTTTTTTAATTATTTCTATTTTTTGCAGATAATATTTGTTGAACGTCATTTGATTATGGCCGAATAACAGTCGACAATAGCAACAGTTGTCAACCACACATTTAACTTCAACAATCAGATGCAAATGACGAAGCCTTGATCTTGCCAGATTCATTTGTCTAGCAAAGCTTATTCTGTTTTTGGGACCTGAGACATCGAGAGGTTTTGTGCCTGATGGTTTCGTAACAGCGATGTTGGTAACACTTAAAATTACAGCTGTTGCAAGGCAGAGGAGGTGGATGCTATTTTGGGGGTTTGTTTACAGTGGGACTTTTTTCATGCATTGCCAGAAAAGGAAATCACCATTCACGTGTATTTCAGACGTAAATGATCAGCAGTGAATGTCGCAGCACCTGCAGTTTGCCTCAGCGGTGACCTCCGGACACTTTTGTAGCCATGTTTCATGACATATATGCGTTGTTGTCTCCGTGTGTTTGATTCCTCAGCTCCAGGAAGAAGAGAACCTCTTCACTCAGGAATCTCCTTCAGTGCAAACAGACCATAACTCAGCGTGTGCAGCTGAGAAGCCTTTTATTTTCCCCCACACCCGCTCCCGGCCCTCACAGCTCCCCAGCATGCCCACGCTGCCCGAGGAAGAGGAGGACTCCCCCGAGGAGATGGACAGTTCCTCCAGCTCTCCCACGACAGTGAGTGCCCAAGCTGCAGCCATGTACTGATTGTAAACATGTCGGGAAGTAGAAGTCAACCACTTGGGGGCGACACCGCTGGCTGCAAAAAGAAGTTGGAAAAGGGGTCGAACTCTCACTTGAATTATGAAGTCAGTAAATGTCTCTTCAATACAACATGATGTCATTTTTGAGGGAAACGGATGATAAAACACGGCACATTATGTGTAAACAAATCTTGAGGCTTCATAATTACACAATAACACTGCCACTGCTTTCAAAGCTCTCGATTTACTAGTACAAGCGTTTGATTAAACCCTCAGAGATGAGAGCAGAAGAATTCTCCTCTTCACTGATATTAAATTGTACTTGGCTCATATCGTAGATAATCAGGCTCCTCTGAGGTCTTATGAAAACTGGAGTGGAGTGGAGTTCATCGTCTTAATACATGTGGGTCATTCTCTGTTGTCTGGTATTCTTTTTTTTCTTCTAATGCAAAAAAAGAAATTCAGCGCTTTCTGATTATGACGCATGAAAAATGATCAGATTGGTTCAAACAGACAATTTTGGAGATTGAAAGGGCGACTTTACCAAAAGTATTATAAGAGATTTTTTTGCAAATAGTTGTTAAACTATCTTCACTTTTCTTTTTAAATGTACTGTATACCTATGCAGCTCCTCAGTGCTTTTGTATTTGCTCCTTACATCAACTCTTCTACACAGAATAATTCCCAAGAAGTAAGTAAGTATATAGTTCCAGTAAAAAACAGTTATTTATTTAACTTGGCATGTTTAACTAAAAGCTGACATTTGTCATTTTGGAGCCTGTCCTGTAAATAATTTTGCATTTAAACAATTACTTTCAACAACATTTGAGATACAGTTTCATTGTAGAGCTGCAACTTACGATTATTTTCAGAATCAGAGTCATCGTTTGGTCCATAAAATATCAGGCAACGTAAAAAAAATGTGAATCGGTGTTTGTCAAACCTGGAAATGATGATGTTCACAAATGTCTTGTATTGTCCACAAACCAAAATGATTCACTTTTAATGATTTCTTTGCTATATGGAGCAAAGAAATGAAGAAAATATTCACAAATGAAATGTCAAAGGTCAGATTGAGAATCTTGTTTTCACTCTACATTACAACAAAGTGTTAAACAGTCTGACGTCATTACCTTCCGCTGCAGACGTTCATAAACACACAGCAGAGATAAGACATCGCTGCTGAAGCCAATGGAGCTGTATAATCAAATCCTCAGGGCATATGTCAACACAATAAAAGCATCCACCTTTATTAGAGCGCAGTATTTCTGCTCTGGTTCCATCAGAGGGATTCCTTTTATCAGGATTCTAAGAGTACAGCATTAAGGTTTGATCGCAGGTTTTTAAACAGGATGACATTCGTATTCAGCATCATAGTTTCATTTTCTCTGGATTCATTCGTGATCGTTCTTTGAGATCTCATTGTATTTTAGAGCTTTAATTATACACCAGATAGGTTGATGGATGTCAGGAAATAAGGAGCGTTTATGACCAGCGACCTCAAAGCACCCTGTCTCTGAAACACCACAGGTCAGCGCTCGTCAAACCAACTGCTGTCATGATGAGATTAAAAGCTAACTGCACAGCAGGATGGAATTAAAAGGGCGACACTATCCATGTTTAAGTCTTGCTTTCATTTAGTTATTCTCTTAACCAGTAACTTACTACTGTGACATGTGTGCGATACAGAAGAAACAGGAAGTGCTAGTGACATGAAAGTGTGTCTGCTGAATCTTTAAATTGAGCTTTACGAGACTTTACCCACAACCCCAGACTTGTGACGACTTTACGACACAATTAAATGAACTACTACTTCAGTGCACCACAATAATGCCTCATGTTTTGTCGTGTGTGTGTGTTTTTTATTGCACAGTCTACACCCTGTGAAAGCCGAGCCGTGGTCATGAGCGCTCCCACCATCGTCTACCCACAGCAGGCCACGTTTGTCCACCAAGATGGAGGACGTCCTCTGGACCAGACCAGGTTTCTCTCACCATCACCATCAGTTTTTTTTTTTTGTTTTTTTTGTTTTCAGCTGAAAACAATGTGTCTGAAACATGATGGTTTCCTCTCTCAGGCCGCACAGTCCCAGAGCTCGTCTGACCAGAAATTCCTCTGGAGGACCCATCACCACAGTCGGTGGGATAACCCTTTTCTCACACACACACACACACACACACCCATTACAGATGCAATTACCTAAAAATAAACACATTTCCCTGAGAACTATTTTGATGTTATCACCAGGTCCTGAATGTCTGTTTTAAAGTAGATGTTTTAACACTGAGAAAGGACTTGAAGACATCTAAACTATTCCTCTGTCCAAAACAAAACAACAAACACTTGAAATGCTTTGTTGTCTGGTTTACTTTTGATGTTTAGATTGATTGTCTGTTCAGGGGAGAGGAAGAGATGGAACACATCACAGCCAGTCGATGTTTTAGCTCTCATCCATGCTGTGAATTGTTCCTTGCCTTTAAACTGAGGAATCGCACTTAAATGATCCCTAAAGTCCAATCCAGCAGCATCCACAGGTTGTTTAAATGATGCAATCTATTTCAAATGGATTCAATTTGATGTTTTCTCAGTTCTAGTGGAGGACACTGACGTACTTTATTTAGTTGGGTAGTTTGGAGCAGACCTAGAACACCTCCGAAGTCGTCCTGGTGTTTGTGTTTTCCGTCTCCAGACAGCTCAGGGAACATCATCGACCTGGTGAAAGATCCGCTGCCGGAGATGCAGCTCTCTGAGGAGGATCGTCTGAAGAACCTGGAGCTGCTCGAACAGGCCAAAAAGGTCAGCGACCGCTTCCTGACGCGCCGCGGACGCCGCTCCACCAGCAGCCTCACGGACTCACCCCCAGGTGGAGCGCACACACATCACTCTGAGCACAGCATACGCATATTTCCCTCAGTGAAATAAATCAGCACTGTTGTTAATATCATGTTTTCTTTCTGTAGGTCTTTCTCCAACTCCGACTCCCTCCGCCTCACCCTGTTCTTCTAGAAGCAGCTCACTAACTGTTGCACCACAAACTGGTATGAAGCTTTTTACCCTCAGTTTTCCACAATGACTATGTGTTCTAAAGCTCCAGTGTTTAGGATTGATTGGAAAACAAGTGTTTAATTGTGTTTTCATTAAAGATTCACCTAAAATGCTTACAGTCCGCCTCCCATATCTCCTGGTTCTCTAAGGTCACCCTCATATATCCTCGTATTCGTTTGGTTGTAGAGCTCATCCTTTTTATTAAATGATTATAAGGCTATTGTCTTTTCTTGCCTTGTACAAAGGCAGTTATAGTTTTTTTTCTAAATGCCACTATAATCTACACACTGTTCCTTTAATTATTGGTCTGTTGGGTTTTGTGTGAACGCTGCTCTCTGCTTTCTGCAGGACTCTCAGATTCAGCCCATGTCGGCTCACAGTCTGTCGGTCAGGTAAAGAAACCACTGTTGATTTGTGTTTGTTTCAATAAATATGTGATTATTCAACTCAATAAAGTAATTTCATCTTAATCTCATTTGTAGCATCTAGAGGTTTTTTCAATGCGAGAGCAGGCTGAAGTAACGACCCAGGATCATGAGGTCAGATTTACAGATTGACTGTTTTTTAAATCATTGTAAACATTATTGTGTTGGCGTAAAACTCAGTATAATCTGATGATTTTAAATTTGGCACCACCACTTATCTGAAAAATCCACCACATAATCTGTAAGATAATACACTATAACTGGATGGATGATGGATGGATACTTCATTACATGATTAACTAACATAACTGACATTCATAGTTTCCTGAGGAAGAATCCCTTTTGGCTTCTTTAGTTAATCACCATGGCGACTCATCATTATAACGTTACAGAGTATTTCAACAATCCCATCAGACAAACATGAGCTGTCAGTGTCTTACCACAGCCTTGTCGTCTTTGAGTTTTCTGCCTGTTTTCTGCCTCTCAAATGTTTAATCTACAGTGTATTAACACTGCTCATCCTCTCGCTGACTTCAGGGCAGGCTGGTGGTGGACTGGAAGCCCACGGAGAAAAGGAAAGTGTCCTCGGGGACTCTGACGCCACGTTTCGCTCTTCAGAAGGAGAACTGTGATGCTGCTGTACCCAAGAGTCCTCCAGTGGTGAATAAAGCAGATGAGGGCGCTGGTTCTAGCCCAAACAGTACCCAGGCCCCGGCCACTGGTGTGGCCAAGCCCGTCCCACGTCCCCCGACTCAGCAGGCTCCGTGTACAGCGGAAATCAAGACGATCGGGGCCTTTCCTCCACTAATGAGGGCGGTTTCTTGGGACGCGGTGGGCAGCCTTAATTCTAGAAACGGAGCCCCGAGTTTTCCTTCTATAGATGAGGATACGTTCTCAGAAATTCCCAGAGATGTCTTCAAGTCATCGGGGTACAAAGACCTCCCGACCCAGGCTGGAGGTGTGCAGAAGCTGTCCAAACTCAGAGAGGTAAAGCACTGGTGCAACAGAACTCTAATCCTTCACTGTCTTTAAAGGTCCAGTGTGTATGAATGAGTGACATCTAGTGTTGAGAATGCAACAAACGGAGGACTCTGCTCATCCATGGCTTTTCCAAGCATGTCAGAGAACTGTGGTGGCGCTTTCATACCAGAAATGATGTCTATGAAAATCTGACAATTTGTATTTTGTATTTTCGTATGTGTAGTGTATTTGATTAATGTCAATAAACCCACCCACATTTTTACACCCTAAACTCCCCTTAAAGCAGGGGTGTCAAATGTACAGCCCACGGGCCAGAATTGGCCCACCAGAGGGTCCAATCCAGCCCACAGAATGAATTTGTCAATATTTCCCATTATGATAATGGGGAATACTATATATATTATAATATATATATGTATGTATATGTATATATATATATATATATATATGTGTGTATATGTATATATGTGTATACGTGTATACACATACATATACAGTATATATATATACATATACATATATGTATATATGTATTTATATATACATATACATACATATACATATATATAATTATAATAATATGATTTAAATGCACATGTGTAAATGGTAAATTTAGGCGTAATTTTAATTGAATTGAAATTGTACTTATTTTTCTCAAAAAATGTGTTTTGTAAAAACATTGAATGTAGAGCAAAGTAAAACAAATTCAGAGTTCTTCTTGTTTATAGGTTATTATGCTGTTATTTTACTGGTCCGGCCCACTCGAGATCAAATTGTGCTGTATTTCTGCCCTGAGCTAAAAATGAGTTTGACACCCCTGCTTTAAAGCCATGCAGTCATTGTAGTTAACTGTTGTCAGAATAAAATACTCATGTCTTCGTACAGGAGCACAAGCTGCTGCGTAACCAAAGCATAGTGGGATCCAAGTTGCCAGAGTTGAATGAATCGGCTGAACAGGAAAAAGGTAACAGTCCTCACTCGACCCCTTGTCCGTGTAAGATAGCAAGAATCTTCATCAGCACATTCAGCAGTATCACCAAGGGTGTGCACTTCCTCCATTTCAGGGAAAATATTTGTTCTAGTCAGAAGAACAGATCATCATCATCGTCTTCTGTTTTTTTCCCCTCTGTACCACACAACAGAAAATGCTGTGTTTAGTTTCCATCAGCAGGTGGCATGGTTTGTACAGAATGTGAGCCAAACACATGCTGATGAAATGATCTTATGAATGGGTTATGAACTTATTTATTCCATATTTCCCCTTTTAAAAATATAATTTATTCCCTTATTCCTATCCCTTATTAAAAATATTGAAAATTTGCCTCAACAACAAACAAAGAAATCATGATCTATGCATTATTTTGCATAGTATTTGTGATATTATTAGTGCTTTGTATATTGTAATCCCTTAAACTACTTGTTACTGGGTATTATAATAATATAATGTTGAAGAAAACATGTAATCTACATTTAAAGACGTGTGATTTTACTGCTTTGCGCTGAAGGACATCACTGGAATGTCTCTGGAATGATAAATGTGGTGTTCATGTGTGTGCAGGTCCTCCACTCTCTCCACACTCGGCCTCTACCGTGGAGGGGAAGGAGAAGTCTGAATCCATGCCCAACATTTCAGATGTGATGCTACGGAAACTGAAATTACACCGGGGTCTGCCGGGCTGGTGCGTAACAAAGCAACTCCTGTGGAATTCACCTTTTACTTTTAGTCCAATAAGTTCTAACACAGTCCACCAGACTTGGCACACAGAACTTCTTTTGCCCTTGTTTTGGGGTTAGTCAGGCTTCCCTTTCACACTTTCACTTTAGTCCAAAATGCTGATTCCACACTGTTTGGCTTTTAACTGGAACACACAACCAAAAAACAAATTCTGGCTTCCCTCTAATGGCTCCCTTTGGAGTACAGAAATTCATGTTAAATCTTCTTTTTTTGCCTTTAATCTCTCACTGCTTCAGCCTCCTGTTCCTCTGTGGGTGCTCAGGTCAGCTGATCAGCTGCTCCTGGTTGTCACAGAAACAAGGTCGATGCTCAGAGAGTATTCGGAAGGGAATGAGTTACTCATGCCCTCTTCACTGCTTGTTTTTAAATCTCTTCTTTCCTCCCCTTTAATGTTTAATGTTTATAAATGAAATGAAATTGGATTGTACTGGATACTGGTGACTTCTGTGGCAAACCGCTAACCTCTGATTTCGTTCACAGCGCACCCCCACTGACTGAAAAAGAGGTTGAGGTCAGTATCAGATTCCGTTCCCTTTGTTAAACATGAAAACATGTGCTCTAATGCCTTTGACATGATCCCCCAAGTTCAAATTCTCAACTTCAGACACGGAACGTCCAGTACTTTGTCTAATTAACCCTGATGCAGATGTCTGGAGTTTGATTTTTCCAGTGGTGCTTTTGTTATGCTTCCCAAGCATAATACATGTGATATAATGTTCTCATTTGCACTTTCACTATGATTCACGGTGAACACTAAACCTCTGGTGTCATAACAGTAATCTGTTTGCTCTGAGCAGCAAACAATTGAAACATTTGTTCAAACACTGGGGACACACAGGTATTGTTCCAGTCACGGCTGAACGGCTGCCACATGTCGCCCTGTGTTTATAAAAACCTGTTTTGTTACCAAAGCAGTTAATTACACAGTCGTAAAAAAAAAAAAAACAGCAAAGTGTTTTTCTGTTCCTGATCAGACCGAAGAGACTCGGGAGTGATTTCCTGTGGAGAAAATGCAAACGTTAGTGACGCTCGTCGGGCTCGGGCTGCGGCCCCTCTCGCCACTCCCCCGGGGCCGTGTCTGAGTTGAGGACAGTCAGAGGTCGTGTATTTCCTCTCAGCTGTGGCTCACGTATGATGGAAAGCTGTGCAGCTTTGATCAACACAGCAAAAACACCAAAAGGTCACATGTCACAATCACAGCCCTGTTCCCCAGGCTCGACGCCGGGCTGCTCCACTCAAATCAAATCAGATGAAGCAGTCGTTCTTAGAGACTGACGGGGGGGCCGCAGAAGGTTTGGGGCCCCAGCCTTTTTTCTTTATTTTTTTTTTTGTGATCAAATTTTTATTTTATTTTCAGACTTAGAAAAAAGGCAGTACATTTTAATCAAAAATACAAAACATGAAGACAAACATAAGAATGAAAAGATGACAATATATAGAAACCACAATAGTAAAAACATAAAAATGAAAAAAATAATATATATTAATAACTAAAATTAAAATAAATAATAACTATATATATATATATATATATATATATATATATATATATATATATATTAATAACTAAAATTAAAATAAATAATAACAAATTAAAAAATAAAAAAAAATAAAAAAAACACACACATATCCGCTCCTTTGGGTCCCAGCCTTTTATGTAAAATGGTAGTTTAAATATAAACAATTACATTCAGACCAAGGGAGTCCACACAGAGCTCGGCTCCCCACAACTGTGTCTGTGTTGCTCAGTATACGAGCGTTTAGCCACACTGCACACAGGAAGTGGTTAGAATTAGTCATTTTCAGATTTTTAGTCACACACACACACACACACCAATTTGTGATAGTTAATTTGTTATTACACACCAGTAGTGAAAACACACACAAGCCAGGAGCAGTGGGCAGCACTTATCTGCACCTGGGGAGCAACAGGGGAGGTCCAGTGACCAGTGATCTTCCGGTTACAAGCCCACTTCCTTTCCTCTTGGCCATGGACTGTGAGGCTGAGGGGACGGCTAGTGAAGCGAGGCGGCTGCAAACACCACAGGGAAAAGTTGTAAATGCTTCTCTGCGTCCCCACCCATCTCTGCGCTGCCAGTGCATGCACACAAGCGCTCCCTAAGTCTGATAGTATTGCTTGACAATGCCCGATGCTCCGTACAAATTATTCAAAAATGAAGACAGAGGCAGAATAACAGAATGATGTGCTGCAGCTTAAAGATTTATGTGTGTACGTGTTTTACATAACGTACATAAGATTAAGTTGTGATTCATTTATTCAAAGTGTCGCGTGCAGTGTTGTGGGAGAGTTCCACGTGCATTCCTCTGGTTTACTCCACTGTGTTTGTGCAGATCAGCATTGTTTAATGTTAATGTGTTATATTGCGCTCACTTCCTCCCCGACAGAACGCGTTTGTCCAGCTCTCACTGGCCTTTCGTAACGACAACTACACCCTGGAGACGCGGATGAAACAGGCGGAGAGGGAGAGGAACCTGACAGAGGAAGACACGGAGAAAGAACTAGAGGAGTTTAAAAGAGCAATGAAGGTCGGTCCTTTAAAAAACAGCAGCTGATAGTAGCTCAACGCTCAATGAAATCCCTCTGGCTCTTAAGTGTTCCGTCATCTAATGTTTCCTGGAAGTGTAACCGCAGTAAATATTTATCTAGTGTGAGAGAGTCGAAGAGGGACAGAGATGCACGCTGTAACACAACATTGTCTTTCCTGCAGATGACTGCACCACAGTGGCAGAACCTTGAACAGCGCGAGGCCTACCAGCGCCTCTTGGAGACCGTCGCAGTGCTGCACCGCCTGGCCACGCGCCTGTCGAGCCGAGCGGAGATAGTGGGAGCAGTTCGACAGGTGCAGTGGCACAGACGCGTGCAGATGACGGGGCAAACGAAATATGCTTCATCATCTGTAGAAGACTTTCATCGAATGTCAACCAACAGTGCACATTTCCAGTTTTTCCATGACAAAGCCTCTTTGTTATTTGTGCACCTAAACTTCTACATTACTGCTACGCAAATAAGAACCTCTATAATTTATAATTGCGCTAGTGTTGAGGCAATTCTGATGCAGCAGTGAAGGTCTGTTGAGTGACAGCCTTGTTTATTGACATGATTTAGCGTTTAAGCGTCTTCTTGTCGTCCACCGCTGCACACAATTTGATTTTCCTTTATGTCAGACTTATGACGTAATGTTTTTCTTTGTAGAAACGAGATTATTCCCTGACTGAGATTTAATCACAAACCCACATCATATTCATCTCCATGCGTTGACCATTTCCTGGCTCCTTGAGTCACAGTCAAAGCTGTGTAATCTTAAAATGTAGAAATATGACAAAACAAAGTATATTTTATGACCTTAATCAAATGATCGCTTTTGTTTTTAATGCTGTGCGTTATTGTTTTGCTTCTATGGCACTAACGTCATCTAATAAGTTGAAGATCTTAACATTGCTGTAACTTATTATTGTGACATTAAAAAGCCTAACCTTGGTTTTGGTTGTGCGGAAACTCTTATTTGTCTGCTTTTTCTCCTGCAACAGGAAAAACGAATGAACAAGGCCACTGAGGTCATGATGCAATATGTGGAAAATCTGAAGAGGACCTACGAGAAGGATCACGCTGAGCTGATGGAGTTTAAGAAGCTGGCCAACCAGAACTCTAATCGCTGTTATGGAAGCTCTGCAGACACTGGAGGTAAAACTGTGCCGCTTAAAAAGGTCTGATGCTAAATGAGCAGTCGGTGCTCTTTATGCACTTACTGCAGTTTTTCTGTCTTTCTGTTTCTGTGTTTGTACAGATGACGGAGTCGCACGGTCTTCCAGATCAATGTCGGTCACCCTTGGAAAGGTCATTCTGTCCACAAACATGATGCATGAAGCATTTATTAAGAATGGAGGAATTAAAAGAAATAGCCTGGTGTTTAAGCGTGCTAAAAAGGCGCTGGTTGCCGTTTTTTGAGCAGTGTAACTATTTTAATGGTGATCCAGATACAGACTTTTCAAAGTGTTAGATGTTATTTGTTCACCAAAAAGTTCAGCATCCCTGATATTCTCTGTTTTCTGTTCTCACTGCCTGTTCTCTCTTTGCCGACCCTCCGCAGGCTCTGCCCAGGCGCAGGGTGAGCGTCGCCGTGGTGCCGAAGTTCAACTTGCTGAACATCCCAGGTCAGACTCCAGCCATAGCAGGACCAGGTCCCAGTCCGCTCTTGGGTCTCAGCACACCCTCAGGTCCCAACCTGCCCCCTGGCTCCAACGCGGGACCGGCCGCCGGTACTGCTCTTCCTGTTCTGGTACGTCTTCCTGTTCTGTTGGGAAATTATGGGAAATGACACGATAGTCACCCTCTCATCGACTGCTGGAATACGTAATACAGGATGAGTTTCTGACTCTATCCGAGGTTGTTTTGTGGAATATAAACCTGATGTAATTTACCGGCTATAAACAATAAATTATTCCCAATTGTATAAACCAGTATTATTGATAAGTACGTGTATTTAAGTACTTCATTTGTACATTTTAGAGGCAAATACTGTCATTTTTATACAGCTTTTATTTTATTTTTCTACTGTAAACACAGGTAAAGAAGAGTTTTTACTTTATGGTACTGGTACCTTTAATTTAGTTTAGTTAACGTATTGTCATTGTTTTTATTATTATTCCAAAAATAACATTCTAAAATGATCTACTCTGTAGTGTGAGGCGAACGATGTGAAAGTCAGTCCTTCCACAGAGGCGTCGCAACCAGCCGCAGAATGGTATGTTTTCTGCACACACACACACACATATGATTCCTTGATTCCCAAGGTCCCTCTCAAGGTTCTTGAAACAATGGGCCAAGAAAAGCCCAGAACCCTCTAATCGTTCTTATCAAAAAAAGCGTTTTCTGCTGCAGTGTGACCTTTGACCTCCAGGATGTGCTTTGCAGCGCCGGGTGAGGTGAAACATAACCCTGAAAGCATAAAAATAATCAAACCCCGGAGCGTAATCTAAACATTTGTGCAGGAGTTTGACAGAATCCAGACACCGGCTCCAGTCATATCTGGGTTATAAAGTGGGACTGAGTAAAGCTCTGGAGTGTGTGAGCGTGATGCACACAGACAGTGGACAACACTTAAAAGTTCTGTTTGCACTTGCACTGCCTGCAATAGTGTCTGTAACGCTGACGCTGCAGTTTGTCGTTTGTTGTCATGGAAACCAAAGGGTACAGTCATCTCAGTGTTATAATGCCCGCTGTGATCTGACATGTTCTTTCCTATGTGAAACAATGCAGTGGAAAGAGCGTCCTGGAGCAGGAAAGTGAGCCGGCCAAGCCCTCGGTCAACTTAGAGGAGATCAGAGCTGAGATCAGAGCTGAGCTCAAGGCAAAGATCGAGGAGGAGGCTTACAATAAGGGGTGAGGCCTTCTCTGCTGTCCATAAGTGTGAGGATGCATTTTAAATGTCTTGTAACAGCGTCTGGGATAGATGCTATTAAATTACAAGTGTGGTGCACAAAGAACTTCTGAAACAGACGTGAATAAAAAGTAACTAACTATGGACATTATTGTTATTATTATTATTATTATCCAAACGCAGCTTCCAAGAGGGACTGCAGCAGAGCAAGGCTCAGCAAGAGGAGAAGCGTGAAGAGGAAAACATGGCGGAGAAACTTCTGGAATCAAATAATAAAGACGAGGAGAGTGGAAGGAAAGTGAAGACGAGCAGGTAAAGGAAGTCTGATTGTTCCTTGACTCTCTGAAGTTTAATAATCCACCTTATATTTTATTTCATTAAATAGGGATCGTCTGCTGTTATTAAGGGCATCGTTCTTCATCGATGCCCCTGTTAATTGCCGAGTGTAATCCAGTCCAACTTTATTTATAAAGCACTTTAAAAAACAACAGCAGCTGAAACAAAGTGCAGAGATAAATAAGATAAATAAAACATAAGAAATGACATCATAGGCCTAGACAACAAACAATAAAACATACAATAGAACAGTAAAATACTGTAGGAAGAATTAATGAAAAAGTCATAAAAAGATAAAAAAAAAATACTGGGTTGAAAGCCAGAGTAAAAATGGGATGTATGGACAGTGAAGGGGCGTGTCTAACATGCTGTGGAAGATTGTTCCACAGTGTTGCCGCAGCGACCGAAAAAGCTCTGTCCCCTCTGAGCTTCCGTTTAATGTAAAAATGCCGACTGACAATAAAAAAGGAAACATTGCTATTCAATAAGAATTCTATTCTGCGGTCACCAAATGACTGTTAAATTCACAAATTTGATCATTGTTCATTAAATAGTACAATCACGTCCCATGATGCGGCTCGAGCAGATGGTTTTCATGGCCTGTGAAGTATTTTATATACCAGGATTCTTATTTAAAGCTGTAGTTTAAACAAATATATGTACAGTACATTCTGTCTGTATAATTATTGGTGTAATATTATGTTTTAAATTAATATAAATGTAACAGGGCCGCGCGGTTGGTGCACTCTCGTTCATGACATGTTCTCCCCGAGTTCTCCCCGAGTTCTCTCCGGGTTTTCTCCGGGTTTTTCCGGTTTCCTCCCACAGTCCAGAAACATGCAGGTTTAGGGATTAGGCAAATTGGAGACTCTAGATTGACCCTTGTCCCTGTGATGCACTGGCGACCTGTCCAGGATGTGACCCCGCCTTTCGCGCCATGCCAGCTGGGATTGGCGACCCTCCTGTGGAGGATGAATGGATGGATAAATAAACGACATGATCCAAACATGAAGCCGTGATAATGTTGTTCTCGTGTCCACAGGAGGATGGAGGAAGTCCTGGTTCGTCTAGGTCGTTATTGTCCCAAGATTTCCTTGAGCAGGCGACTTCTCTGGTCCGCCCTGACCGTGTTTGTCGTGATGTGTCTGGTGATCAGCATTTTTTCCTTCTTCAGTGACCGCTACAACCGACGCGAGGACACGTAAGGGAAGAAGGGACTGTTTAATAAAATCCTGTGAACTTGGTGCAATGTCACAACCAAAGAGCCCGACCGCTGAATATAGGAGACCGCAGTCCTTCTTTGTCTCTGTCCATTTACCATATCATCACACCCGGACACACTTGAAGCCAGGACCCTGGTTCTGGGCGGTCAGGGATGATCTGGGAATCTTAACAAAGAGTGTGTTTGGATTCAAAAGTCGATGTATTTTTTTATTGAAATAAGAAAAACAAGATTTATAGTTCCTTGAGTGTTTTTATAATTCGATTCGTACTGAACTAGAGAAAATGCTCAGAGTACAAACGTCTGCAAAAGCCACAGTATCATAATAACACATTTAAAATCTAATCATTTCTCACTTGGGCCTTAACGTATATGCCCCCCCCATTAAAATTAGGGATGAGCCAATATGATATTTAACATTGATATCAGTCCAGCTCAAAATAATTGGATCAGATATCAGAAAATAGAAGAAAATCCCAAAAAAAGCCTCAATATTGCATAATTATTACGACCTCAGTGCAACACGAATGCTTTACAAATGCTTTACATGTGAACATGTGACATATTTTATTCAGATGTTTATTGGTACTGTATACGGTTCATGTACAAATATATGGACCCAAAATAGAAGCTTATATTCCAATTTTGACCTTAATTGAAACATTTAGTTGTTTTAAAGGCTTTAATCAATTCAAAGATAAGCAAAATAATATTTATTAATATAAGGTCAAGTTAGATTTTTATTTAAAAATTTAAATGGTTATTTTTGGCTGATTTAAAATTGAAAGTCGTGTATGGTCTCACCTTTATATTTATATATTGTAAGTCGATGTCGTGCGATGCCTGCGACACAGAGCAGAGGCGGAGCTCGTCGCTGCCTCACCTCACCGCTCTCCTGTGTTTTTGAACAGGAAATGTGTAAATTCAGAGATTTTGACCAAAGGAATGTTGAGATCATACGACATACTACTTTTGTTTTTACCCCCCAGTGGTCAAGAGAGAAATAGCCAATAATTAATTCTACAGGAAGAATAAATGCAAGAAATACAGAAACTCTGAACCACATCTTTTTCATTTTTATTTATTTAGACTGCAGCGTCCTTTCCGATGCAGAGTTGATCAGAAACCTGGTTCTTGGTTCCTTCACGTTGACTCTGCCATGCTCACTTAGCACGTAACTTAACTCCATATTCACTTCACTTCAGCTGCTAGAACTCTTGCGCTCTGGAAAAGTTCCAGTGTGCTGTGCGAGAGTTTCGCCTCAGACGTTAAATCTGCAAAAAAAATGGGGTGGATCGACGCAGTGGACTCTGTGTTTGCTATTTCAATGTGACCCGAATCCAGCTTTAAAGTATGATATTTAGTTTTTAGCCTGAGAAATTCTAAATTCATATTTATAGATAAATTAAAGTTGTTTTATATGTGTATTTAAAGCTTTAAATATAAGCACATTCCAGAGTAGTCCGTTGAGTGCAATAATTAACAACTGATTGTTGTCGTTTGTTATATTGTGTGAGATTTTCTCCTTGTGTGAGAGCACTGTGTAGACGACACAAGACTTTGTTTCTTTTTAAATCTTTTCTGCACACGTGCCTGCCTTTTGTTGTTTGTTCTTTATGGATTTCATGCTCTGCCACTCCACCTTTTAAATAAAAAGGTGCCTATATTCTGTAGTCTGTAATCCCTCTTTTAACCCTTAGTGATCTCTCTGGTACCGCATGGTCATTTGCCGTGGGAATAATACACAACTCCTTATGTGGACATCCTGGGGTGTGTCTGTTTAGAGGTCACATGTTCGGTCTGAGTCAAAGTTATGATCCATGTTGTGTCGCATTTTTAGTCGTGACATAAAGTAGCAATAATCGTGCAGACGTCACAAAATTAGACCGTTTTTCTTTTTTTTTGTTTATAAAAACGAACAAGTGAACTTTGAACCGTGACGTATTTCACAAATTCAGTCGGATTTTAAACATTTTGAGCACTTTTTTTGCTCAGGTGTGTTTAAATGAAATAAATGTTTCATCAGATTGCCTAGGTCCATTTTGTGAGGTCAATAATATAATACACTCTACCTGATAATTAGAAGTCAGTATCTCCCAAATAAAAACTATCATTTCAATGATATTTATTTACGCTATTTATCACCAACACACTTTTTTTATCTATATACACTAAGAATAGGAACAAAAACCTACTACTGCTGTTTATTTTTGCATATGAACCTTTTACTTTATTCTTTTTTGGGTGGGCGGGGCTTGAAGGAAAAAAGGTTGGGAACAACTGGAAAAAAGGATATAGATATACAATAACCTCTGTATATATACTGTATGTTTAAACATAGTAATGGAGAAAAGCAGCCAAAATGCTCTGTGTTCTAAGGGTTAAGGCGCAACACAGATTTTTATTTTAGATTTAATTTCCAGAATGCAGATTTGGCATGTTGTCATTAATCTGAGAATCCAAACTCAGGCAATTCAAAGGCATTAGGAGCGGAAATGAAACAAGAGAATTAATATGTAATGCTAAAAACAAAGTAGTGTGCTTTTGAGGCTATAATGTGTGAATGCTGTGTGTTCTTCCAAAATCATCACATATTTAATCTTAATCTGTCTGGAGTATAGGAAACAATGTAGTGTAATAAAGTCTTAAGGTCTTATTGTGACCCCCTAAGACACGCAGTCCTCACCCTGCAGAGAAAAGTCTGTCCTTGTCCATAAATCCTCAGTGTTTTATCTCCTCACACCTCATTGACACTTTTTGGGTTGTTGTGTTTTTTTTTGTTTTTTTTTAAATGACTGCGTGTTCGTCAGCATGCTCTGCGTCATTTCCTGCCATCAGGGTTTTTCTGAGGAGATTTTGTTTTTGTGGAAGTGGGATGTCGCCTCATCAGAGGACACCAGAGATCGTATGTGTGTGTGTTCATGACTGACGAACGCCCCTCGCGGGAGGAAATCATCCGCGTACGGCGCCAACCGTCACGTGTCGCTGCAAATGACATTCCCCGTGAGTTCAGGCTCAGTGTTTGAGGATTATTATTTCCATGAGAATAGTGCAAGACTTTAAATGTTATCCCTGGAACATTCATTCACTGTAAGACACCACAGATACTGTTGATGTGTTTCAATTGTCCTTCAAAGATTACAGCAAATCATAATTTCCTGTGTTGAATTTAACAATAAGTTAATCAAGGATTAAAAGTCCCTCTGATCACGTTCCTTGCACAGATTCTTGAGTTGCTTTATCTCTTGTTGACATATTACTTTTATCTATTCCTCTCTTGGGCCCTGCTCTTAGGACAAATGATGGCTCCTAATCTGACTTGTGTGCAGTACTTTCCTCTTCCTTTTCCTTTACTTTCCGGCAATGAGAGAGCGCAGACCCCAGAGAGCACAATCCACTCTATTTAACCCTGTCATGTTGGCTCGCAGACACACAGTCTGTGCTACACTTGCCTCTGCACTGGCATTTCATCCCCGATGAATATGATCTGGCTTTGCATCGCGTCCGTGCTGTCGATGGCTTCAGTCGCCTCTGGTCACGACATCAGAGGTAACTTCCATCTCGTCGCAGTTGAAGCACATGCACATATTTTCAGTGTGTCTGAATTTGCTGTGTTTGCCTTTTTCCCCAGTGTTTCCAGCAGCCAACCGAAGCATCGCCGGAGTTTTCCAGGTCAGCTCCTTGAATGACCTCAGCCATCCTGAGTACGCCTTCAACGCCTCCGAGGCTCGGACGCTGTGTTCGTCCCTCGGAGTGAGCATTGCCACAAAAGCACAAGTGCAGGAGGCGCTGAGGAGAGGTTTAGAAACATGCAGGTAAGACCAGAGGAGACCAGAGAGCCTTTAAAGGAATCCGCTCAGTGGTTGTCAGTATGAAACGTGCCCTCATGTTTTGTTTCCTTCTGCTCAGGTTTGGATGGATTGATGAACATTTAGCCGTCATCCCCCGAGTCAAGGCACTTTCTAACTGTGGCAAGAGCCAGACCGGCTTGGTGAGCTGGCGAGCTAGTGTGACAAAAAGATTTGATGTCTTCTGCTTCAATGAGACAGGTTTGATGTTTTTATATGAATTTCTGATTCACCTCTCTCACTAAACCAGTTATTTTTGATCATTTATGTTATTTTTATTTGGTTTTGCTCTCAAAACAAAAATGCCGCTGTTTATAAGGTAATAATTCGGACTAAAGAATTCATAAATGTCATAAACTCTACTTAGAAGAACTTTAATGAATGTCTCTGCATCATAGTTATTAATGAATGTTTCCTATTGTGTTATTTACCACTTCGATTAAACCTCAGGCTTCACTGTGCACATGTTTCGTCTTGATCTGTCCATCATTTTTGGCTGCTTGACAAAGACTGTGAAACAAATTGACCATACTCTTGAGTCATTAGAGGACAAAAATGTCCACTTCCTCTACAGATTTCTTTCATGGTTTTTTTTTCAGCATAAAAGCAGTTTTTTTTCCGGCTCAAAACTGCCAATCATTCAATCAGAGCCACCGGACATTTGTTATATAAAAAATAACGGTGTTTTGTTTGTTTTCATAAAGGACATCAAACATTTAAAGGGTTAAAATTCCTGGAGATTAGTGAATGTTTGTTAGTTTTGAGCAGGGCTGAAGTTTCTTAAGAGATTCATGCAGAAAAAAGCAGTTGTTTGGAAGTGGACATTTTTGTCCTTAATGACTCAAGAGTATGGTCAATTTGTTTCACATTTATAATATATATATATATATATATATGTGTATATGTATGTATATATATGTATATATGTGTATATATGTATATGTATATATATGTATATATGTATATACTATATATATAATATAATATGTAATAATAATAATAATATTAATTAAAGCATCTTCCAAATGAGTAAATGTACTTAATTGCATTTACATTTGGACATTTCTTTTTTTTATTGTACATAACGTTTGATGGAAGAATATTTTGTGTAAAGAATTAAAGACCAAACTTACAATTATCCTTTAATGGTATGAATAATAACCATCATGCACCATTTGCGTTGTTACTGGAGTTTGTCATGAGTTGCACAAACGTGCATTTATCAAATGCAGTTCACAGACGACAAATCTCAACTGTTCTGACCTTCACGTCCACACACACACACACACACACACAGACGCAGAGACACAATTGAAGGATACGACGACTAACAGCCCCGTGAGCAGCAGAGATTACACAGGACAAACGGCCTCCACCCATGCAGCAGCAGCAGCAGAAAGACACTCCCCATCATCTTCCTCCCTTCAGCCTTCCTCCTCCTCCTCCTCCTCTGCTAAACCCACAGACACTGAGGCAGAGGCAGCTCGTCACACTGGCAGCACAAAAAGCTCCTCTGGAGGTACAAGAACTTCCCTCACAACCTAATTAATGCTGTTTTTCTGTCTCGTTTAACAGTTTTTATTGTTTTATTGTTCCAGGAAAGGCTGTTCTCATCACCTCCACCTGTGCCCTTCTCCTCACTACAATAATCATCATTGTCTATTTTAAGTTGTAAGTGCTTTTCTTGCCCATATTACACTGATAAAATAATTGTGTTGATGAATAAAATACGCATTCATTATGACAACATAAAGAAGTCATAAAACTTCATGTTTGTGTGTTTATTAAAAGGAAAAGGATCAACACTGAAGGCTTTGACGTGGAGAAGCAGCAGGAGTCCATCGAGACGGAGGACTGGACGTGTGACAAAAGTGTCAATAAAACCCCGGAGGACGACAAGAAGACACAAGTGGACGACAGTGACGCAGAATGACTGTGAAAGGCTTTTATTTATGCATACTGTTCGTTCCTGTGTTGTCTGTTGTTTTATGTTATTTACTGATGCGGTCTAACCACTGGGTGGCGATGTTTGCTGTACAATAATATTAAAGAATGAAGACCATTATGTGACACTGTGGTTACGATGTAACGTTTATTCATCTTTGAAAGAGGCAGAGACAGAGGACGTGGTCCAGACGCTGTCCGTCTGTCTTATCACGGTTGTGCGATGTATACAGTAAGTTTCAAACAGTCTCTTCATGACAGAATGGAGTGTAAAGGTCACATGGTGTGTTTGTGTAGTGAAAATGTGCGCTCCACAACTTTAAAGGTCCAGTGTGTCTGAGTCTATTGGCAGATATTTCATTTATAATCACTTTTATAAATTGCTTGATGTCTGTAGCCTCAGAATAAGGCTTTTAGATTTACTTAAAGTCAGTGCCGTACTTTACAGAGGCCGCTATGTTTCCACAGCAGCCTTAAAGGGCCATTTCACCCATTTATTTTTCCTAAATGAAGGATAAATGTAAAATCATTATGATGCTGCTGTGTGTTTGTTTAATTTGACCAAATTTGTATTATTTATATGATATATAATAAAACTTGACAGCATCTTGACAGTAAAGAGCAGTGTGGGGCTTTTATTTTCTTTTAAGGAAGTGAATTTTTTATTCAGGATATTCAATCCCAACTTCCTGTTATCTCTGGAAATTAATAATAATAAAAAAAAACTGTAAATTATTTGGGTGAAGTGGTCCTTTAATGGACGGGAGCTTACTTATACAAATGATGGTTAACCAGTGTGTCCACGAGGGGGCGCTGACTTCCCCTGCTCTAAGGCGGGTCATTCTAAAATCTGCAGAGCGCGTCTGAATATGTTTGAACTTTTATTTCCTGGCAGTAAAAAGAACCTTTTAACAGTCGAGTCCGTGTGAGATGTTGTCAGCAGCAGCAGCGAGAAAGAGGGAAAAAGCTGATCTACATCAGAAGGTTCCGGCACAGAGGAGACTTTACAAAAGCCACGTGGTTCCCTGACATGCTCGGGATAGAGAGGTAAAGGAGTCCTTTTGTTGTAATGTGCATTCTAACCACTAGATGTCACTAATTCTTGCTCATTCTTTTGACCATGTCAACGTTTCAATTCTCACTGTTTAATCATCATTTACTCAATGGCACTTTTTCCACATAAAGACAAACCGTGGTCGTGCAGCATGCGTAATCTCTTGTTTTCCCGTTTCAGTCGTTCTGTGAGTTGAGGAGTTCAGACTTCACTGCGTCGACGATAAAGCTCAGCTCGTTGCACAGGGTCTCGTGTCTGTAGGCCATGCGGATCTGGGCCACGTTGGTGCGGTGGATGTCGTTTCCTTCGGGTCCGTCTTTCAGATAGTTCACACCCAAGAAATGCTTCTTCTCCTGGAAATGGTGAAAAGTGTCGACAGATGAATAAATAAATAAATAAATAAATAAATAAATAAATAAATACACGTAATGAGAAGGAGCGGTGGACAGAACGCGCCACGGTACCTGGTGAGAAAGTCCGCTCTGCAGAACACTGTTCCTGGCTATCTCGCAGACGTCACACGTGCTGAGCTTCCACAGCTGAGCTGCTATGGCGTATTCCTCCATCAGTGGCTCCTAAACTCCGGCCAAACACACAATCAACACAAACCGTACTCACAATACTGAACAGCAGTGTGTTTGTGTATCTGTTTTGCGTCTCACCTTGGTGTAGTGGAACTGCATGGGGTCGTCTGTGGACAGCGACACACACAGGCCTTTGTGCAGGAACTCTCTCAGAGGATTTTTGGAGTATTCCAGGAAGAGGCTGTTGTTGCTCAGTGGAGACATTGCAATCGGCACCTGGGCCAGGTAGTACAGGTACTGCAGCACAGGACTCTGAGGGAACACCGTGGCAAACAATTATGGCGACTGTTGCCGAGGAGTGTGTATTTTCTCCCCCTCTGTGAGCAGCATGTGGATCTATTTAGATGTTATGGCCGTAGAATGTTCAGCGAGTGAGTTCTTCTGCCCCTTTTTCCACGATAACTTTCACTTTCCTTATCTGGCACTTATTTAACCGTTTAGGAATAATCTTGTCTGTGATTGGACGGTCGTTCCTGCTACCGTAATCTCTGCTTTCCGCTGGTTTTTGAATTTTCTAAATATCACAAACATAAGCATGTTGTCCTGTTACCTTGCCATGAATTTAATTTGTTTTTAAGCATCTTCTTCTTTAGTACAGTACATTGAATGTCTCCTGTGTATTAACTTGCCATTCACCTCGTCTCGCTGGGAAAGTCATACTATTGGTTTAATGGAAAAAATGAACTGAGTTAGTTAGAATTACAGAGACGACGCAAAGTGCAGTGTTTTTGTCATTCACTGGTGCCGTCTGGATTTCAAACTTGAATCGCTCCACGTCAGCACATCTGAAGTTACCTTCTTCAAGTTGAGTCCGTGCGAGATGTTGTCGGCAGCGAGGAAGGCGGAGACCAAATGAGTGATCGACCCGGCTTCGCCGCAATGCGGACGGAACTGGAACGTGCTCAGGCCCAGCTCTCTGCGGAGGAGAAGACGCGGACCGAAATAAACCGGTCAATCGATACACAAGCTATTCTTAGCAGAGTGACTCTCACATATCCAAGATGGTGCACATCACTTGTAATGCACTCTAAGATACTAAAAGGTATCAAGTTCTTACTTCCGGAGGTTGTTGAGGACCATGATGTTTGCGTACATGTGGAATATGTAGTAGCTGTACGGAGGGTTTTCATCCGAAGTCCACAGCTCTGGCTTCGGGCTTTTGAAGGAGAACATGTGGTCGCTGTGTTTGGACTCGTCGTCGACGCTGTCGAACCCCGACACCTGCACGCAAACACAAAACCATACTTCTTAGTATTTAGAAGTGGAGAACGCACAAACGCGCTAATGATCGACGGTAAACGGTCGCCGTCTTACATATTTGAGGAAAATGTGAAGGTCTTTGTGCTTCTGTGGGTTGACGGTGGCCTCAAACAGTGGCAGGAATATGTTCTCCAGCATTTTGGCAAAATTAGGCACCAGCTTCTTCGCCTTGAAAATGTCACTGAGAAGAAAACGTGACAAACTCCAAATAATTCTTTCTTTCTTTTTCACTTTTAATCACACGAGGCTGCGGCACTCACTAGATCCTGGGCACCTGGATCATCCACCTCATGTTTGGAGAGTGGACTTTGTGACGGATGAACCACTTGGACAGACTGTCCCACTCCTCTAAGCCTCGTCCGTAGATGGACAGCCGCGGCTCGGCGTGTTGATACTTACTCTCCTCCAGGTCGTGAGACACTTCCTGTTGAAGACGAGTAGGAGAAGATGCTTTAACGGTCTCTGCGTCCGTTTCCCTGACCTAAAACTCAAGGGTGGCGAGATACGACACCTTTACGAGACGAGCGAAATACTGTCCGTCAATGAAGTTGTCCGTTTTCAGGAAGATTTCCCGAAGTTCGCTGGCTCCCACCGGGTTATACTTTGAATTGAACTTATCGAATCGGTGGAACGTTTGTCTTCCCTGGGAATGAAGTGCATCGATAAATGAGAAGATGTTGGCAGTGAAATGAGGCGACACAAATGAGAAGCAAAAGACGGCGGAGGGTCTTACCGCGTGGACGTCTAACGAGTCCACCGTGAGGTCGTACGGATCTTTATTGAGGCTGTGAAACACCTGCCTGAGAGTCAACTTCTGTCCGGCCTTGTCCAGCACCACGCGGTCGGCCTCGGTCTTATACGTCTCCTTGATGAAGGTCAGGAGGTGTTTCTGAGACATGCAGGCGGCGGCGTGAATGTGCGTGTCCACCTGAGGACATCAAACAGCAATTATTACAAATAAAAGCCTTTCTTCATGTCTTTCTCTTTGTATTACACTCTTTATATTATTTTTTTAACCAGGAAGAATATAAAACTCACCTCTTTTCATTGGCCTTTGACAATATTGAAGTTGTTATTTCCATTTAATTCAGTTTTTGGTTTAATGAATTGTTTTTATCCAGGTTTTTATTTATTTTCGTCCTTTCAGATGCATCTTACCGCCTCTTGTGAGCCATTATGCCTCTTATTTATTGTGTGTTTTATTTATTCTTGTGTACAGCACTTTGCTTTACAAATACAGTTATTTGGATTGGATTCGTTAGATATTACAGATTAGCTGCAGGGCCAAAAATCAGATCTCATAGTCACTTCAGCCTGGTAATTTGAACACTGCCTTTTTTTGAGAGACCTGGTTATCGCAAGGTTACAACATTAAATATACAAATGACTTATTATTATTATTAGTATTAATAAATATATAAAATACTTAGGTCGACTTACCTTCCTAACATTGTAGAAATCTCTGTGAGGCACACTTTTCAACTCCTTCAGTTCCGCGGTTTCATTGAGCATCTCATGGAGGTGGAACTTTGAACTGAGGAAATTAAGTCGCCTGTGACAGTAGGTCTTCCTGAAAATAAGGGGTGTGGTTAAATGCCACACACACACACACACACACAGAATAACAGCTGCTATTTTGTCCACTTACGTGGGTCCGTCTGCGATCATCGCCAGCACGTGGCGCAGGTCTATTGCAAAGGTTTCCAAGTCCGGATATGGAAGGTCATGAGGCTCGTTTCGTCTCAGAGACTCGTCGTTGTCGTACACGTGCACGATTCCGTCCTTCATCTTCAGACGATAGTTCCGGTTCTCAGGGATCTTTTCCAGGCTGTAGGGATCGTCCCCATGCAGTGGACACGGGCACATATCTGTGGAGGACACAACGACGTTGTTCCGTCAGTCGTTTAAAAAAAACACAACACGACTTCTGTTCATCCGAACGCTCCACGAACCTGGTCGAACCTCGTCTTCCTCGCTCCACGTGGTGCTCTCAGCGCTGCAGAGGAACTGGGCCGTCGTTCTGCAGAATCTGTGATAAGCCAGCTTTGAGTATTTCTCCCGTATGAGCAGGGCCTTATACAGACTCTTGGCAGCCTGTTCGTAGTCCTCCACTGTGATCTGTGAAATGAATGAAGGCAGATAAAAGGCAACGACGTTACCGAATGTCATGACGCTGACGTTTAATTCCAGAAAACCTCGATGACAATCTTTTGGTTGTGAACCAGAAGCAGCACTCACTCCGGCACAGTAATCCCCACTGATGGTGACCCTCTGGTATTCAGGACAGCTCTCCTGCACGGACGAGCAGGTGGAGCTGGGGGACAGGTACGGTGTGAGCGATGGCGTCGTCGCGGGACACTGCAGGGACATCGACCGCGAGCGAATTATCATCAAGCTTTTCCTCCTGGAAGTGAACGAGTGAAATCATTTTCCAGCAGAAATAATAACAACAGCATCTTGCTCAATAGCTAAGATGTGCAGTGAAAGGTGAAGAATAAGGCAGTGATCCAACATTACGCAGGTAAAACAACAAAGAAACCTTTAGAATTAAAAGTTAATTCAAATTAAAGTGAGTATATACACAGTTTAGAAAAGGGTTGTGGTTTTTGTAGCCTCAGAAAAAGCCTTTGATGTGTACTGTAGTCAAAGGACTTGCTTTATAGAGGCAACTTCCTTTCTGGTATGTGAAGGTCTATGTGGACGTAGACCTTTGGGAACTCGTGATTGAGACCATTATCTTACTGACATTATAGATCAACTGAGAAGTAGGCTCATTTTCCTATAGACTTCTATTCCTAGGCCTCACTTCTCAAAGTGGAAGGGTCTATGGTGGTTCCCTGTTCCCTGGAAAGGGAGGACTGAGTGGTAGAGTTACAATCTGGTTGGAAGGTTGTCTTCATTGGCCTTAGGGTCAGATTGAGGACTGATTGGGCAGGACCTACCTCTTGGCCGTCTCCTCCGACTGCTGCTCCGCCAGCTCTTTAAGCAGCTCGTGCTCCATCGCTTGCTTGAGTCCGATCGGACAGTCCTCGGCGACGGTGAACATCGTGAAGGCATTTGTGTCTTCTTCCTTCAACGCACTTGCGTACTTCTTCTCGGCGAGCAGCTGCGTCTCCTCCTCGGCCTCGCTCAGCGTTACCTTCGGGAATTGGCGAGGCATATCTGCAAAGATTCAGGAGCCCGAGTGAAAGGACTGGCGACAGTGAGACATGCACTCCAAGGACACTGTGACTAGTTTGTGCTGTTTTGTCAACACACGGCTGAGCTGAGTAAGGGTTTGGGTGCAAAACACTCACACACAGTATCACCACCTGGAGAGCTTGGTGGGAACTGGTCATGTTGGATCAAGTGACATTAAACTGCTGCAGGAGAACTTTTAAAAACACTTCAGATCATTTCTTTCGTGGACAAAGGACAAAAATTGAAGTAATCACTTGTACGCACATCCACGTACCAGATGTGTGTTATTTCTGAGTTGAATGTCTATTCTTAGACAACTATCCCTATATGAACGTTCACTTATTCGTCAATGTTCTCTCCCCTCTCCCAGCAATCCTTTTTTGTAGGATTATCATCATCTTTGTGTCCCTTCGGATTCATGCAAACATTTACACAAGCCGTTAAACACATCTGTTCTCATGATTATTTCTGTTTAACGTTAGATTCATTTCATTCCTCCTTGTCTATTGGTAAAGAAGCAGATGCAAGTTTCCCCACTGACAATTTGAAAAACCCATCAAGTTCCACATATCACTTCGAGAAGGACTTTTAACACTTTTAACACAAAAAACACTGCAGCCTTTTTTGATCTGATATCCTCGACACAGCACATTCGTATACTTCTGCATTTATCCCTTCACTGTAGGAGCAGAAACACATCAAGGAAGCACAAACTAAAACCCTCCAAAAGAAGAATAAAAGAAAGACGAGAATCGCGATGAACAGAACGTCGTTATTCTATATATCGCTGGAGTTCCTGAGGTGGACTTTCAACAAACACCACATCCTTAGACTCTTTGCACTCAAAACAAAGCAATGTGGTTTTAGTGATACACTTCAACGAGGATTGTCCTTTAAAGACTGACGGTGCTACGCTGCCCTCCACAGGAAAAGAAAAGTGTTGCTCTGTTCTTCTTCTTCCTCCAATCATTTCCAGCATGATGTGTGTCCACAGTTTAAAATGTCAGTTCAAAATCAACTCAACTAAAAAACAACTATTGCATAAAAGCATGACACAGCTCATTCAGCCAGAACTCCCATGTCTGAAGGACACTCTTGTGAAGATGAGCAGACTGTCATTCACAACCTGCATTGTTAACAAGTATCCAGCCTACAGAGGCTAAATACCTGGAGTTTCCCATTGGTGAGTTAGAAGTGAAGAAGCCTCTCGACTGAGAGGCGAAACGTCCTCAACCAACTCAAGCAAGCCCAGTGTCCTATATTTGCACTCCTGAAGATACAATGACCTGGACGGCTGAGAACCTTCACAGATCTGTCCAGCTTTGGTTTTTTTACCTAACTTCCTTTTCGTGTTCATTGTGAGTATTTGAGCTGTGTACTGCCAGTTACACAGATACTCAGAACAGGCTACGGTGGAATAACTGGATCCCCTTCATACATACAACATGTTCAAAGTAATCAAGGGTTCAAAGGACTCAAAGGTCATCGGTTGGTCGTTGGTCATTTAAAAAAGCACCGACTTCTGCGCCTCAAGTGTTTATTTAGCATGGCGGAACTTATCGGCAGTTGGCTTCTCCCACCGCGAGAAAACAACAGTGTGACGATTGCGAGGAGAATTCAACGTCGAACAGTAAAGAAAATACAGACGACCAACTCTGGCAAAGAAAGAACGACACGGGACTTTGGACTGTGTTGACGACATACGGCCTGTATCGGTGATACCTTTGCGATCTTGCTGGAGCCTCGACAGGCGGGGTGTGGACGTAAAGTGGCTCTTTGTCTTCAAAGGAAGGAGACAAAGTAAGGGAAAAGTGGTCAAGGACGTGGACGAGCAGAGGATCACGTTCAAGATGAAAGACTCAGCTACGGCGAGGTTTAAAGCAGTAAATCCCTTGGAAGTGGCTGAATCATTAAAGAGTGTTTGTGAGGGGATTTAAATATATCAACAAAAGACACACGACGCTGCTTTAAATGCCAAAGGTGATGTCATCACCTCATAATTGCGGTAGTTCTTTAAGAGAATGCTGCCATCAGTTCAAGATCTCATTATGCAAAGACAATGTGAGGGGACCAGAGTTTCTGGAAAGCTCGAGTTGTGGTTGGAAGTGTGTGATTTCTCCTGGTGGCAGCGACCAGGACGTTAGGAGTCCAGAATGTCCAGATGTTAGGTGTCGACAGAAGAGTGGTTCCTCCTGTATGCACGTCGATGATGAGGATCCGCAGATGGGTCACGTGTCTTTTTATCTTCTCCATTACCGGCTTCATGATTGTAGAGGTCTATTAAGTTCAGTTCATGTTGTCTTGTGACATTTTATTTGAGATCCTTTGTTCGGATTTACATAAGTGACACAAATTTACCAAATGAGGAAGGAATAGGTCAAACATGCTCCTATTCTCCATGGACTAACAAGTATGCAAACCTCAGTTTGTAGCCAGAAAAGGCTTTTTAACAGCAAGGAAAAAGCATCGAGATATTCCTAAAGTGTTGTCTACTTGGTGAGCCTTTTGTAAAGAGGTTAAAGTCTGTATTTCTGGAGCAGAAGCTCCACATAACGACATATTGTAACAGAGCAGCGTCTGCTTGTGCAGGAGATGACCTGCGTCTCACTGACATCCTGATGGAGTATGCGTCGTGTTCGCCAACGTTCCACTCTGCTGGGTGCTTCCAGGAAGCTCATCATTCCAGATACACAACAGCTGTTCACGTCATTGTTGCAAGTCAGAGCTTCAGAGCACCACACACACACACACACTGACTGTGAAAGGGGGATCGGCTCATATACTGGTATGGATCCGGAACATTGATGGCCTCATGAATAATTAACTGCCCACTCCTCAAGCTCCCTGAAAGGATTTTTGCAAAAATGACAAAACAAACAGGGAAATGATCAACTCTTTCCCAAACTGTTCATTAGTTTTAGAAAAATGTTTGTTTTTGCATTTATAAAATAAACATTTGTAAAGTGACCTGACCACACCCTCTGCTGGTCAGTTGGCCCTGTAGCTCTTTGGATGCTGGATGAAGCTACAACATCACAAAAGTGGTTCATTTCAAAACCTGTGTCAGCTGCTGGACTTTAAACATATCAAAATATTATATATATATATATATATATATATATATATATATATATATTATATATATATATATATATATACATATATATATACACATACATATGTATGTATGTATGTGTATATATATATATATATATATATATATATATATATATATATATATATATATATAAATAAATAATTAAAATAAGTATATAAATATATAAAATAAGTATAAAATATTGATTGAACAAAGACATCTTCCTTCCTTCCTTACTTCCTTCCTTCCTTCCTTCCTTCCTTGGCCAATGATGTTGATATTTTCTGTCATGGTTTATTTTGGACGCCTGGTCACACAAAATACAACTTTAGACTTCAGGCTAAACTCTGATCAATGCTGGTCATGTTTTCCTTTTGACTCCTCTCTGTTGACCATGTGCCTTGATGAACCACCACGCACAGAACAGACTAAAGCGAGGAGCAAAATAAGTTGCCCAGTCATCCCGTTTCCGCCCTTACCTTCAGTGCCACTCACTTCCATCTCTTCTCAACTCTCACTGCTCATCTCTCTCTCTTTTAGAGACTCTGTGGCATCGTGGTGACAGAGCTAATCCTGAGAAAATGTGTCAGAACTGGCTGTAAACAAAGAGAGGAGCCCGCCCACCTAACTCTCCACTCTCCACTTACAGACGTCACAGTTTACAGACACTCGCCGGATAATCACACTGTATATTACTCTCATTTATTTTATCTGGGCTGTGCTTCGTCATACTCAGATTACCACTCAGCTTTGTCATCAAATTACATCTAATGTTCATACTTTATAGATACTGTAGACCTGGTGATGTTAATCCATCTGATGATACATGTTTTGTTTTATAAAAAAGTACAAAAATAGCAATAAAATGCTAATATGAACAATTAAAGTGATTAGTTTCCATTAAAAGCCAAAGGTTTAATAATAAATGTCCTTGCACAGCTCAGTCTCCACTCTGAAAAATTGCCCTCTCATATTTGCTTGTGCTGCACAGATTTGAACAGCACAAGATGCAACAACATTCATTTTTCATTCTCATATACACACACAACACATTTGCTGGATTTACTTGCAGATATTGAGGAAATCTATAGTCAACGCTACAGTTTTATTGTGACCTGAACTTAAGGTGCAAAGATGCACAGGCCACACATTATACAATCTGTATAATCCACACAAACCTCATCCATTAGACTTCACTTAACAATGCTAAATAAAGACCAAAGTCCACGTTCTGGAATAATACACACACAAACTTAGCTCTTCATTCACTAAACCACCACAAAACATCTTCACGGTGCACGAAACAGTTACTCACGTGTGGATATTGATGCAGAAAGACTGAGGGACCAGCTGAGACTAAAGTGTCTGACTCCTAATTGACTCTTAATTAGACAGCTGTCCACTGCAAGGCAGCATGCAAGCTGTGTGCAGAGTGGGTGTTGCCTGTTGTCTCCCTCAGCCTCACTTCCTCAGCCTTTTGCACACCGCCCATACTGTTGTCGTAGCCTTGGAAAAAAAGCTTCTTACAGCGACCTGAATGTACAGAGCATTCGTTTCATGTTTTAAAGCCAAAGCTTAAGATAAACAACTGCAACTGTAATTCTCTGACACGCTTGGGATTAGGGAGGGCTCCTCCGTTTGTTATAATCTGCAGTCTCACCATCAGATGTCACTCATTCCTACACGCTGCATCACTGGAGCATATGATTTAATAATAATCCTGATCTTGAATCATTATGTTTTTGTCAGGCTTCAAGGAAAATCCTCTGACACAGGACTCGTACCAAACAAAGGTGATTTGGTTACAGGTCAGGCATCGGACCGAGCTCTGCAGCAGAAACTAACCTTATAAAGATTATCTAGCATTATCATTGCAGGCATCACATGTTCCGACACCCGCCCTTTCTCCTATTTCCATGGTGCAACGCGTCGGGTTAAACCAAAGTGTCTCATGATCTATTAATTGGATGCATCACCATTTAGTCAAACAAGAGACATCTATACTTCCTTAACACACCATATCCAGGACAGACCCTCAAGCTTCCTGTCCTACAAAGGATACATATTGTAAAGCGTGTGGTCTGACTGTCATGTGTCCAGAACACCCTCTTGTCTCATGTTTACTTATTAATGTCCATCAATAATACATGCATGTGTTAATGTGTTCTTCTAAGTTCATATACTTCAAAAAAACAAAGAAAACACTCATAAGTGTGTGGTCTATGGGAAACATCAGATCTGACGAGTGAAACGCTGTTTTATGTTGTAACTTTGCAGCGAGAAATCGTAGACGCTGATAGTATAGACATCTCCACAGTCACTTTAGAGCATGATTTTCCCGTCTAAGTGGCGTATGAAGCTTCCGGAGGCCGTTAATGGACCACTCAGCTGTATCTCCGTCCCGTGCCCTTCAGTCGTTATCTTGTCTTTTTGGGCTTTTTCTCACTGGACACCTCACTGTCAAAGCCCACAAGTTGACTCTTTGTGCAGGTTTCCTTATCTCAGCAGGACGTCAGCGACACGAGAGAGAGTCGTGCACCGCCATTACGGGGAGATAGTGAGAGAATGAGAGAGGGAAAGCAGAGAGACGTGTCTCCTCGTCTCATCTTCCTCGGAGGCTGTGTGTCCTGCAGAGGAATGAAGAAGATCATCCATGAATGCAGCGCGGCCTCTCGTACTCAGATACGTCATGTCTACTGTCGACATGTGTCTCTGAAGTGTGTTCTGTTCTTACATGTTTGATCTCTGACGGTCTCTGAAGTGTGAGCGTGTCTTACATGTTTGACATGATGTTTGACGGCTGACATGTCGCTGACGTTTCTCTTACATGTTTGACGTGTCTCTGAAGTGTCTGACGTGTCTCTGACATGTCTGATGTGTCTCTGATGTGTCTCTTACATGTCTGACGTGTCTCTGACGTGTCTCTTACATGTCTGACGTGTCGCTGACGTGTCTCTGATGAGTCTCTTACATGTTTGACGTGTCTCTGAAGTGTCTGACGTGTCTCCAACATGTCTGACGTGTCTCTGATATGTCTCTGATGTGTCTCTGAAGTGTCTCTTACATGTCTGACGTGTCTCTGACGATGTGTACATGTCTGACGTTCTGTTCTGACATGTCTGATGTGTCTCTGATGTGTCTATGGTTTTCGTGTTCTTACATGTCTGACTGATGAGTCTACATGTTTGACCTGTTCCAACATGTCTGACATGTCTCTGATATGTCTCTGATGTGTCTCTGAAGTGTCTCTTACATGTGTTCTGACGGTTCGATGTGTCTTTACATGTCTGAAGTTCTGACATGTCGCTGACGCATGTTTGGCGTGTCTCTCTGATGTGTTCTGAATCTCTGAACGGTTCTGACGTAAAAATAACGTCTGTTGTTTTCGGCTTATTATTATAGTTTAAATTTCTGCCAAAATCTTACACACTGCACCTTTAAATTCTTCTGTTTCTAACTGAATTATATTCTTTTCTTAAATTATGAGATTTAACACACACATACATTTATTACAGTATAATATACTGAAGTGAACTTTGACCTATATTAAATGATATCACAAATCAAATAGCAGGTGCAATCATTATTTAGCTGAATTACATATGTTTTCCCCCTACTGTTATGTTTAATTTGCAGAATATGTTGTGAAGCTGTAACATGAGCTGACAATGAACACATTCACCCAGACTTACTTTGTCAGTGAATGTGATGACGAGGCTCAGTGTCTGTATTTTACACACATTCTGTTGTAATCTAAGTCTGTGTCCATGGCAGAAATCCTTTCAGAGCAGAATAAGGACAACGCGTGAACTCCTGACACAGATTTACTCATGTGCTAATAAACCGTCCCTGGATTAGCCTGACAGTGTTTGAGATTATGAAGCTAATCCTCTCAGCTCTGGTTATCAGGATACTTTTAGAGGTGTCTTTAAAGGACGGACTCTTAGACCTGGGCCTGTATCACTTTGATTGACACCGCTGTTGTCAACAGAGTGATTATTCCTCTCTTGTTCATGTTTGACTTCCTGCTGCTTCTGTGTCTCTCTACAGCTGTTTAACATGAAAGAGCAGGCCCAAAATAATATTATCAGTGTCTTAAAACAGCATGGAGTAAACCCTGGAGGGTGGGCATTGTTATTTTTTAACCAGATGACTGACACTGATCTGTGTCTCCATGCCATGACATGTTCACATAGTTAGAGAACGCACTCAGTGGGCCAGATCTAGATCTAGACAGTCTATTCTTAGAACGCTCCTGGTGTGATGAGAAACCCTGACGCGCTGAGTACAGAAACCCATTCATAGTGTTCAAATTCATGTGATTTAATCAGCCACTAGATGGCATATTTGCTTAGTTTTTGTTTCTTCTCAATGTTTTCCAGTGGCTGCATACCATTCAGTCATTGGTTGTGCAGGTGTTTTTATTATTATTATTATTATTTGTAATATTAATATCATTATTATTATTATTATTATGTTATTATTATTATTATGTTATTGACATAAAGTTACTACTGTACATTGTACTGATTTAATGTAGCCATAAGCCTTTCATGAGGAATACTGTACATGCATGCAAATACAAACAAGGTTACAATAGATACATTTTATTTACAAATAAATATGAATTCCTGCAATGAGAGATTCCAAGTAACGGAAAAGACCATGAATTCACTGCTTTTATGTCCATTCTTCACATAGTTTGTCCTTATTAGGGTTTAAATAAACAGAAAATGACTCATTGTTTATTTTTTAAATTGATTTTTCAGCAAAGTGAAACAAAAACCTTTTTTTCACTGGTTTCGCTCTTTCATTTCCCGCATCATGTGATTAAGGATTGTTTATTGAAGTCTGGTGAATAGTTATTAAGTTAGTGCGAGTAGTCATGCTCGTGGTGATGAGTGTTTCACTGTAACTTCACTGTCCTCTGACTGCTCGAGGAGAAGATGCCACGTTCTGAACATCTGGACTCAGATGTTCTCTGTGTCTCTGTGTCGTGTAATTCCCCTGCTGTGACATTTCCAGACTGGCAAGTGCACACGTTGACCCTTTGTATTCTGGACCTGGTTTGAAGAAAGGGAGATAAAGGAATGCAGCCTGAGGAGAATCTGTAACTGCGATAAAGTGTCAGGAGACGAGTTCTGGCTGCATGTGAAGATCAGAGCTTTTGTTGGAAGCGGTTTCTGCGATGCTCTCTCAGGAATGTTGGACCGGAACCCCCTGCATTGGCCTTCGCATGTCCCAATCATCGAGCATTGAACACAGATGGAACTAAAGCCGCAGCCTCCTCTGATGGCTTCAGGGCTGCTGCATGGTGTGGGGTGAGCCAACAAATATGAGCTTAACCAAGCAGGAATGTGCCTGGCACCCTGTCTGCCCTTCTTTTAAGGGGGGGGGGGGCTCTAATGAGACCCTGTAATCACTTAACAGAGACCAGGTGCTTTGTGTCTGTATAGCGTTGCACTCCAGACAATAGAATGTCACTTTGAGTTTACACGAGTGCGAAGCAAAGGGTCTGGACGAGGTCGTGACTTTGTATGCAAAAAATCTTTATTGAGTGACATCGTTATTGCTTTGACACAAATAAAATAGAGCACATTTACAAATATATAATATATATACCTATAAAAGAGATTTTCCTATTACCACAGTTTGCATTAAAGAATAATGACACATAGCTACAATGCCCATATATATTTCTTCCTGTACAAAAATAGTTCTATCTGCAAAAGTACTTTAATGTAACCTCTATATAATATTTAAATAAAGGGATTCATATATACACATACCTGCGATACAAACAAATATAGATTGCACATGTTTTTTGTACAAACAATAACAATTTTCAAGTATAGTTCAGTCCATCATGGACCGGCACGTATATCACAGAATCAAAGGCATTTTCCATTTTACAGCGTCCAAATCGTAACATAGACCGAGAGCCTCGCGGCTCTGTGGCCTATCTTCTTGTTTGGCATTGTGATGAAAGAGATGTCTTTTCCTGATGATTCATTTGACCTCAAGTCCACATGGAAAAGTGCACACAAGTACTGACAGTTTGAACACATTAGTATAATCCTTAGAGGATAGCACTTCTATAAGTCCTGGCCTTGAGGAATAAGTGTGTAAAGTCCCGCCATGTTTGGAAGAGAGTTCCCTCTTTGCCAGGTATGAGCACTCTTCCTTTGCCTCCCCGCCAAGCAGAGAGCAGCACCTGTAGTTTTCCGCCACGCTGTGCCGTCCAGTGTCTGCACGCTTGCTGCAGTTTTGTTTTGCACTATCTACACCGCTGAGCTGCAACACACTCAGCCTCTGGAGGAACTCAGTGTAACGCAGTCCTGGGTCTGACTCTCATGCCTGGAAAGATTAAAAAAAAAAAAAATGTGCTGGAGAGTTCTTGACAAGAGTCTGAGGCATTTTGAAAGTCATAAAAACAGAGTAGAGAGGACACTCTCTGCTCCTCGCTTGCTTTTCGTCACAAACTCCTCTTGCAAAGTCCCGCTCATGTCCGTTTGAGGAGAGCAGTGAGCTTATGAACCTGTGAGTCACTCATCCTCCACTCAGGCCTCAGCCCGTCTCGCTCTTCCCTCTGTGCGACTCTGTCCTGAGGAAGAGACCGACGCCTGCGGCCGTATCCTATCGGGCTGATCTTGATGGCGGGGGCCACCTCGTTCTTGAGCTTGCTGTTGAGCTGGTGCAGGCGGTGTGCCAGGTCGTGCACGGTGCAGGTGCCTAGTGAGCAACCCTTACTTTTTGACTGGTTGGCTGTGTTTTTTGACCTCTTGGTTCGGATAGTGTTGTCACTGCTGGAGGAGAGAAGGAGAGACAAGAGGACATTAATGCATGCTGTTCATTCCAGAGAAATCTGGTTATAGAGATAGTTGCATGGTTGGTATCTTACCTGGAATGTGGCAGCAGGTTATCCCTGATATCTTCTGCTCTGACAAAGCTCTCAGACTCTGCTGTCTTGTCTACTGATACACTGTCAAGGTCCCGTCTCAATCTGCGCTCCAGCCATATGCTTAGCCTGGGAGAGGAGGAAAAGAAGGTCCATTAGTACCTCAGCGCACAGGTAGCACAGGTGACATCTCGAATCACATGAAATCTTCTCACCTTTTCTTCAACTGTGGATTGACTTCGACCTCCACACAGTGTGCTACTGTTGCCAGAAGGCAGCAACAGAGGATGGATTGCAGGATCAGTTTCATTTTTGGCTCCTATGGAAAGCAAAGGAAATCATTTTGAGTCAATCATTCGTGCTGTAAATTAATATTTAACTGTATTAAATTCCCTCATACAGTAGTCCCTGGAATGCCACACGGATGCTGACTTACACAAGAGTCCAAAAGCCAAGTTATTTGCACTTATCATTCATTTATTTAAAAAGTTAAGCTAAGGTCAGATTTTGCTCGGTTAAGTAAACCTACAACTGTGCTTTGGGCCTCTGGCCAGTAATGTGAAGGACACAGTCTACCCCACGAGGGGCTCAAAATAGGCTGTGCTCAAAAGTTCAACAAAACCCACAATGCCTTTCAAATCAGATCAGCGTATTAAAACAAACCTGACACACGAGTGCAGCAGGTAACGATGTATCATGTACTCTGCTGGATGCTTTACATGTTAAAGGCACATGATGATCGGATAACCTGTACACTTGTGCCTTGACCTCATAAAAACAAGGATAGAGCCATCAGTGTGAGCATGCACCAATCTGTCCAAATAAAAGCTGCCCTTTTTAAAAGAAAGGAAGAAAAAAAGGAAAAGGAGTCACATACCTGTGATTCTCTGACAACTCAGCTGGAAGGGAAAGTTCCTCCTGAGTGTTTAACTCCACAAGTTTCTTCAAAATTGCCACTGGTTCTGTGAGGCAGCTGTGTCACTCTGCTAATAACTGCTACAACACCAGACACGGTGCCTTTATACAGGAGGTGGGAGGGGCTCGCTCACTGACACACACAGTCTCTCATCCTTTACCCCCACCCTACCCACTGCAACGCTGCTGCTGCTGCTGCTGCTGCCGCTGCTCCCCGTGGGGTACGACGCAATACAGGGAGGGGAAAAAGAGAAGAAGCATTTAGAGTAAAAATCCAAATTTAAAAGGACAAATGTGGCAACAGCCAAGTTTGAAATACTTAAAAGATTTATTTCAGGGTGTGTGTGTATGTGTGTGTGTGTGTTCTTTATAGAAATCAATCAAAGGTTATCAGATGTACACACACACACATATATATATATATACATATATATACATGTATATATATATAAATCATCCATTCATTATTCGACTGCTTTCTATAGGGGGAGTTAGAAATCTAACTAATCCCAGAGGAAAATATTTGAACTTAAAGGTCATAGTTCTAGCTTTTTGTTTCCTCTCCTTTCAGTCCGACCGGTCAATTGTATACAGTAAAAATTGAAGGAATGTTTCTACAGTCGGCGTTCGGGGCACTCCCTGACTCAGTGAACTTCCATGTCAGCCAGAAAAGCACACGGCAGTGATGAATTTGAGATCTGGAAAGAAACAAGCGTTGTGTAACTGATTAAATATAGTAATGAAGTATGTCCAAGTGTAAACGCAATATACTCTGTGTGTGTTTGTTTGTACGAGGCAAATATTTGACTCTGGTCTTAATATACTTTATTTGGATATTTGGATAAACGTGAAGTGGAATTTCACAATCATCTGAAAAAAATAATCAGAATTCACCGGTAATTTAAATAAAAATGATTTGTTGTTGTAAAGGATTATCGATAATATCACTTAACTTTTACCCTTTTGGAATTCAGAGAGAGAGAGACAGCAAGTCTGCTCGTAGTCTCACAGATTTGACGTTGGCACCGGGATTAAACTTGCATGAAACATGTTTGACAAATTCACCCTGTGTCCATCTGTGACATCTATGAAGACAGTGAGATGAAAAGTGCAGCTTTGCTCATGGGGCACATGTGGATAAAAAGCCCCTGGGGGTAAAAGTACAAAGAAGAGGCCACCAGACTTTACACATTACAGCGGTAACAGCTTCTGTTCATCATACAGTCATGACTGAACTCATATAGCCTCGTGTTCAGTACATGTAATGCTGTAAATACCAGAAAAAATCCGTATAATTTAATCACCGAAGAAAGTCCGATGTAGAAACCTGCGCGGCACATTGTGTAAGTTTGTGGTAAAAGAGTTCCTCTATGCGACGCTTTCATCTTCTATTTTTGTGTCAGTCTGAGTGAAATACAGTGCTGAAGTTTCATCATGCTCAACCCTTGATATTCCCCTCCAAACCAATCAGCATCCTATTCTTCATAAAGGACTTATTTATATCTCTTTCCGCTCTTGGTGTCATATTTTAAACCGCCCAAAAAACAAAAAAAAAAACCCTGTAAATGTCAAACACATGTGCTGTAAACCAGCAAATGTTTTGTACGCACTTTATAATGATGATTGCCTCCAGCAGACAAATAATTCCCTTAGCAGAGTTTACAACAAGGGGGTTGCGCAATCGTGACAACAAATCTCTGCTGCTGCTTATCATCCGTCTCCTTATATAGCAATATTTTGTTTGTCCTCCGCGAAGGTGCCATCGCTTCACCGACCTTGATGATCTCTGCGTGAGTGTCAGGAAACCTGAGCGACTCAACGCCGCCGAGTGCCAGGATGAAGAGGGAGGGAACACCAAAGGTGCATATTTGACAGATGAATCACAGTTTGTTATAATGTTGTGATGAGTTTATAAATATTTGTCACGTAGAGATGTGTCCGCGTCGATGTCTCATGACTTTCTCATCATCGGCGTGTTGACAATGAGCGCCGCATGCAGACGTCCGGTCTGTTGTTTGTCTTGTTTTGATTTGTTTTGACCGTCTGACCCCCGCTTCCATCCTTTTCCTTTTAGTTGCAAGCAAAAGAAATGAGAAGAATGGCGAGAGAAACCGAAATAAAACAGCAACGGGGCAGAGGCAGTGAGAGAACATGCTGTGTTCCTGTTATTGTTGACAGTGACATATATTAGCTAAAGCACTGGTTTCCATAAATATTATGCTAGTCTTCTGTCGTGACCACATGCGTTTGCCCCGTTTCTCCCGACAACAACAACAACATCCACTGTCATAGAGCGACTTTAAGGAAAACGTCTGGGACAGAAACAAGAATGTTTTGTCCTGATCCAAAGAATAATCCCCCCCCCCGCATCAGTTTAAATTGGACAGCTTTTTCATATTAAGTGGCGAAAACAATCCCAGCTCTTTTTGGTTTGGGTAATCGGAGCTAACTATCATTCCTCTGCACTGGCGGCACAATTGACCGGTGGTTTCCCCTTCAATTAAAGCCGCGCGCAGCCCACAGATCAACAAATATTTAGCCCAGCAAACATATTTCCGATAAATCGACACTCATCCAGCATCATCAGCTAATCAAAGCCTGAATTCATACTGATTTCATACGGCGCTGAGTGGAGAAAAAAACACAATCCTGATGAGAGCAGTCAGAGGACAACGGAGCGACTAATTGAAGCTGACAGAAAAGCTACAGTAACTTGGAAATCTATTGGTGAGCAACAATGAACAAGACCAGATCAGGTTCCTCGCCTGTCAGCCAAGACCAGAAACCTGAGGCTGCCGCGGGCACAGGCTCACCCACGCCGGACTCATGCGATGACCTGGGTTTCTGCTGAGGCTGCACATACACTGGCAAAAATTTAACGGACCCGAACCTGCCTCATGTTAACGGCCCCGGCTGCAGCTGGTGGTGGAAGTGGTGAGGTGACCGTGGGGGTAATGGTTTCTTGGAGCGCTCTGTGTCTACATAAATGTCAATATCAGTCAATCATGGTTCGAGTGTCGCGGCCAATCCGAGTATCATGTGCTTTCGTTTATGGTCACAATCATGGCTCCTTGCACCGTGAGCGTGCACCGAGTCGCTTCCAACTGGTTCCATGAACGCGACGTCGAGGACACTGATAGTGTCTTCAGGGGAATGAATTAGAGCTGTGGTCAAACTGGCAGCAGAAATGATGGGATGGATTCATGCCAACATACAAACTGTTCTGAAAGCCCAGGAACAAAGTATCCAGTATTAGTCTGGTGGTCTCAATAATAATAAAGTTATATAATGTATGTAGTCTATGATGTTTTAAGTGTTCACTGCTTTATTTCAAGGTTAGACAAACTCTTCCAACTGGAAACCTATGTAGCCCTGCTGTAGCTCACTCTCCTGCACCAAAGTCCATGTTTTTAGCTGGCAGGGACACAGGACCTGCCAGCTCTGGTTAAGTTTGTGTGATAATATATTCGAACATAACGCTAGAGGCAACGTCTTGCAATGGACTGCCGCGAGGGTGTACTCCTGTGGCCCTGTGACCCTCATCGGGAGGTTAAAGGGGAAGACACTGAAGATTTCTGTATGGACTTTGGTGTCGTGAGAGCGGTGTTTACAAACCTGTTTCCAGTTGGAAAAGACGGCTGTTTAACAAGAAAATAAAGAGAACATATTCCTAAGATATAGCAGGTGTATACTTTTCAGGTGTGTCTTTTGTTAAATGGCTAAAGTACATATGTCCCTGCAGCCAGGCGGTTGTGTCGGGCGAGTGTCAACATCTTGTGCGATCGGACTTCAAAAAGAAAAAAAAAAAAAACCGAACTATCCCTTTACACACATAAACCAACAGTTTATTCTCCACTGAAGTGTCCACTAAATCCAAACTGCAGGTTTGGCAGAGTTGTACATCCCATAATGAACATTAGTATTAGTGCTGCTGTGTGTTTGGTGTCTCTGTTATAAAAAAATAAAATAAAAATGGAGGGGGCCCGCGCTGCGGGGCCAACAAGAGCCTCTGTTGGGACACAGTGGTGTATTTGTAAAGTCCACGGCCCACGCCCATGGATGTCTCCTGCTCGTGCGCGCATGCGCAGTGACACTCCTTCTGTCAAACATGGCTGTGCCTTGGAAGGAGGAAAAATGCTGAATTGTGTTGGTATTTCTCGGGAAAAGCAGCAGACATGGCGAGATTGGCTGACTATTTTATTGTCGTGGGATACGATCACGACAAAGCCGGTAAGTGTGGCGGCGCGGCGGCGCACAGATTGACCTGCGAGACTGTGGATTGTTGTCTAGGCCACTCACTGTGTGTGTGTGTGTGTGTGTGTGCTGGTGTTGATGCGTTTAGCTCTGCGTTAGCCACACAGCTACCACAGCCTGGGAACTTTAATGTTTCCGTCCTCGCCGGCTGTGGTCAGACGCTGGACGCGACCAGGCGGCTTCGTGTTTGTGGAGGAAGCGCGCTCCTGACGCCGGATCGCCAGTGGACGTTTCCACTAGGCGACGCGCGCTGTGAAAATTAATCGAAACTTTTTTTTTTTCTTTTTTTTTTTTTCCTCATGGATTCATAATGTGTCACATCCTGTCCCCGTTGATCGCGCTGCTACTGCTGCTGCTGCTGCTTCTGCTTCTCAGGAACACAGACCAAAACATCAAAACATCAAAACATCAACCTGCACTTTTGTTTATCACACACACACACACACACACACACACACAGAGGAGAGCAGTGTTCACGTGCATGATTTGTGTTTGTTTGAACGTTGTTTGGCTTGGTGCGTCCTGCACGCGCTCTCTTGGCTCCACTTTTACTCCTCGCACTTGAGAGCGAGTTGTTGTTGTTGTGTTTTTGCAGGAAAACTGTGTTGGATTCTCTGTTTTATAACGATGGGGCGTAACGTTGCACTGCTGCTGCTGCTGCTGCTGCTGCTGCAGAGAGTGGAGAGTGGAGGGCAGAGCTTGTTCTCACTCAGATCCTCACACAGTGCAGGAAGACAGGAAGCTCCTCATGCTTCTTTGTGCCTCAGCTCCTGCAGCCTCACTTTCTCCTCATCCAAAAACAGAATAAGCTCCTTTGGCACCAGGATGAAGTGAGAGGGAGAGAGAGAGAGAGAGAGAGAAGGAGAAAATGAATTGAGTCCCCATTGAATAGCTCCAGAAAGGCTGAATAACAACATTTTACTTTTACGTGTACTGTTTTTATTTGAAAAATCTCTCAAACATTGCTTTAATTTTAAAAAGAAACCGACCTAAGGTGTTGATCAATACATACATCATTTTTCTTATGTCACTTTTGTTATAATAAACAGTTTTTAAGGGATTTTAAAGGATGGAGGGGATAAAAGGAAACTGGCCAAAGGAAAAAAGGCGACCTCTACTGATTTCCTACGATCTGCATTGACCATACAAACAGCTAATATCAATCTGACCCCTATTGATTACACCTTATTTTGTGCACTTAAAAAAAAAAAGAACATAAAAGTAGAATAAGCTAAATATCATTTACATTCAAGGATCAGCAGGTGGAGGCTCACAGCTGTTTGTGGCGCGCATCTCTTTCTCTCTCGCACTTCACTCCCCCTGGGGTCAAAACTGGAATCAGGGCCACGAAAACTGAGCATACGCTTTATTTTTCAAAATATCCATTCAGCTCAAACAAATACAACTAAAGTATGAGGTGATTGTTTGTCTGATGGTAGAGAAAGACGAGCAGCTGCCTCGATTGTCGCGCGTCCGGGGAAAACCTTGCTCTCGCACACGCTGCGTCGTCTACAGATGATGAGCAGCGAGTGTTTCCTCAACAGCAGGGGGCGTTAGTCTGTCTTTTATTTTTGTCACTTGTTCTTCCCACAGACGACTCTGTCGTAGTTGGATTTGCATCCGTCCAAGTCTCCGTCGCTTCTGTGTCCACGATTGTCACCACGGTGCCTTGTGCGGTTTACGCTGCTGATTTGCAATTGAATGCATAATATTCATCATTTAAATGGTAAATCGCATAAAACGTTAACATGGTAGCGCTCCGTCTTATCCTCAGTCTCAAAAGGCTTGGTGACCCCTGCTGTAGATGGTCATCCACTGCCCAATGTGATGGGTAAGCCCCCTGGAGCCCACTTGTGGTGCTGCGTCCTCGTCTGTTTTTGGAGTCAGCCTCACTTTACTCTTCCAAAACAAGGAAATGCTCTTCACCCTTTTCCAAACACTGAGAACTGATGACACCTTGGCCTTACGCAGACCTTGAATCCTCGCATTTTTGAATTTCCCAGAATGACAAATGATAGTTTGAATTGAAGTCTTCATGTGATCCAGGAAGAGAGCTGTTGCTCAGCGAGCAGCCTGGAAAATGTGAAATATTCAGACAGTCTGCCATGAGGGAACAAATTGAAGTCCCTCGCCTCTTCCATCCAGCACCATGTGTGTCGGAAGAGGCCAGAGCAGCTGAATCCTCTTAGTCACCATAGCTTTCCCGCACGCATAATAGGTAAACAGAGTTTTCGTCCCCGCTGCCAATTGACAAATTAATTTTTTCGGTGCTCCAGGAATAAAATGTTCCTGGCGTCACAGGACGAGTCTGAATCGATTCACAGTCAAACGGTCTCACTAAAAGAAGACACAGTGACCACGACTTCAGTCCTTTGTCCATCAGTTGTTGACAGTGATGATGACGACGAAGGTGTGGAACCAACAGACATCTTCCAACTCAGATTGTGTCTGATTATATAACACTAGACAGTCTGACTCGTTCATAAAAAATGATCCTTATTGAATTGTATTTGTCTACTTTCATTATGTTTTTGCAGTGTAATGAAGCGCATCACGTGCTGCTTCTGCAGGGATGCTCTTGTTTGTAGGAGAATTCAAAAAATGGACTTCTTTGATTTGAAAATACTGCGGAAAATAAAGCGACGACTGATTATTTTTCCCAACCGTTCAGAGGAGTGACTTCACAGCTCATAGAAACTCCTGTGGTTGTGTGAATTGTGTTGTCTAGACAACAGCTCTTTCCACAAACACCTGGCTTGTTAAGACAAACCCTACATGGGTCATCACCAAGCCTCCTGCTCCAGTAGTCTCATTGTTAGATTACTGTGGCTGGATGTGTTGGAAATAACACCGGGCATGCAGTCCACTTTCAACTTAGTCATAATTGCACTGTAAAGTCTGAAGTGACCGACTCTATAGCCTTAAAAAAACGCTAGATTAAGTGTTAACACAAAGAGGAGCGTTGTTTACACACAGCGGTGAAGTCTGTATAAACCAGAAGACTTTGGTCCAAAGTGGGACACAAACCTCATGTGCAGCTGTAGTCAGAATTAGCAGCGCCGGTGGTGACGGAGCCTCTCTTTGGGTGATGTGGCGGCGGAGACTGTGCAGACAGTTGGACGTTGCAAGTGCGAGTGCGCCTCCAGTTAGGAAACAAATCAACGATTATTGGACTAATACATTGAAATATGCCAATTCTGATATGTTCAAAACGGACGGAGCGACCTAACGCAGACAAATTAGCTCACCATTTTTATACGATATGCCGTGTTTGTAGTCGAGCTGTGTTTTGCATTCGACTTTTTTTCCTAACCCTAACCCAACGCTCAAAATTAAATACAACCACCGGACGTTCTTTAATCCATCTGTCTCTAGTGGGTTGGGCTAATCCAAAATACTGAAAACAAGGGGCGTGTTCTCTGAAGACACACTGTTATCTACGAAACAGGCTGAAAACACCCCCATTAGCACTTGGTACGTCCCTTCTGATGAAATTAACCATAGACTGCATCAAATGAACCCGGCAAAAAATCGACCAATCAGAATTTTAGTCGAGCCACAATGTATGGACTCGACTAGGAGTTTACAGGCCTGGTAAAGTCACGATAAATGATACATTTTCAACTTCAGGTTTACTGACTTTGACTTTATTGTTCTTTTTGTCCCACGGGTATGAAAATAAATCCGGGGTATATGTTTCCAGCGTCAGTGTGAGACAGGTGACCTATTTAAAAATATTTACTGAAAGTCGACTTGAGTTGATAAAAAAACACAGCGGGACGACGCAGCGCTTTGCTGTCGGCCTTGAGAACCTATCACAGGTGCTGTGTTTGTCATTTGACGTTCTCCAAATATGTGGGAAAATCAATAATAAGCGTGGGCGAGTGAGATAAAAGGCGGCGTGACCTCTGAGGCAGATTCGCTCATCAGAAATGTGAGCGCGCTCCGTTTCCCTGGGGAACGATGTTATGAGTCACAAACCTTGGAGATATTTCTCGTGGATAGTGCTGGAATGTGAAGATCCTGGTCTGGATGCACGCGGAGTGAGTCGGACTGTATTCGACCCGCTCTGCAGCCTGTGTTATCGTTTGCAGCGTGGAACAACTTCTCTTTATTGGCGAGGGAACAGTTTGAAGCGCTGTTCACCATAAATTCTTATTTGCCAAATAAAAAAGGAGGAATTTTCCCTGCTTCTTTTCTCAAACACTTTATTGGATGGATGAGCCTCTTTATTGAATCAAGCAGTTTTTTGGTACCTTCCACTGTCGCGGTGCCCAATCTTTACTCTGTTGTGTGACTTTTAGGTCTGGATCTTATGGTCTGGACTCGCAGTGATTTATGTAACGCAGCGCAATCCTGAAAAATAACAAAACTACTTCCAAAAGATCGAGAGCAAAAACAGTCCCATCTGCTGACATGGTTTGACCCTGCGGTGTGTTTCATAAGATGTGGACTTGTCTTTATCAGCCCGCTCCGTGACGCTGTGCGACGCTGTTTTATTTCCCTAAACGTCTATGATTTACTTTGAGTTTCAGCCTTTGGTTTTACACAGGCTCTCTTAGGACACCCATGCGGAATGTGCCTTGGATAAATTTCGCCGGCCTATTTTTGCTTAATTATTTCATCTCGTTGAAAATACTATGGAATTAGCGAGCGCTGGTGTGTCTGTGGGCTGTCTTGATGGTTTTCTCTCTAAACTCGTATACGCGTAACTCTGTTATTAGAACGTTTCTAGCCTCTCCTGCTCGGCTCTGAAGTGGTTTTCGAGTTTGTGTTGGTCGGCGTCGCTCAGAGGCTCCGAGTTTTATTCTCTCTTTTTGATTAGCTTCGTGTTCCGCCGCTTACGCGTCTGTTGGATCCCTGCAGTTTAGAAGAAACACTCTCGTGCTTTCCCCTGCTGCTGTTTTGACTGAAATAAAATCCAGATATTTGTTCAGTTGTTTGAGTTCAGTGATAAATGTTGAATAGCTATATTTAGATTCTCGTTTCTCCCGAGTAGAAGTAAAAAAACAACAACAAAACTGTTAATTATGGTGATAAACTTAAAAAGTCGTGACATTTATTGAACTTTTTCTTTTATAACGATGAACATTAACAACAGTATCATCGTGATGTCGTAGAGAGACGTTTGTGTAGAAACATTGCAACATCAAAGCTCCACACTAAGCATTAAGATCATATTTGGTGGGTGATTATTTATGCCGAAGAGAGGGAGGAAAGCCACATGTTAACTTACTGCACTACAGTGAGATAAATAAAGTAAACATTGTTTGGACACGTTGACTTTGGAGACCGCTTTTATGGGACAGCTGGGCTTGTTGATTGCATAGATGCCACATCTTGAAGTGCTGCCATGTGTTGTGGTTCATTTTCTAAATCATTGTTCAATTCGTGTCAGGTTGTGTAGACTGTTTTTTTTTTTTTATCCGTGTGCTCAGGAAATGTCTGTTTGTGTTGTTATAAGCACTGAAGTTTTGATGAACAGTCATTTATGCCTAAATAATAGATTTTGTGTTATCTTACACATGTTTGCCTGTGATCAGTTATGTATGATATGAAAATACAGATATTATTCGCAGTCATTATCTCGATGCTAATCAGGTCACAATTTCTGATAATCAAGCAGCAATAATATCGACCTTATTTCCTCTTATTACTGATTTATTTCTTTTTGTTGTTGTTGAAAAATTCAACTTGTTCACATCTGTGCTGTGACGCAGACATGGTTTTAGAGATTTATGAGGATTATTAGGTTGTCGTGCATCGTTCAGACAGCTGCGGATGGCAAATATCAGCATGTGCATTCTCACTCGCAGTCCATCGTCGTTATTTTACATCTTGGATCTGCTGCCTCCATTGATTGTATTCTTTTTAATGCCTGGCTCTTAGAGGCATCCTGACCACAATGGAGAAGTTCCTTCCTCTCTGTTGAGTTTAAAACTCATATGTGGGGGAAGTCCACGCTGGCCACTGCTGCTCTAAACTCACTTTGTTTATGAGGTGTGATAAAGTCAGAGCTTTGTGATTGCGGTGGTGATACAAATGATGCCAAAGTTCAGGCCAGGAAATGTTGCAGAGGTGACATTTTAAGAGTAAATCAAGTGACAGGTGAAATAATCCTACAGGGTATTTCCTTATCTCTTTCTTCCAACCATGTCGTTGATGTTATGACATGTAATTACTGTATGCTGTACTGTTTTTCATTAGTTCATGGCAATAGTGGACAATACATAGAGCACAATAGTGCGAATGCACACCGCAAATCCATCCCTACAGTGCAACAACTGAAATATTGACTTGAAAACCTGTCTTTTGAGGTTTGAATTTTGTCCAGTAAAGTAGTTCTTTACGGCAATTCAATATAATTAATCAATAAACTGGTCAAATATCACACAGTGTAAATGCATGTGTCACCTTGTAAGCTTTAGCATATAAGGCTGAGCGAGAGCTATTGCTAAAGTGTCAAATCTGACCAGCACAATCTGGATTAATCTGGACCTCGATTTCCATTGAAATATGTTGTACAATTTTGTGCTAAATGACAGTGGAAGTAAATTTAGTTTTAAATTTTTAGCTATGTGCAAATACAAAATAATAAGTATAAATAGCAGTATAAAAAATATACCCCATCGCCCGACCCCCAGCAGTTTGGCCCAGTCTTGACCTTAAGGACTCATTGTCTGCGTTGCATATATTTCCTGCTCTGCAGCTGTCTGTGGAGGGCGGGACTCTTTGTGAATTAGATATTTATGACCACATGAATTTGCTAATCTCCGATACCGTTTTGCCATGCAAAGAATGCCATGGTCTGTTGGTTTGCATTTCATAATTCCACACGGGATATTCCGTTTCCCTGTCATGGTCAACCTCTGGTATTTCCTACATCACCAATCATGTAAATGTAAAAAACTCTCGTCCAGATAAGAAGAGTAATGGAGCCGCAGCTTGAATCAACAGTGATGAAACTTCTGATTATAATGCATTATTGTTGTTGAACACAACATAATCAAATCACACAAACATCTTTGATTATAGGTTTTATTGCATTTTCCCCTCGAGTGGATAAAATGACATGTTGGACATCATTAGTTTGCAGCTCTTATCTCACTGCTAGTACAGTGAGTGTAAGTGACACGTTTATGTTTGATTAACTCTCTCTGTGTTTCATGAAGCACATTGCCAGTAATTATTCTTGTCCCTAGTCATTAGCTGTCTTCACTTGATCGTGTGCAGCTGGATGTGATCGTAAAGATCTTGCAATAAATTTGAAGTGTTGGAGTTTTCATATCCAAGTTTATGGGTTTATGCTGCGTCCCCTGGCCATTGTTTAGCTAATGCAGTTAATGGTGTAGTTTCAGAGCTACATACCTACTGGAGAGTGGATGATAGTTCCACACAAAAGATCCTGTTGCTGCACGGCACTTTAAGATGGCGCTCCAGTTAGTTGCACCTGCAATAACTTGTCATTTATTGGATTTTACTCACTGTGCTATTGTGTGGAATTAGATTTGTGTCAATATTTTCAAGCAACACTTTTGTAAAATGATTTAATAATTTAAAAAATACAATCTACTTGTTCTTTGCGTCCCTGTGGTTTTTGGTTTGCGATTCTGACCATGGGCGGGCCTTAGGAAGCTGCCTGTTGATTGGCTACTGAGTTTTGGAGCGACAGCTCAGCGGACCAGAAGTAGTTACAGGCTTGGACTCGCTGTCCGTCTGTGAAGACTTCCGGTCCATTGAGCTGTCGCTGGGGTGATGGTGGTTTGCATTGTAGCCACATGTTTTCATGCAAATCCACCAAAGCTCTTAACCACCAAAGCTCATTTGCATATTATATGTACAGCAAAACAAATGCAATATCTTAGTATGTTTTTTTTGGGTGGATTTTACCCAGACGCAATTCTGGATATTGTTGTGGAGAAAAGTGAATAAGCACCACGTGTGACTTGGTTCAGGATGACTGGAACAGAATCAGGTTATAGACTGACGTTAGTCCTACGTAAACCGGCAGAGTCTACTAGTGGCCTGTCCATACATGGTAAAATAAGCATTTGGCTGATTTAATCAACAGTAACAGCGCTAAGATAAATCAGGAAGATGAATGGAGCCTTTTTCCCCCCAAGAAGAGAAACATCTGTTCCAATCAGGAAACACGAACAGCTTTAAATCACACAACTTGGTAGTAATTTACAAAGTTCATTCAATCCTTTAAAGTTGCACGAGTGCTTCTCCTCATGGGGACTGACTATGTCTCGACCTACTGGAGTGACTTGTGTCACTTGTGTCCTGTTATTAGACTTGGTTTTAGGGATCAGGTTGGGTCAGCTGTGGATCAGTTGTTTGGGCTAAATAGTGTCAGATTAATTTGGGACTATAGGGTAGACATTATATCACTGAATTCCAATTTATTTGTTAAGCATATTTAAAAACAACATTGTTGACCAAAAACATGGAAAATCGAGTCGAATGGCAAAGAGAAAATAAGTATTTTTAAGACAGCAAGTGCTATTTTGTACCACTTCCTGTAGTGGAAAACCAACCTTAACCGGTGCCGTGCTGAGGCGAGCTGGGACCATAGGTCGTGTACAGTGGAGCGAAGCAATTCAGATTCTTTTAAACAAAAACTAATAACTTAAAATAGAGCCCGTTGTGTACTGGAAGCCATATGTTCATGCCTGTGAGTTCTTATTAAAAGGCGGGGCAGCAGCATTTTGAACGAGCTGAAGGCGAGCGATGGAAGCCTGGCTAACCCCGACACACAGAGCGTTGCAGTAATCCAGTGGAGTTGTAATAAAAGCATGCATGAGGAGTTTTTCAAGGTCATGCCTCGGCAGAAGGGATTGTACCATGGCTGTTTGCCTTAATTGAAAAAAGCTGTTTTTTTATTACACAGCTAATCTGTTTTTCAAACCTAAATCATAGTTTATTATTATTCCCCCGAGGCAATTGTCTCACGATATATGTGTGAGTGTTTGTAATCAAACGGCTCATAGTGCCGCTAAGAAACCTGATGAAAAGTCCTCAGAACTACTCATGCTGTTGGAATATTTTGTATCCGATTGAAATTTCCAAAAGAGTTGTGTTTTATGAGCTGTTTTACGACCTTGAACTTGGCTCAGAATGTTTGGATCTCATGGCATCACTTAAATGTAAATGTTGCCTTTATTCTTTTGCTATAAAGGAAACGCTGTGTATCCGAAAACAGTTTAAAATGAAGGGTGTGTTCACACCTAACAGTCTGCTGGTGAAAACTTGATGTGTTTCATTTTTCACCTGGTCAAAGTTCACCTTAAACGCACTATAAAGCAAAAGTCATGTGATCAGAAATACCACTTAGTTATTGGTCGGACATGTAGGCAATTTCTCCCTCATGCAGCCTGCACAGGTTTAATGATCGTCTGTCCTGCTGCTCTGGTGATGAGCTGTGATCTGAAGGCAGAGGACGGGTATGGTAGAGCGGCGACACTCTCATCCATCCTCATCCAACTCTTCACAAAACCTCCGACGACTCCGGCTTTGCGCGACTCTGGGGTGACGATGCTAAATGTTTACCTGCGCAGGAGGAAGAGTCGGTACCTGCCAGACACGGAGGATGGATCTCATATCCGTGTATCACTGGCTCTTTTCCTGGTTTGCGGCCACGCCTCCCCTCACTGGCAGTTGTGGATCACTGAAGTACTACAGGATAGAGTTTAAAGTCGTATTCACACCTAATAGACTCCGCTAGACTCGGTACGATATGATACTTGGGGGTCTCAACATTCAGCCGGTCTGAGTTTGCTAACATATTCCCCTCCTCGCCTGTGGCGGTGCTGCATCAGTAATTACTGAAGGAAAAGACAACAATGAACAAGAGAACATACGACACATATACGCTGCAACGGACTCAGACATTTCTCCCGGCAATGCGCTTGTGTTCTGATCGTTGTAGTCTGCTTCCTGCATTTGGTTCACTTGAAGCCGAACCAAGGCCTGTGTTTTATGCGGACCAGAGTTTGCTTCTTTGGTGCGGATCAGAGTTTGGGTTGCGCATTCTCACGACCCCCAAAGGAACTGGACTTTACAAGCAAAGGAACTAGGATTGGAATTGAAAGGACTGCTGTGAATACGACTCAAAATACTGATGAACTGCTCCAGAGTTCCCTTGCAAGTGGTTCAACACCACCTCTTTCAAGCAGACCAGAGTCAGTGGTGTTGGACTACTAATGCACTAAGATGAAATCCGTGCATTAAGACCTCTAATAGAACCGGGCTGGTAAAGGCTGTTTAGCCTGTAATTATTGTTTGTGCAGTATATTGTGTTTCACCAGAGAGCGGAAAACCTACTGCAGTGTTGTTTTATAGCTCTGCCACACACAGGCGGTGCTGTACTGAGCTGGAAACGAGCCACACTCTTAAACATGAACACGCGTGCCGCAGCCCTGAGTGGGTTTTGTTCTTGTTGTTTCCGCTCGACTGTGGATTTCATCCCCCCAAAGTTTTGCTTGGAGATGTTCAAATTAGCATGTTCCTTTTCAGGCCTGGCTTCTATTATCCGCTCGCTGATGGGGTTCTTTATAGCCGTCGGTGGGGTAGCATATGAAAGCGCGGCTTGTTTTAATACACGAGTGCAGCCTCGTGGAATGTGAGGAATTCTGTCCTTTATTTTTCATGTGTGCTTAAAAAATTAGAACGCGGACGCATGTGATTTCAATTAGACGGCCCGTAAAGACCTGCAGACACGTAACAGTGAGACAGTCTGGTGTTCGACCATCTGCAGTGACATTTCAGTACTTTTTTGATATTGAACAAACTCGTTGGGTTGCCATTCGATGACGGTCGCCAAGGGAATTGATCTCATCAGCGTCTTTGAGCCAATAAACATGCGACCGTGCTTGTGATTGGCCGTCTAGTGGTGTGCAGGAGGTAACGACCAGAAATGGAAGAGAAGAGGAAGACGGGGATTAAGCATTTTAGCATTGACGCTTTTATCCAAAGCAACTTATAAAAGAGGAATACGCTACATAGAAGTAGTCTTGGAAATAACTCCAAGTGCTGAGGTGGATCCAAGTGCAGGGGAGGTAGGACAGAAGATGCTCTTGGAAGAGCTGGGTGTTCAAGAGCTTCTTGAAGATAGACATGTACCTGTTCTGGTAGCACTCGGTAGGTCATTCCACCGGCGTGGAACGACACTTGTGTGTGTCACATTTGCTCCTTCTTGTTGAACTGCGATAAGAGGTTAAATCTTAAAGTTTGGAACAAGTGGATCACTTGTTGACGTCAGCGAAGTCAAAAACACCTGTGAAAGTGAACGACACAAACATCAGTATTAGAGAGGGAGGACAGGCAGGGAGGACACGGCTCACCGTGCTGCTAAAGCACTTTTCATTTACCGCAGGGAGAATTCCTTAACCGCGCCGGCTCGGGTCCAGATATTAATATCAATACAGCATTCAAATATTATAACCAGTACCCAGCGCTGCTCCAGAGCCTCACTTCTCAGTCCCTTTCTTTGAAAGAGGTCTAGGTGTTGACAGCAGACGCTCGGCAGTGGACCTCTGAGGACTTCACTCTCATCATTGTGATGTGTCTTCATTCTGCTGTTGGCTGAAACTGTTTGCCTTCCTTTTGCTTTAAATCAGGCGCACAGTAGCTTCATAAGACACTTTCCAAGGATCTTTTTTTCACAAGAAAAGGGCAAGAGATGTAATGTTAGTGAGTAAACTATTCCTTTTCTGTGGCAGTAAAATAACACGTGGGTCACAGTGCCAAACACGCAGAGAGTCAAACGTGGCGAGTGTCACCTTAACTTACCTACAATAAACAGCTGCACTGCGAGATACACACAAACCAACCACAACTGGTTTAAAGCGGAAGCAAAATACACACAAATGAAGAAGTTCGTCCTTTATCATATGCAATGACCATCACTCTCTGACACGGGGACTTTCTCCATTTGTTAAAAATGACTAAATATATCCATTTGAGTGGAATTTCCCTGATGTAACTTTTATAAATGTAAATATTTAATGATTTCTTTGCTCTTTGATGACAACAAACTGAATTTCTTTGTACTTCTTTTGGATTATTTTAAGGATCAAACAATTAATCAATTAATTTCGGGAAACAATCAACAGATTAAATGATAAGTAAAAGCCTGTGTGTAACATGAAGCAGCATTTAATGGGACTGTTGCATGTTGCAGCTTAAATGAATATCTCACACCCTTCTTTTCCAAGTGTGTTGGAGGACTATTTGTCCTTCAGTTAACATCAAAACAATATAAGTATAAACGGCTCATTCTGGGGCAATGAAAAACACTTAATACAGTCAGGTGATCGTACACTTATACCTTTAAAAATCAGTGTGTTTATGAGCAGGTGACTGGCGTCTAAACAGCTGACACAATCTTTAGCGTATTCTGACTTTGCTCTAAAAATATCTGCATGTGTCTTTTTATCCGTGATAGTTAAATGAATTCCAAGGCCACATGTATTTAATTTGTGTCCTGTTCTCTTGATAGGCGGCCATTTTCCCTTGGCTGATAAATAGAAAAGTGTGTCCTAACTGTCAAAGAGTGACTAATAGTGTAAAATAGCGCTGAGGTGAAGTCATGGGTTTTAGACAACGCCGTGTGACAGAGGGGCGATTGTGAAACGCTTTTTTTTTTTTGGCATGTTAAATTAGGGATTTTTCCCTTTTAATTAAGACACAAATTGACATTTATTTCTAGATTTATTTTACATCTAGGTTTCTAGATTGTTAAATGACAACATCACAGCCATATATCAACTCCTAAATGTACATTATGTTGTGTTTGGGCTCGTGATGACATGAGTTATTGCTTCTAATTTAGCTTTCAATTTACAGCAATACCAGTGAGGTCCTGTGAGAAATCTGCAAGAGGTATTTCATCGGTAAATGTCACAAGTCTGATTGTTAAGATCTTATAGACCCTAACCAAAATTTGGCCATAGAGCAACGACTTTAAATAGTTGTACATTATCTTACATTAAACAGCAATAAAACAAAAAAAATCTAATTGTATTTGTATGTTTTGACAGATATGAGTCAAAATTCAGTTGATTGTTTAATAGGCTTAAAATGTAACAGCGCATTAGCACTTATCGCCATCCAAACATTAAGGTATGTTTGATGAATAATTCTAGGCACATCAATTTAAGCAACTTGGTTACAGATGTTAAAACCAAAAAAAGAATACACTTGACTTGCAGCAGGACTTCATGGCGCTGCTGCTTTTGCAGACTTGCATCCAACCCCTTTGGCAGACCTCGTCAATTTTGCCACCATTTCCGCACTGAGGTGGTTGTTTTGAGGCTGTTTTCTTCCTGTTCTGGAACAAGAATCAAAGCTCTGATGGCATTTCCCATATGTACCCGAGTCAGGATTACCCGAGAATTCCTGAATACCCCCCATGTTTCATCCAAACTGCAAGTCATGGGATGTACCGTGCCTGTGTCCTTCGTCTCTGCCGTGCCAAAACATTCTGTGGAAAAAACACCATCATTTGCAGTTATCTAGGCTCCAATTAATCACACGGTCGGCCAGATGTAGACTGAAATAATAACAACGATAATAATGACATACTTCAGAGTGCCACAGCACAATTTCACTCTGGCATTGGCAGGACTGGTCATTTAATCAGAGCAGCGGAGGAACGTCCATGTCATTCTCTCCCCAAGAGCACAAACGAGGTCATGTGTCATGTCTTGGCACGTTCAACTTTTCCATTCTGGTTTGTATCATTTGTCCTTTGAGCTGCAACATCCTCACTCTAGAAGACACGCTTCTCTAGTTGTGCTGGACTTGGCTGCCGTTCTTGAACCTTCACTTTTTCACTATATATATATGTATATGTATATATATACACGTGTATATATATATATATATATATATATATATATATATATATATATATATGTATATATATATATGTATATATATATATATATATATATATATATATATATATATATACGTGTATATATATATACACATATATACATATACACACATATATGTACAGTATATATATGCACATATATATACAAAAACACAAAACTCGTGTCAGTGTCAAGTGTAGTCACGTGACCACTGACTCAGCAAATCTCTTCTTGTCGCAAAAAAAACCGAAATGTTTGAGTTACACACGTTTATATTTAAAGGACGTTGGTACGCTCCATAACATAACAAAGACCACATTTCTGCCTGACACATCTTGACCAAATCGGTTCTACAGACATAAAGTCTTAGAGATTTGAGAGAAATAGACGTCAGAAGACGGCAAATCAGCCTCACTAAAGAGGACTAATTAATTTTTGGAGCAAAGGATGAGTAACTGAGCTGAACAATTTGTGAACAAACTTTATCTAATTGTGATTTCTTAAACATAAATTGCAATTACGACTTGATTTTTGATGTCAATCTTCACTATATATATTGAAAACATGATGGATCGTTACCTCATAAAAATGTATATGAACGGCTATAATGCAACAGCGAAAACCGAAAGAATTTAGTTGCTTCTAACATTTTGAATAGTATTCAAATAGTAACAAATTGCTACTAGCATTTTTTTTTTTAATATTGATTTGAAAAGGATCAGTGGTTCAGTCCTGATCAGTAAACCTGTGGCGTATAGTGACTTACTTTGCTGTGTCTACATATTTAAAGACATATTTTCTTTACATTTCATTGATCTGTATTTTCTAAAACGGTAGAAAATGGATGGATGGAGCGCTTTCTTTGTCTTGTTTTGTTTATTATCTCATAGAAACAGTAGAACAAACTGCATTGTATACTTTGTATTTTCTCACATCTGACACCCTGCTGCTGTCCTCTACATCGACTGCACTGACACATCTTCATCTTTTATTTGTCTGCAGCTTCAGGAGAAGGATGTGGGAAGATCATCCAGCGGTTCCCCAAGAAGGACTGGGAGGGAACAGCCTTTCCTCAGGGGGTGGAGATGGTGAGTGATCATTGTAGCCTGAGACCGAGCTAAATGTCTTAAGTTGATTTAAAAAACAAAACGGCAGAATATTGAGATGTTCTCTAAATATTCACCATTAAAAGTATTTTTAAATAAAAGTAGAGCGATGAAATTAATCAAAACTAATACTAAATAGTCAATGTTTGATTAAGATTAGGACAAACCATCTTATGTACTTGTGTGCAACTTGTGTGTTGTGTTTGTGTCTCCCATAACATGTGACTTATTTTACATCAGGACGTATGGAAGAAAAGAGGACGTGCTCGTCACGCTAGTATATATATGTCATTATAATAACTCGATTTTTTGCCTGCTCAGTTTACAGTTTGTGGAGTGTTTGTTTTCCAGAATTCAATGGAAACTTAGATTTTGTGCGTTTCTTTTCTGTGTGTGTGTGTGTGTGTGTGTGTTGAAGTTCCTCACTGGAGCTTTAAGAAGGAGAACAAATGACCATCAGCTTCCTTCTCCTGAGCTTTTCATGACTAACTGGAATCAGTGATGAAACTCTGAGGATCATTGATGGACTGCTGTCTAAATGGTTGCATCGTTACTGTGACTGAGACCTTTGCTGTCTGGAACACAGACCGTTGGATCATAACAAGAGACAGTTGTATGTTAATCCGTGATGTTCAGAGGTTACTGTGTTCGTCTAGTTAGCGAGTGTCCTCGCTGTTATCAACTCAGCCGGTGTCTCGATGCCCCGGTTAAGAATATGTTGCAACTAGAACAAGGAAACGCATTCATTCTGTAACATGAGATGCTATAATAGTGGGGTTTTTTTTACAGTGTACTGTATATGTACAAACGAGGGCCTGCCTGAGGCAAAAGAGGCTGTCACTCAAACACTGGCTCCGCCTTTCAGACAGTTCCTCCAATCGTTATGCAGAAGCCCGGCGTCCACGCCCGCACACTGCTCGATGTAATCAGAGAAGCTGAGCTTCCACGGAAGCGGCGTTCAAGTGTCTGTGCCGTCCCATAGAGAACAGCTGAAGCTGGGCTTCAGGTGGTTTTAACGCGGAGGCATCTACGAGAATACGGAAATCACGTATGACGATATGTCAACCGTGATAAAACGGCTGATTCTGAGCGAACTAGTGACACGTTCTCATCGCACATCATCTGTTTGACGACAGTTTAGTGGAAGCTGAGCTTCTCTGGCTGCTTTAGAACAATCACCACCGGGTGATTTGTGTAAAACTCTTTTGTGTCACAAACCACAGTTTGTTGAATTCACATTAGAGGATGTGTGCATTTGAGTTTTAAAAGCTGTCATCGCTCACTTATTTGGGAACCTCCTTCCTCAGAATCCCTTCTTTTGTCTTACATTGTATCTGCTTCCCCTCCTCCATGTTTCTCTTTATGGAATAAAGTGAATAGCTGCCTCTGGAGGGTTTGTTCCCTGCATTCATGGCTCCCTGACAGGGGGTCGCTCTGTTTTCCTTGTACAGAGAATGCGCTGGACAAATATTTGCTTATCAGACATGGGATGAAGCTGTAGATCCCAAGGGCAACATTAGCCGTTAACGGTATCAGACTGCACAGGACATCATGCCTGTGTTGTATCTGTTTTTGTTCATTCATATTGGCAGATTAAGTTTTCATGACCGAGCAGAAAAAGGCTCTGGCACTGCAAGAGGAGAGAAAACCACTAAATGATTTAACATCCCGACACTGTGTTTAATCCTATGAGTATAAGAGGTGGTCAGAAAATCATTTTGTGATCGCTGCGTGATTCATAATTGGCACAAATCGTCATTTTTTTAAATTTATTTTATGACATTTTTGAAAAAAGATTGTTATAATTTGCCATTTTTTTGAAGTCGTCAGCAAACAACACATATTTTCACGTATATTCATAACTCCTTCATAATGTCATTTTGTCACATTTTTGACATTTCTTTTTTCCGTATTTTTAGTACTTTATTTGATGTTTTTCATTATGCAGCAACAGCACAACTTACTCCCACTGCAAATTGTTGTTAAAAGAATAACAACAGTAATTAAATAGACAAAAATCACACATTGTCACTAGGACATCGCAAACATTGTACCTGGACAGAACCACTTCAAAGTTTACAGTGAGTCCACAGCTGATAAAGCTCATGTTTCTGTTGCCAGATCTTTAAAAAGGCTGCGTATCTGTTTCTCATGACAAAGGCGATCTCCTCTCATCATTTCTGATATAGAATCTGCGGGAATCCGACTTCCAGGTTAATGCGATACATTTTCTGGAAACAACAACAGCTACAATATATCAGTACATTTCCTGGAACGGTGACTTAGTTTCAAGTTTGTTGCACATTTGACGTTTCTTTATGAAAACAGTTGCAATGCATTTTGATTTGGATGTTGAATATTATGGGCAGCCCTAATGAATATTCTATCCAACACTGTGATATTATATTTTTTTTCATTCAGTACAGCACCACACAGAGAAGCTCATGGAAAAAATTTACAGTAAAATTGTGAAATTAAATTTCACAATTTATTTATTTTTGCTTAGAATTGAGATCACGGTTCTCCTGCACGACTTTTTTCACAAATCGAAATGTTTATTGCACTCATGGACAAAAGATCGTAAACAATGTGACGTGTTTTCCACCTAAAATGCAGAAGAGTCTTTGTCATTCAGAAATGACATCACGTGTAGTTGCGAATAGAGATCGCAATTTTTTTAATTTTTAACGATTTATCGCGCAGCACCAACCCAAAGTCATTTATGGATTTTGCAACTTTTGAAAACTGCAGTTTAGGGTTCATTAAGAAATCTGCTGCACCAATGTGTTCAGATTTCCGCCGCAGACGGTCGCTCGTACTGTGCTAAAATAAATGTTGCGTGCTCGCTTAAGTCAAAATTGTGCTCGGAAGTCCAGATGTGTATCATTTATTTCCAAAGTGATGCAGAGCAGAGCGTCAGGTGTTGCATAATATGGGTCAGGAGCTGACATTTATTTTAAACATCACACATTCCACAACATATTGGGTTTGGATTATCGCCTTAAATGACGGCGAATAGAGTCTTCGGTGCCGCGCGTTCACGTCAGAGAGACATTGTTTTACACGGAACTCGTGTTGGTGCAACAGTGTTTACGAGGCAGTCGCTGCAAAGTGAGCACAAATAGACCGATTGTAAGTGGGCGGTTTGAATGGCAAGCTTCTTCCTGTGCTGGAGTCTGTTGGTGGCCGTCGTCAGTGACTCGTCGTGAGTAAATGCTCTGAGACAAACAGTGGTGTTAGACGCCAACGCTCCTCACAGGTTTTTGTGCAAAGCTCTGCAAAGGCTGCTCAGTTTCCCACAATATCAATATAGATCAAGATAACTACATACTAACATAGAGATAAATCAGGTACTAATACGTGATTTATTTCAAAGCAATACTGATATTTTAGAGATTTAAATCGATCTTTTTTGTCATTTCTTTGCTCAAAAAAGAAATTTTTGAATCGTTTTTTGTTTGTGGACAAAAACGAGACATTTGAGGACATCATTTCAAGGCTTGAGAAACCTCAGTCGTCATTTTGTGACATTATAGAACAGCTAATCGACTCATTGTTACGCTGCACACAATCATACAAACAAAAAATGGACAAAACCTAGCCTAAAATAAACGGTTAAATAATTCAAATACTATTATTATTATTATTATTATGTACAGTAATGTAGGAAGTGGAGTTCTTATTGATATGAGACCCTGAACCCTATCTCTGGTATTTAACCTTGTAGTGACTCAGCATGATGAAGCACTCGTGTCTTGGTTTCATTGCGTTTAAATATAGAAACACTTCCACAAGTTTAGCGGAATCAATTATCTTAGTGTTTCCAGATGTCAGGACCTGCATACCATTTTTTGTGTGTGTGTGTGTGTGTTGTCCTTCTTGCTGAAGTGTTCCCTCCAATGCTTCTTCATTATATGTCAGCCTGGGCTGAAATTGAGACATACAGCGATCCCCGAGTGTGTGAAGAAGAACAAAGAGCGATGTTTCTTTATTGAAGTTGCTCCGTCCAACGATGCCTTCAATGCTCGGGAATTTCTTTAAGTGTTCTTGGAAAATACCGAGCATATTTGCTGAAATGTACACAGATGACCTCCTTTTTGAGGAACAGGCAGACGCACAGCACATGTGTAGTGTATTATATTATGTGTAGTATAAACTGGAGATCCATCCATATAGTGTGTGTATATATAAAAATAAAACACACCCAGCAGAGTAAGAAATGACAGGAAAGATGGGGTTTTGCTTTCTTACTATGTGGTGTGTGACGAACTCAAGAGCCAAATAAATGGAATTCCAGCTTTGAAGCTTTTAATGAAGATACACCATAGTGTTTAACAGACTCCACTAAGCAATTTGCATTTTGGCTGTGTTTCGGGCTGGTATGTAAACCCTTATTATTTGCAGATTTTCTCGACTTTGTGAAAAAACCCCGAAAATGAGTCATTTACAGACACTAAGGAGCACATCTGTAGGAGGCAGTGGATGGAGCTGAGCACGAAAAGCCTTTTGCGGTCACAACAGGCCCCCAGCGAACTAAATATCCACAGATGAGGAATGCACCAAGAAAAAGCATTTACAACTTGTGCTTGGAAAAATGTGTTTCTCATCTCGTTCGGGCAAGTGATGATGATAGGAACCGGCTCGGATCCTCATCTGTTATGGATGAGATACGTCTGTGGATGGAAGTCAGTAGAGTTGTGCACGTAGTAAATTTCCACAGTCTTGCCCTTCAGCAGTCCTCATGGTGTACTGTAAACACACCAAGGTTCCAGGGCCCGGCTCTTTCCCTCGTCGACCTGCGTGAGTGAATGTGGACGTGAAAACTGGACCGGCTTTTGTCTGCATAGAGTCAGAGAGAGTACACTGCGCTGTCATTGTGGAATCAGAGGTTTGACGGTGGACTCGGGTCCACATGACGCGTGCATTCGACAGCTTGATAAACACTTTTTGCGACCTCTCATCTCAACCTTTCTTCTGGCTACTTTTGCACGTCAGCTTTGGTCTTAATTATTTGTTTGAAATGATGCATTCACCGTGAACCTCGTGCTCTTGTACCTGCTTTGTTCTGCAGTGCAAGTAGCAAACGTAGCTCACGTCGTCACTGAATTTAATGAAGAAAAACAGTTTTGTTTTTTTTGTTTTTCTTAATTGAACATTCTATTTTTGTGGAGCATATTTTGTTGTTTACTTTTCCACTAGCGAGTTCAGAGCAGAGATGTGAAATGTGCCGCACAGATGCCCGGAGTTACTGTGGTGTTCACTGTTTATTTTCTGACTTTGCTCCTTTAATTGAAAACACGGTCTGTTTAATGTTTGAAGAATTTGAATGTTAATAACATCCTTTGCATGTAGACAACATGTTTTTTTTTTTAAATCAAATTTAGCTTTTTAGGCTCTTTTTTTTCATTCGATTCCTTCATACCGTGTTTCACTCAGATGTTGTTTTTGAATTAAATTGCCTGTTTTAGTCGTAGGCAGACGACATAATGCACTTTAAGGCTGTCTGATCTCAAACCTTTGCGAGTGTTTGACAGTAAGAAGCACCAAGTCTCGTCCAAGACTGTTTCTGCGGTCGAACAGTTTGCCAGAGTTGTAAATTTTTATTGTGAACTTCACCTAAATCAAATCTTCACACTTTGCACTTTAACACAGTTGGAGCAATAAGCCTGTAGTTTTACAACAGGAAGCCTTTTGTTTACTGCTCTTTGTTGTATATACATGGACCTAAGCTCATTTCTTAAAACGCTTTCCTACCAAACCTGAACAAACTGGCTCTGTCCGTGACTTCACTCAAGGGTCTGCGTGTTCATTTTAATGTAGAAAGAGGCTTAAGTCACATTGTGTTCCATTCAATTTGATATTTGGCTTAATATCAAACCAGTTTAATAATGTTTACACTGAGCATCAGACAGGTACCGACATGGAGCCAAAACTCTGCTCAGCAGTTGGCCCCCACTTCTGTTTTCGCTTTCCTTGACCTTCAGTCATCGTACGCATGTGTGTGTGTGAGTGTGTTAAGAGAGATGTCTCGACAACAACACCTGAGAGGTCAACCGCAAGCAGCTCAGAGGTCAAACACGAGGGTCACTGCATTACATGTAGCGTGCAGACAAAGTTCTGTCAACAAGCGTCTCCTCTGCTTCTATGTTTCCCGGCAGGAAAACAAATGTCTCCTGTGATTACGCAGACTCAAAACAGTTAAAGGAAAGCGCTCTCAACAAGTCTAACATCAATCACTTTGCATTTTTGTCCTATTAATAATCTTTTAAATTACTTTTTGCATAAGAAAGATAAACATTGGCTTTATTCATTTATATATTATCATATTTTGATGCATAAAACATCCACAAAACACTGATTTGAATTTTCTTTCATGTCTCCCGCAGCTGCAATCTGTTGTAATTTGTGCGCGCGTGGTTAACACATTATGGTTTTATTTTAAATTGCCTTCACCAAGTATTTCGTGCGTGGTGATGTGGGTCAGACGTTTTTTTGAAAAACAACCTTAGTCAGCAGTTTGAGGTTAAACGATCTCGGCGACGCGATGGGATCGGTGGTTCGAAAGCCGTGACGTTCGACATTTGTCGCGCGTTGACCTTTTGGCTATTTCTTTGTTTGTTTTTGAAATCTGGAGGCGACGCAGCTTCACACTTGTGGCATTTATAGCCTGAGGTGTGTAGCAGCAAAAGACAGTGTGTGTGTGTGTGTGTGTATGTGTGTGTGTTTTAGTCTGATACTCGTCTCACATGCCGCGGCTGTGGGCGAGATGCTGCACAATAGTCGCGCTGTACTGGTCCAGTCCAACACACCAAATGTGATGTGGGTTTTGTGTTCCACTCAGTCGGCTAAGCAAGCAAAGCGGAGCTGTTTCTTTGACCGCATACCATGCCGGTCATTTGCTTTTCTGTCCCTCTGTTAACGCAGACGTACACTGGTCGCCATAATTACTGTGGAGAGAGAGACATTTTTCACAGATGGCCACCACAGCGGCCAGAAGCTGAAGCCAAAATGAAAAGTGTCATTTGATGCAAGTGTACCAGCGGCCGCAAGATTCTAATTCAGCCTTTTCCTTGTAAAATGCAAAAATATCCCTTTTACTCCCTTCTTTTATTTTGTTTTGAGACAAAACATGATGGTGTCAATCAGACTAATATTCAAACTGGTGAAAAAGCTGGATTTATCCAGGGTTAAATCCGTATTCACTCAGAACACCCACTGGGATCCACTAATCTCTCCACCTATGATCCCAGCTCGATTCGGCACGGCACGGTTTAGGTTGGTTTTCCATTACAATGTAGTACCTCCTCAACGTGGGCGGAGCCATCACTGCACGGCTGCATGAAACTGCCGCCACTTTGTAATACACGTGACAGTTAGAAATATCTTCATTATTTTTTTTGTTACTTGGTCCGAGGCTTGAAAATGTGACGCTAATTCCGCACTTTTGTAAACAGTGTCTGCCATCTTTGCTAACGGCTACGCTAGCGGGACCGAGTGTCACTGGCGGACACGTAACGTTCTTTCTAAGAAAAGAATGAAGATATTTCTCAACTCGGGGGAAACTGAGGTTGCGAAGCACAATTTTTCTAAAATACTCGCCCTGTTCTAGTGATACAAAGCTAAATGCTAATCGGTGAAGTATTCCTCTAAGACTTCTCTGCTCTTTGCCCAAATTAGAATAGTTTGACCCAAAAACAATTCAGTATCTGATATGATACGTGTGTTTTTTTGTCATCATCATACATGTGCAAGTCTTTGCAAGTGTGTGTTTTTTATAATATATAAAAACACACATACACATATAAAACTGTGAATGTCATGTACTGGAGATACAGATAAGTGAGACCATGATAAAATTGCCAGAGCTGCTTAATTGGAGAAACGGTTATCAGTGGCGGGCGTACGTCTGTAATCAGTGAGATAATTGCTGCGGGATGTGTTTTTGTACGTTAGCTTTCATTTGGACTGATATTCTGACACTAAATGTGTCCTCCAGGTGTTTTTGGGAACGCGGTGACGAAGAAATGAATCAGTCTCTGTTTTGTTCTGTTGTTCTTTAGATTTCTTGCCTTCCTTTCCTGCTTAACAGAGTTATAATAATGCATGTTGTAAACTTAGGCACATTTCATTCACACTAAAGCCAAATCACCACACACATGGATTATTTAGAGTAAGGTCATTGTCCTTCATGTTCTGTAAACAAATATAATTGAATATCCCATAATTACACAATCATCATATCATAGACACAGATACTGTACATTTCACTCTTCTTCAGTTATAATTTATGCCACAGTTCAACTCAAGGAATCTCCTCTCGGGGCCCAGATTCTTGTGATGAAGGAATTTGCATGACTTGACCAAACTGTAAACACTGGTGTCATCTCTTCTCGAACTCCTCCCCCAAATCCCTGCCGTAATGAGGAACGTGGCTTTCGGTTCCAGGAAGGATGCTTGATTTGTACAAATTTGTAAACGGCTGGTGTCGTGCGAGAGAGAGAGAGAGAGAGCTGACTGCTGGGGTGGAGAAAAGTTACGACGTTCCAGCAGAAGAATACTTGTGTCTATTTGATGACCTGACTCCAGTCCGACCTGAGCCCCTGGGATTAGGTCGGGTTCAGTTCACTTAAGGAAAAGAAGTCCTGTTCTGAGGAGTCATGCGACTGGCCTTGTCCTCTGAGCAGGCTGGATAAGCAAATCATGACAAAGCTCGACTGCATTGCTCATAATCAGCAGCCCTGGTTTCTCTCCAGTGGGCTCCGCGCCAAACCACAGACAGATTAACAATCCAGCACGACTGCATCTCATGATGGATTGACTCAAGTAACCATAAGTTGACATGTCGCGCTGCACGTCGGGGGCTCGTGATGTTTGTAAAGACTATGAGAGAAAAATTAAACAGTGCATTCCAGATAGCAGGATGCTGTCGCAGTCAGGGAAGAATGGGATCATGTGTTTGTCAGGAAGATCCACATATGAGTAATCAATGCTCCGTGTGCCAGAGAAGCTAAACACATCAGGAAACAAAGCTGCGGCTGTCAGGCAGCCTGGACTTTCCATGCAACAGAGTGCCGTTCGCTCACCAGGAAATGGGAATACACAGGATGAAATTAAGGCACAGTATGCTGGAGAGTGCACAGACTCGGATTTTTATGTGAAATACGATAAATGATTTCACTCTTGATGCTATACTGCAGCTACTCCCAAACATAAGAAATAATGGGAATCCTTCTGCGACACGCCAAAACCTTAAATCACAGTACTACGCTACATTCTTACAGTCAGGCCTCTGCAGCCATTATCGATAAATTCTCCCAATAATCAATTCACGTTACGCAACCTTTTAAATGAATCATATTAATTGGTTCATTTTGATGACCTCTCATGGCTCACCTGCAGTCCCTCCGTGGGTTCTCCCCTTTGTTATTCTGTCAGATTCACTTCGACCCCGGTGTCATAGGAAAGCTAACGTCCACACAAGCAAAACAAAAGGGACGATGATGCAAAGTTGTGGATTCTGTACCTCCGCGAACGTACACGTTCATTTCCTGAAGAGGTGACGACTCCACTTGGCTGCTGGTTGTTAAATGTGCTGACTGCTGCTGATACCAGGGCCAGCACCTGGTGACATAAGTTTTATTTATATAGTCGAGTGCTTACTTTTATGAGAACGTTTGGGATTGATTGGTTTATTTACTTTAAATAATAATAAAAAAAAAAACCTGGATCCAGGTGTTCTGTTGAGCTTAGCTACCTAAACAAGGCTTTGTTGTTATTATTCCTTCTTGTAGCCCAACCTGCTGCAGTCGAGCCTGCTGAGTTCCACTCAAGAAGATGTTTTGGTATTGACTTGGGCTTCGTGTTTGGAATTCCCAGTGAAAAATCTTGGAAAGTCTCTAAGCCACTGGCAGGATCATCACACTGCGCTGTAATACATTAGATTGCTGTTATTCATTGACAGTTTGAGCTCCACTAGTAGAACCCTGGTGCTCAGAGGATGGAGATGTTGGTTGCTTGTGTCTGGAGGCTGGCAGCAGGAATTTAAGCGTTGTATTTAAGCGATTTCTTTATGTTTACCTTTTTAAAACCATAGCTGTACATTTCACTGTGTCACACAGTGTGTTTATTTAATATTATGCGTTTATTGCACATGTCCAGCTGTGACTTGACAGTGCTGACCGTGCTTTTCTTTTCACAAGCTCAATCACAAGCTGCAGAAGCATTTTTGATTGTTGGATTTTAAGTGTTTAATGTGTTTACATCCACTTTAAAAGTTAACTTTTAACAACGGTTGGTAACAGAACGTTATAAACTAACAGAATAGTTCTCACGTGGCCAAGTGGATACGGCCTGGCTCGTAGAATAGAGGAGAATAGAATATCTTTGAGGTAGAAAAAAAGGTACATTACACACTCTGTTATATGTTATTTATGTGATTCCTCTTACAAGTATAAGTGCTGGTGTGCAGGTTGAGTCCAGTCCAACGAGTAACTCTTTTTCAACATTTCCACTTGTCAGCTGTGAAGAAGCATCGAGAAGAAGTTGCTATGTCACAGCAGGATTTGGTGGTAATAGCATGATACTGTGACGGCAGCTCTTATCACTTCCTGTTTTTTCCTGTTTCTCTCTGGCATTCTGCCCAGTGTGTGTGTGTGTGTGTGTGTGTCGTGCTCTGTTCGTGTTTTATGTTGTTAAATGTTCTCGGGTTAAGTTGAAGACATTTCAACTCTCGTCCAAGACGCTTCTACCGGAAACAACAATTTGCACGACTTTCTAGATCGCTATCCAGCATCAGAGGCTACTAAATACCTGGATTGTTCCACCTGTCAGTCAGAAATGAAAAAGCCACTTCTAAACTTAGTGAGAGCAGAAGTGAGACTGAGGGAATAAACTGCAAAAGCTGCCCTGCTTCTAAGAAACACTTACAATGTCACAGGTTTAAACATGTCACAGGCTTTAGTGGTTTTCGAGTAATATATCACGCATTAACATCACTTTTCTGCACACGTGACGCTCGTGAAAATGTCACAGGACGTTTACTCTCCACACTACAGTTAACTTACAGTAAGGAACTGAGATTGTTGTGGTTTTATCTGTGAAGGCAGAAGTGAGACTGAAGGGTAAATAATTGAATAGCTTTCTTTTTAGAAATAGTTGCCATGATGTGTCCAAATTGTCAGTGACTATTTTTATAGTCTATTACTGAAACACATTTTCGACTAACTGGGTAACCTTAAAAACTCTTCAATTTTTAATATCCAGCCTAGAATTGTCTCAGACAATTTGAAGTAATTGCCAAGTTGTCCAGCAGGGGGCACTGTGGCTGCAGCTTGGCCTCCATACGGTCTTTGCTCATCAGAAGAAGACAACACGCTGGTTACACTACACTGGTATTACACGTTAACTGCAATTAAGGGAAACAATTAATACACAATAAAGGATATTTGTGATACAGTTTAGAAGTAGGTGTTTTCTGTTGAATGACAGAGCGCAGGGAGGGAGCAGGGCTTCATTTTAGGGCTTATGTGTTATTTCTCTGCCATGGTTTTGCACTGACTTGATTATCAAAGACGAGGAACAAAGTGTATTCCCTATCTGTTCAATATAAAACACGTCTTTTATCTTTTAAATACAAGACCAACCTGTATTTTATGGAATCGTTGGAAACCTTCACTCTGAGCAGTGATGGCTTGAAAGCCCACACTGCACAGATTGACTTTTACTCTCCTTGCGACATTAGTATGCAGTCAGTCAGCTGAGAAACGAAAGGTTGTTGTGGTTTGAGCTGCACTCAGTAAGGGCAGAAGTGAAACTGAGGCCAATAGTGAATAACTGTGCCGGAGCCCCCACAAGGCAGCGGAGGAAGCACCTGTCCACAGCCGGGTCGCTATCCGCCGTTATCTTCCAGCGCTGCAAACACAGGGGCTCAGCAGCGTGACGTAGGACGGCCATTGTGCTGATCTACAACGTCAGGACAAAGCTGTTTATCCTGCTCTTTCATTCATCGCTCCATGAGCTCCCCGAGTGTTTTGATCTTACATGTTTACATTTTTACAGATGAAATAAAAAAAACAAAAACCAGCATGTTTATCCATCCTCAGCTGATACGGGTATGAGAAATTGCTCTGGCAAAGTGGTCGGTGATCCGAGCTGATGAAAATAATGAAATAACAATAATAACTGTGTTCCAGGGTTTTTGCCCCCTGTGGTTAAAAAAAACTAACAGAGGGATATAGACACAACATACAACTTTGTGTGCCTGATACTTGAGTATAAATAATATTATTATAATAATAATAATGAGTAATTAAGTCTGCTAGATGCAGGTGAGATCCCTGAAAGTCTTCATTTTAAGAGCTTAACTTAATTGCATCTACTACATTTACACCTGCAATCATTCACACGTGGACTTTTTCGAGCACCCGCAACAGAGAACTTTGATTCTCCCTCATGTTTCAGTGTGAAAACCCCGGTGCTTTCCTGTTTACACTGGTTCCTACACAAGCAACCAACAAAATAAAAGTGTAGTATCATATGCACACGGGGGAAAAACAGTGACGTGTTTTAATTCTTTCTTTGCCAGTCTCTTAGCACAAATAATAACTCCTGTTTTGTCTGGGCTTAATAAAGGACTATCTTATCTTTAATATCACCCCCTCGTTTAACTTCCTCCCAAACGTTCAGTTCCTTTGTGTGCTCCTCTTTTCTATGTTTCCGCTTCAGAGCAGGTGGAACCTCAGCAGCGCCGTCACAAATGTCACAATAAGATCATATTGTTATATGATCTTATTCAAGACCGTCATTCACGTACACCGCCGTTGTTTTCTTCACATTTCCACTTCATTCCCCTGGTGTTGGTTGCACTCCAGTCTGCTTATCTATGGGCATCATAATATTTATTGTACTCAGCCTAAGAGTTCCTGTGCGAGGCCACACCAGCGCGCCGTGCATAAATTGTGAAACTCTGGAGTTTTCACACGTCATTTTTTGTCTTGTCTGGACGCTGCAGCGTTCTAACGCACTGTCAGACTCTGATTAACGGAGCAGAACGAGTGGACGTGCTCACACTTGACAGGGAGGCTCTTCCCACAGCAGAAGTCTCTGATTGTTTTAGCGAAAGCGCCTCGAGCTTTACACACTTGATTGTGCGTTACTCGCCTCCGTTTTCACACACGTCATCGCGGCACTTGCATTATTTATTGGATTATGCTCGTGTTTTATTAGTCGCATGGTTTTAATATGGGTTTTACAAGTAGAGCCGGTGCCGGGAAAAATCTACGGACTTTCTCTGGATTTGCAAAGGGAAATTTTCTACTCTGTATATTTCACAGCAGAATTTTCCCCCTGAACTGTGTTTCAACTTGTTTATGCTCAAAAAGTGTTGTTCGTTAACCCACTTTAGACTAAACTGACGTAACGTAAACTCCGTTGAACGTTTGGGAGGCGCATTCCTGCCGCGATGCATCACACGGATGCTTTAGGTTGAGCTTCATGAGTCAGCTTTATGAGAGCGGGATGATGATGTGAGGAATTCTCCAAAGGGTTCCTTTTTTTCTGCATCTCTGTTCTCGAGTCGCATGTGGTGAACTGCTTGTATGTTTTCAATTTATGTTTTGAAATCACCCTAAGTATTTGCCCTGAGGTGAACAACGCTTCCCATGTGATTTTGGCGGCGAAAGGCGGTTTCATCAGACTTGTCGTTACGAGCTTGTTGCTCCACTTTTTATGGTCGCGCTAAAAATACACGCTGTGGGTTTTCTAGTGTAAGGTTTCCTACACATATGGCATTTATGAAGCTTGAAATTTTGTGTACAGCACTGGTTCTAATATTTGCAAGCTGACTCTCTCTGACTAGACATTTTTTTCTTGCGTTTGTTTGTCTAAAAATATCTACATCTAAAAGGAACCATGTGCTCTTAGTGTTGCATAACACAGCTTCAAAGGGAAACCGGGAGTATTGGTGACAGTATTGGTGGGGGGAAACGTTGAGGAATGGAAATGGATGCCACCTCAGCTGAGCGCTCAGTCAGTCTGTTAACGTGATGTTAGAAAACAAAACAAATTACTGTGTCGGTCAGACTAAAACCACACTATTTTAAATACATGTAAACATGTTAGTCGGACTGAAATTGTACTATTAGTTCTTAAAGTGGGACTAACACATTGTTTCAGTGTCCCCACTCCTGGGCTTTTACCAGTAAATAATAAAAGAAGCTGCTACATAGAAGAAAAACACTGAAATCCAGAACGGTGCACAAAGCTTAAAGAAGTGAATGTCATTATCTTATTTATCTCTGATGAACAGCACTTTGTTTCAGCTGTTGTTTTTTAAAGTGCTCTATAAATAAAGTCGGATTGGATTGGAATATTTTGAGTAGGGCTGTGTTAAAAAAGATTGTTCCTTCCTGTTTCTATTGCAAATACTGCGACACTATTGCGGTCACAATAAACAGTTTGACATCACTATTGTCTTCTTAATGAGCAAAGACGACGTGGATGCTGGTCAAGCTGTGCTCACAGCACCCTCTGTTGGATAAGTTGTTAATTACTTTAAAATGTCTGATGGGAATTGTAGGATGGATATTAAGATCTTGATTTAAAGTGTGAATTATCATCGATGACTGCGGTTTTATTAGCTAAAAAGTGCATTAATGTAACTACTTACATTAAATGTTTTTAGTGTAAATATTAATATTTTATTGATGCATCAGGTTAGCGAGACTGGAAACTGAATTATCTCTAAATAAATAGAAAATAGAAAAGTATTTGAATTGGGACCTTGATTGTATGAATCAGAATCAAATCAATTAGAGAAACCGACAGCGATACCCAGCCCTAATTTTGAAGGCAATGGATTTCGCTCCTCATGCTAACATGCTAACTAGCTTAGCTTGTTAGCTTAGCGGCGGTGGACACACTTCAGTCACTAAATCGATTCCTCGCAAGTTCTTGCACGGACAAGCCAGTGAAATGAACTGTACTTGGGTAAAGGTTCTGCTGTTGTGTTGCTGTCGTCTTTTTGTTGACAGCTTTGTTTCTTGTAGCAATCGCACTGACCTTGAGCGGAGGAGACCAACGTATGTTTGTGTGCCAAAGCGCTCATCCTGCAGACCCGATAACGTAGCAGTGCACACGACTGACCTTCTCACCCCCCGCTCATTTGCTCTCTGGCCCCTGACAAGTCGCACCTCACTTTCCGTCATTGTGTCGTCTTCCTGGCATGTGTCCCTAAGCTTCCACATGTACGGGGAAAGAATACACGAAAGGAAGACGATAATGCAGCGACACGCAGTGTTGTGCACATCTGTTGCCAAGTTTTCCAGGCCACATTGTATTGGAAATCACTTTTATATTCCAGATTCATGTATAGTCAGCAGTACTGCCTGGAAGTACCATGCTTGTGGTTGTTTTTGTTTTTTTTTCCCTCACTTCCTTCACTTTCCGTTACACCTGCGCTAAGATTGTCTGGCAGCGTGTTTGTGTACTTGTTTTAGGAGTATTTTTAGGTTTACAGCGATAAGAACTGGATGTGTGTCATTTATTAAGCTTTTGTTCCCCTCATTCGGATTAGGTCATTGTTGCAGAGGAGAGACAGCTTAGTCTATGCACATGTTATTGTTGCAGAGGAGAGAAAACATGAAGATCCTCGGTGCCTGTTTTCATTTGGGTTCTTGACTCGACCAAATTATGAAATAGGATTTGAGGAATTGAGCTCGTCTGTGGTTTACGGGAACTCTGAAGGTTTTATGACCCTTCGAAGATGTTTGTAGTACGGGCGTCTTCAGTTTCCCGTCACGTTTTTGAGCGTGTGTACTCTCGCTTTCTCTGTGGCTCTCGTTTGCAGTAATGGCTGAAATTCTTCTTTTTACTGGTGCAGCTCCTTGACAAAGGTCAGCAGGTCAGACTGCAGATAGGGAGTGGGAGTTCATCATCACAGGCTGCAGAGGGATTATCGGCACACCAGCGGTTTACTCTTTGACATCAATACAGCCACTGTGTACCAGAGTTCCTTTGTCACTGGACTCAGGTCTAATTTAGGAGTGGATGTCCTTTTGTGTGTGTGTGTTGTGTAATACAATGACCCTTACACCTGTTGCGCTGCAGTGGATTTCTGTCATTCTATAGTTGAATGTACAGTACAGACGCCGTCAGTCAGAGCTTTCACTGTCCCGACCTGCTAATCTGTGCCTGATCGCCTCTTCCCGATCAATTACACAATCTCTAGAACGTCCGGACGTCACATGACTCAGTTTGTTTACACGGAGACAGGACACAATAGCAGACCTGCAGTATTCCAACGTTCAACTTTCTGATAGACTTTCCTTCATTCCACTCCAAAAATCATGTTTAATAAACAGGATATTAAAGTAAATTAGCGTTGGATTGTGTTTGTTTTGTGGCAGTGATCCATCGCTGCTTTCTCTTGGGATCTTTGGTGATCGTCTCCAAAAAGCTGGTGGTACAGCACAGTACAACATGGCCTTGACTTGCTTCCATGTCGTCAGCTACCAGAGCTCTGTGGGCCTTTCCACAAGCATCAGCAGGTTCTCATTGTAACTCAGCCGTGACTGTAGATGGCTTCATTTAGAGTTTAGGCAGCATTTATTTTATATTGCCTGATATAAATCTGTTAAAGCAATTTCTTGTTGTGCTTTTGATTTATTTTAACGACTATACAGGCAAATACAAGTATCAGACCAGGACTCTGATTAGGATTAGAAACCAAAGATGCTGACTGGGACTTCCCTGCAGACCTTCTTTTAACTCATCCATCCATCGCAGGGCCACATATAGAGACAATCAACCATTCACTCTCACCTGTGGTCAATTCAGAGCGTTCCAATTTACCTGATCCCCATATTGCATGTTTTCTAACTGTGGGAGGAAGCCGGAGAACCCGGAGAGAACCCACGCACACACGGGGAGAACATGCAAACTCCGTGCAGCTTGTTGGGTCTTCTTGCTTTTGTTTTTCTGTCACTCTGATCCTTTTAGATATTAAAATATCAGCTCGCCAACAAGGACTAACCACAGAAATATGTGTTTATAACCACATTTGATTGAATTATAAAATGACATGATTTGTCACATTGAATGTTTGATCCAATAAAGTAAGCAATTACCTCTGTTTGCATATGTGGTCGTGCACGGTTTCCTGTGCCAAGGAGGTTATGGGTTTGGTCACGTGTGTGTGGTTATGAGCCGCACAACTGAAAAAGTTAAAAAAAAATGGGATTTAAGGAAAGAATTTATCTGGGAAGAAATGATGAGATTTTTTTGGTGGTAAACTGGATGCGGAGAGAGTCGGCTGAGTTTTGATGATCCGTTGTGTGTACAACAATGTCAGCGTTCCGTCTGGATGCAAGAGATCCGTGAATAAAGTACAAGTCGTATAAACACCAAACTCCCCAAAGTGACTTTGAACCTGCTCCAGCGCTCAAGTGTCTCTCTGCAGACCCACAGACGAGATAAGGGCCGTGAGGAAATGCTAATTTCATATTGGGGAAGTTGATCTTCTCACTGTTTTGCCTCCACTTGCTTGCTACAAGTGGCTCTCCTACACACACACACACACACAGGATGTTATATCTCCTGTGATCTTCTGAGTTATGCAGGCCCAAAGGTGTTTATCTCTTTTTGACAACAATGAATGGCATAGTTGGAATATTTTCAGACAGGATCACAGTTCTCCCCACCTGGGTCCTTGGGTCATGTCTGACCTGAGTGGACACACACACACACACACACACATACACGCAGTAACCTCGTCACAATGCAGGTTTAACAGATTTCCTGTGAGCCATTGTATCTGCTGGAAGGTGATGGCATCCTGGTCCAATCCTCCAGGTCGAACAAGCCAAAACCTTCCTCCCCCATTTCCTCCCTCCTCTCCTCTCTTCTTTCTTCTCTATCTCTACTCCTCCTCTCCCACCGCAGACATGTTCCCTTGCCGCTGTATTTTTTCTTTCCTTTGGCTGCACACAAAAATACATCTGTCCGTCAATCCGTGTGTTTTTGCCCTCTCACACCCCTACTTTTTGTGCCCGTCTTCTCTGGTAATCCCTGGTGTAATCCCCGAGGAGCAGTCTAAACACCGTTTTCAGAGAAAAGCCTCCAGCAAAAACAGAGACGAGACAAAAACACGCAATTCTTGGCCCAAATGCCTGCCTGCATCCAATATTTAAGCCTTCTACTCTTCTATTCGCGCCACTTCTTTTCGTAATTTCTCTATACCTATCAAAACCAGGTCCGAACCTATTGATACATTTAATTATTCTGGTTTATAATCAGAAATAATGAACAAGTTGGCTTAACATTAGCAAAGAAATGCTGAAAATGCTATTTCCTGCTCTTTATGTATAGACGTGATTGCTGCACTCAAACAGGACGTCCTGTCCGAGCTCTCTGTGGGGAGCATGAGAATCTAAACTCTGAAATATTCAGAGCATGGACCCTCCACTGAAACACTACATGTTTTTGTATTATAGTGTAATTTAATAGCATTTTATTGCATTTATTTTCAGTTCTGCCAGCCCGGAGGGTGGAGGTTGTCCAGAGACAGGAAAGCACCCACCTTCTTCACTGTTGTGCTGACGGACATCGACTCGGATCGCCACTTCTGCTCCTGCCTCACTTTCTTTGAGGCTGAGGTCAACCTGCAGGTAACACTGCAATACACACACACACACACATGCTCGAGCTGATGCAGCTGTTTATTCGATTATTAATCGATTACTAAATTGATCGACAACTATTTTGATAATCGATAATCGGTTTGAAGCTTTTGAAACGAGGTTTCTGATTGTTTAAGCTTGTTAAATGTGAATATTTTCTTAATTTCTTTGCTCTGGATAACAAAGAAATCATTAAAAGTGAATCATTTTGGTTTGTAGACGAAACAAGACATTTGAGAATATCATCATTTCCGGGTTTGATGAACGCCGGTCAACGTTTTTATGGTTTTCTGATATTTTATGGATCAAACGATAAATAGATTAATCGAGAAAATAATCGCCGGATTAATCGATTATGAAAATAATCGTTAGTTGCGGCTCTAAAATAACTTGATCTTTCCATCAGAAAGACAGGAGCACAAATGCATCTTCCCTGGATGCAAAAAGAGGCTTTGCTTCCTGGTGAGGAAATGAAGTCGAGAAGATGAAGAAGAAAAAGACGAAGAGCAGACTCCAGCTGCGAGGCTGCCGAACAGTAGTAGAACTGGGATTTAAAGGGGGTTGAAGTGCAGAGTGTCCTGAGTTCTATCTGTCAGACAGAGATGAGTTATTATGTCGTGTGATGGAAAGAGAAAGTGAGCAGGACTGTAGTGTTTGTATCTAAACTGTGACAGAATGGTGAGCATCTGGTCCTCCGTCTAATCCCCGTATAAGATTATCACAGTGATCGCTCTCAGTTTGGAGGATTCTGCGCCGGAGGGGGCGAAGTCATCGTCACGTGTCACTCTCATGACTCTTCTGGGCCATTTTGCATAATCTCAGTTGGCTGATGTGATAAATCTCCGTCTCTGTTTTTCGTTTTCGACTCGTTGTTTTTGTTGTTGGCACCTCTTTGACTTTTAGGAATGCCTGTTGCATGCATGACATCCTCCAGAATGACAGACAGTTGGCAGAGGTTTGTTGTTATAGAAGAGAGGACGGACCTTTGCTCCACCACCAGCGCCGTTCATTTGACTGAAGGTTGAGGTCGATTGTGTAGCGCTGGTCTTGATCTCTTGTGAAATGATGGTTTTTTTGTACTTGTGAATGACCTCATTAATATGTCGTGCTGCCAAAAGCCCACAGAATACCAGGCTAATTGTTTCATTGTGTTGGACTTTGTTGGAGGCCTTGCCCCGCCGTGACCTCACATCGCTTCACATGTGGAAGGCAGTCGTCACGTCAGTCACATTCCTTTCAGAACGGCAAAATGTTTTTGTGTTTATTTCAAAATCCAGTCATTCTATCAGCACATATTTGTCAGCCTTCAGTCACTGTGAGAGTCACTTTGGTGGAATGTGACGAATCACCAGTGTAGTGATGCATCCTCGTCTCTTCCCTTTATCATCAGTGTGAATCAGGCCATAATTATGTGAAGATCGGTTTAAACCACTTGGCACATTTTTTTTCACGGCGGTTTAAAAGCATTATTGGATGCATGAAGCATTAGGGGAAATTGCAACATCAAAGGGACTAAGTAACCAAAAATATCCCACTTGTTTGGCGAAGTAAACAATTCTCAAAACTCAGCAACATCAAACATGCACATCTCCCATCATTGGCTCTTAAGAAACTCTGCCCCACCAATTTCAGGGAGTCACGTTGCCAAGGAAACGGCACAATAGCGGAATCTAGAGCAGGGGTTGTCAAACGATTTGGAGCCAGGAATCACTTACGAAGGATAAAGGTTTTCCCTCATAATCCTGACACCAGTGAACTATATGCTTACTGCCATTTGCTCTCCAAGGAGCCAGAAAGGTTTTTCTTCTCTCATTAACTTTGATATCGATCTGTGTAGCTTAAATACCCGATATATAAAAATCTTTCTGCAGCAGAGCCGTCACACCTCTGCTGGAAACCGTCTCAGAACTAGGACCGTTTGCCTCCAGCTTGAATATGAGTGCCGCAGTCAGGGGCACTGACGGGAGCGTTACCCGAAAACATGTTTTGATGGCAGGAGGAAATGGTCACGGTCACGGTCGGCATTTATCTCACTGCAAAGTTGTCCGAAGCAATGTGATTGCAGTGTCCTCCGCTTCACAAAAACAAAAACTGCGGGGAAGATGTGGTTCCATGTCTTTGGATGCGAGGGCCTGGCAATAATCTTCATGGTCTGTCTTTGTGCAGTAACTAGGGCTGAAAATGCTTCTTTATGATTTTTCTCTTTTTGCCAAGAGGTTATTTCTTTGATGTTTGTCTGTAAGAGAGTGTTACCCCCACACACACATATGTCATATTTACCGATTCAGCAGAAAAAGAGCAACTTCAGCATCACTTTTGACGTTTACCCGGCTTTTGTCGTCTCTTTTTTTGTGCATATTCCACGTGCCGGGTGTCGAGTTGGGTTCTGTATCATGAGGCCAGTAATATCTGCACTGTGCACCCACAGGCTGGCAGATCTGATGAAGACTGACAGGGACACAAGCCAACAATCAAATCCATCCATCCATCCATCGCAGGGGGTGCTGTGTGCCAATCTCAGCTGACACACAGGGCGATAGGCGGGGTCAGTCCATCACAGGGCCACATTAAGTGAAAAAAACACCCACTCTCACACCTACAGTCAATTTAAAGCAGCAGTGTCGAACTCATTTTAGTTCAGGGGCCACTAAAATAATAGCATCATAACCTATAAACAACAAGAAGTTTCTTTTTGAACAACCTGAAATCACACAAGATCACAGTGGAATCTACAAATGCATCAAACATTTAGTCGCAGGTATCCGGAAATGAAAACTATAGTATTTCACATTATTATTATGTGACGTAATGTGACATTTTCATTAATTCCTCCTGTGGGCCGGTTCTGGCCCGCGGGCCGCATGTTTGACATGCCTGATTTAGAGTGTCCAATTAACCCTAGTCCCCATATCACATGTTTTTTGGACTTTGGGAGAAAGCCGGAGAACCAGGAGAAAACCCGCGCACACGGGGGGAGAACATGCAAACTCCATGCACAGAGGAAGAGGGTTTATATTATACGCTGCACCATCATGCAGACGAGATGAACCTCATAAAGTCGTATCGTGTAAGAGTTGATGGAACGATCAATCCCAGCATCACCAGACTCCTTCAGTCTTGCGTTCAGCGCGAGTTGAGGCTATATTTGGTCTCACTCGGGCGTCACGTTCCTCCACAAAAGAAACACGCCTCCCCGGGTGCAGTTTCTGGCTGCGGGGATCCTCCTGAAACGTGAGGGTGTTTTAATGGTTATGTGAGTCCAGACAGGCGGCACAGGAATGTATTTTGTCTAATAATTCAACCAAATCCTAAAAATAATGAATGCGATGTGACCTTCATCTGAATGGGATAGTTTGATCCTGTGTTTATTGAGATACTGAAGCACGTGTGGCATGTTTTCACTGCCTGTAGAAATATACCAGATTTTGATAAGGGCTTGAGTCAGGAATGAGTGCTGAGAGGCTGGTGTGTCTGATAGAGCTCAGGGATTCAGCCGTAGAGACAATCAGAACCAGATTGCTGCTTTTTACGAGCTCGTTGATGTGGAGGTGAGTAAAAGATTTAATGTCAAAAATCACTTGTTCACTGTTCACGACACATGTAGTTAATTCTGTTACAATTTCTGAATGGAAATCCCAAAGACGAGACAAAATTGGCATTAGAAGGCTTTGTTTATGTCGGCTCATATTTTATGTTCTCGTCCTTGTGTCAGAACATACAGTAGAAAAGTTGATGTTTAAAGTCGAAGGTTGAGGAAAATTCCCAAGTAAATTTCCACTGATGGAGCGCGAAAGCTGTCTGTCTGCAGCCCTGACAGGAAGTCATGATGGACAGTTTCTAGTAAACCACCGTTCCCCTGGGAGTGAAACCGCTTTCCCTAATGTTGCACAGGATGTGCACGGACACGCACACGCACACACGTCTTACACCAACCACAGCCTCAGAGCCACGGCCATTACAGAAAGTGCCTAATGTAGGGTTTGAGGTGAGGGAGCGAGTGAGGGAGTGAGTGAGGGAGGGAGGTGAAGTAAACACACACAGAGCGGGATGATTTATAACAGCCTAAATGAAAAATGGGTCTGATATTGCAGATGTGAAAGCTCATCCAATGAGAGCATGAAGTGACATGAATCAAAGCGACCTGCTGTAAAGTGTAAAGTAAACTAACGTGCAGGAGTGCGCTTGCTGTTTGTGCTGCTAGGCAACAATCAAGTCGGTCCAGTCGTGATAATATTGGTTTTGGCGGAGAACAATAAGTTCAAAACAAAAAAAAAAAACAATCATCATCTGTTGTAGCTGGCTGTGAAATCTTCAGCTGTCACCACAGAACTCCCTCTTTTGTGATATTGCTCAATTAAAACATGTATTATGTTTTAAATCTATTACATAAATCTTTTATATTGACCTGAAGTTTGTTTTAAAGAAATTGCAATTTCAAATCGTTCAGCCCTAGTTTCTGGTGATATTTTATTATGGATTATTGTCATCTTTATCTTGTGCCCTTATATATACAATATTGTTTCAGTGGCTTCTATATGTTGCCATAATAAAAAGAGACGTTGTGCAGTTGATAGCCATCTTTGGTTGTGTGACCACGGGAACATTTTCTGTGACCGTGAGAGGGGAAGACGACCTGTCCAACTCTTCGCTGAGCAAATGCTCGCGTGTCGTCTTTGTTTCTTCCGAGGGAGACCTTTTATTCGCCTTATTGCGATATCATTACATCTGTTGTGTGCAGTCAAAGGCTCCAAACTGTGCTGAGATATGACAGATTTGGATAAGAGATAATTAATAGTCCAAACTTTTCGCGAATGTGTCTCCTCTCTCGGGAGACGAAGGAGGAATTCCTCCGATTTTTGATTAAGATCTATGACGTCGCCTCATGCGAGAGTTTAAAGTCGGCACTTTCATGTTAATACGACTGAATTTCAACAACTTCTCCATTCAAGTCTCTTAGATAACTGAATGGTTATCTAAGTTGCCACATGAATCACTCAGTCATACGGTGCATCGTCACGGAAAACTCTCTTTGTTGGATCGGATCAGGGATTTTTATTCCTGGAAAATGTACAAATAAACAACTGTTGAACACGTTAAACCTGCACAGGACGGCGTGATGGGTTTGACGCGCGTCGTATTCAGAAGCTAAACCACGAGCTGAGGGCTGCCGGCGTTCTCTGCGAGACACGATGAAGGTCCACAGTCCACGGCTCGTTGATGAACTCTTCAGCTGAAATTGTTTTGTCTCTGTTTTGTGATTATTTCAGGGATCAAAGAGCATCGAGGCTGATGGAGACGAAGATGAGGAGGCAGAGGAGGACGGCCTGATCCAGCCAGCTCAAGTGTTTGCACCCAAAAGTCTCATTCTTGTGTCCAGGCTGGATTATCCTGAAATATTCCGGGTAATAAAAGAAGATTTGATTAAATCTTGATTAAAAATATTTTTCTATCTCAGAGGGAGCACTGCATGCTTACACAATGTAAGTAATGCATTCCTCTCATCTTTCCATGATATGATAATGTTTTTGTGAGCAAAAGGTGAGTTTTTAACTCCAACTAAGGGCCTCGGTAATATTGTTAGATTGACAGAGTGTGAGTCATTTATTGGTATTATAGCCGTTACAGGGCCCAGGTTAACAATCCCTGCATTCCCCTTAAAGTAAAATGTTTGTGTGCTTACTGAGGTAGATTATTTTTCACTACTGTACAGTATATGAACCATATCTTTACTTTTTATTACGTTGCACTTCTGCAATGCATTACGTTACATGTTGGCCTTGCTTTTATATCAACAGTGAAATAGTTTCATTGTTAGGGTTAGAGTTACCGTTACCATTAGAATAACCCTACCCCTAGGTTAACCCTGTTTAATTGTTTCAATAATCCAGTGAGTGCAGGGCGAGTAACATGTGACCGCACCTCCTTCGAGGAGAGCAAGGCATTTACTTGTTTTTAAAGAAACACATAGAGGTTGTGTCCATGTTTTTGTATTTTATGTTTTCAGTTTTTAATATGTGCTTTGTCGCTGAGGGTGTACCAACTAAATTTCCTTATGTCCTTATTTAGCCAAATTTCATCCTAAGTTTCAAAGGCAATCTTTTTTACATTATTTTACATATTTATATATATATATTATATATTTATATTCCTTACTTTTACTTTTTAACACCTAATGTTGTACTTTTGTCTTCATTTGCAAGTTTTTCCTCTACCACTGGGTGCTAATAGAATAAAGAAATCACAAAAAAATGAAATTAGAGCAGAAACCTAAATTGCAACATCAATCAATCTCTTATTAAGAGTTATCCTCTGTATCTCTCCATGTCCTTCCAGGGTTGCTTGGGTTTGGTCTACACCGTGTACATCGACAGCCTCTGTTACCCTTTGGAGTGTCTGGTGGCCAATCTCTTCACATTCCAGGTTCCCGTTGCTGGTGGATCCCAGGTGAGTTTTACCTAAGAGCTCAGCCCCAAAGCACCTTAGTCTGCAAAACATGTCACTGCTCTGCTACCAGCCTGTTCCCCACAGTGGGCTTCAGATCCAGACCAGACCAGACCAGGGCTGACTGAGGCTATGGTGCAGCCACTGAAGTGATTTATAAGGTGTCATGTGGCCAATTTACAAGTGTCAAGTTCAGATGATGCCAGAGATTGTTGTCCAGCCTCAGGCAGTCATTTCTAATACATACTTGTCATTTTTTCCATTGTGTTGCTCGGAGCAAAATACCTGACCTGAGAGTGACAGCTCAGCTCTTAAACCTGTGTTTATGGCAACTTAGAGGGATGGATTCACAGTGTCAGTGCATTCAATTTCCCTCATTACTTCAGAATATAATTTTTGCAGCGTGCAGTTTAGTGGACAAGTGTCAAAGTTACCGCTAGTTATGCAATGAACTGGACAGTGGACGGTAGAATGTGTCTCCAGAAATGTGTGGGAAAGTTGCTGTGAGTTTATTGCTGTTACAGGGGAGGAATATTATTAATATTATTATAATATAAGTGGGCCAATGTAATGAAGGTGCCAATTAAAATGATCATAAAATTAAATGATCAAATCCTCAAATTGGGCCACACAGGGGAGGAGTGGCTAGCACTGTTGCCATTTAGAGTGTCCAATTATTGGACCTAATAGTGAATGGTTGTTTGTCAGTTGTGACCCTCATGTGGAGGATTAAGCAGTTGACAGTGAATTAAATCTTTGATATTTTATATGGAAACACATGTATCACATGTATCTGCCTCAGCTCGTTCCTTATCACACATTACAATTCAAAGCACAGTTGTTGTATTGTATTACTGAAGATAAAGTATGCAGCATTTTCTCCATTTAAATATCTAAAAATGATCACACTAATGTTATATATTTATAAGTAGTGTACTGTTTAATCCATACATTAACGTTCAAAATCCTCTGTAGTCAATACAACACTGGAGTGCTTTTACTCTGAAACAGGAACAGGAAATGTTGTGTTTGTGACACACGTGACAGATTCACCAGCTGTAGCGAGGCGTCGGATCATGCTCTTCACTGAGGGAGGGGAATCTGTCAGTGTCATACTTTAAAACAAAGCGTGTGCAACTTTGGGAAAAAGACAAAGAGGATCAGTAACTTAATCAGGAAGTGAGCCAAAGCTCATGATCAAACAGGTCTTTGTTATTGTTTTGATTGGGACAGAGAGAGACCCCTAGTGGCAGAAAGTACATACTGTGTGTTTAAATGATTATGATTATTGGTAAAGGCACATTTCAGTCACAGATACTGTGAGGTTTCTGTAGCTGTGGCCTTGTGTTTGTACGCATTTGAGGTTTTGCTCAGTGAGAATCAAACATTCAGCCGTGCAGCTGCAGCGTCTGCAGCACTGAACAGTGTGTGTCTTGTTTAAATGAGACAACCCCAGTACGTTAGGCTGTAAATCTGGATGACTGAGTGCCGGTGGCAGTAGCTGCTTGACCCTATAGACACGTTGGGCACAAACATTTTTCCTTGACCATTCTCTGAACTGTTCTGCATTTTCCCCCCTCCCCACTTTACAGAAGCTGTTTAGCCTGGGAGCAGGAGACCGACAACTCATCCAGACGCCTCTGAACGACACATTGCCTGTCACAGGCAAGAGTGTTGCTCTGCTCTTTCAGCAGCTAGGTGGGTCCATGCACTCGAATCGTGTCTGACTAATAATCACTTTTTAGGATTTGAGTGACAATATTTATTAGTAGGTGGATAAATGTATCGTTAATGGTTTGTTGTATGCACAGTGTATACTGTGTAGAGAGTGAATTTGTACAGTCAATATGTGCTTTGTTAGCAATACAACATGCTAATCTGTGATTAATCTGTGACTTATAATTGTACGTTGAGTCATTCAACCATGACTCGGCATCTTGAAATTATAGATCTGCATGAATTATTACTTTTTATGTTGCTCAGATAATAAGCTAATGATCAGATAACAGGCTAATGCTCAGATAACAAGCTAATGCTTAGATAACAGGCTAATGCTCAGAAAACAAACTAATGCTCACATAACAAGCTAATGTTCACATAACAAGCTAATGATCAGATAACAAGCTAATGCTCGGATAACAAGCTAATGCTCACATAACAAGCTAATGCTCAGATAACAGGCTAATGCTCAGATAGCAGGCTATTATTAATGCTCAGGTGACAAACTAATGCTCAGATAACAGGCTAATGCTCAGATAACAAGCTAATGCTCACATAACAAGCTAATGCTCACATAACAAGCTAATGCTCAGATAACAAACTAATGCTCAGATAACAAGCTAATGTATATAAGTACAAGTATTAACAGTGATACAATTGTCTCTAGAAAATATTATGTACAAAAAAAGGGAGGTAAAAGAAGAAAAATATGAATTTTTTTTTACTTGCTGACAGTCAAGAGTGAATTTTAATATTGACGTGAAATGAAATATGATTTGTAATGGAAAGTTGGCGCACGTTTGATGAGGACAATGTGCTTGAAAACAGAGTGTGTTTTTCAAGGTTTCATTCAGGCAAAATCAATCATTCATAGCCGTTCTGGATACATGAAGCATAACAATCTTGACACATTTCAGAAGCTGGTTTCCATTAACCACGACATGACATTATGAGAGTAGCACTGAATAACGAGTGTAAAGCTCTGAGCTGCTGCTTCAGCACTTTAATACAAATCTCAATTTGCAGCCTGACACATACCATAGTAATAAAGAGTATTAGCTGCAGTGAAGTGTCATATCCAAATGACCAGATTAACAGATTGTTTTTGAATGTTGCAGAACAACAGTATCAGACTCTCAAGGCATTCAGAGTGAAAATGACTGACACGGGCGCACACACACACACACACAGAGATAAGGATTTGTCTGAATTCTCCGCATCCTGACGTGGAAGTAAATGTCACAAGTCAGCTGATCACGGAGAACACGTGCAGCCTTTCCATGCATTAGGTCATCTTTACATCCATATATGGAGCGAGCAGTAGCCGTGTAGGCAGGCAGGTCGGCACGTCGCTCTGTGTGCACCAGGTCAGCACAGTCACCTCAGAGGAATGTGTGTTAAACATGTCACACCAGACAGGAAGTACATTCCACGGTTCGAGATAGAGCTGGCCATCAACTGCTGCGCTGCTGTTTGTTGTTTGTTGCTTTTGTCTCTTCTGTTGTCAGGAGGCTGGTGGCTTTTATTTAGGGCTTTAGGAAATGCCCCGCTGTTCCCACGAGATAAGTGAACACCTGAACCTGAGGTGTAATTCTGCAACCTGTCATGTGATCAGGTGTCCAAGGCGATCTGATTTTCTTCAAAACTCATCATTTGTTGAGGCCCGTGTTTCCTGTTGATCCACTCAGACAGGCAAACATCCAGACCCAGCGCCCCCAGTGGTGCGGATGCGTCTGCCAGGGTTCCTCTCTGCTTATCACTCCAACGTGTGATGAATTGGTCTGGCGGTTGCTTGATAGGAAACAACAACAGGAACTGTAAACTTAGAATTCTTCCCTTTTGTCACGTCAGTATTTGAAATATTATTTATACTCGTATGTGAGTGTGTAATATTTTTGTTTTTCAGGGATGAGTCTGCATGGGTTTATATTCAGTGTTCAGAACATGAACTGTTTATCCTTGTGAGGCAGCAGCAAATAATAATGAACATCGTGCATTTATCAGCTTATTTATATTCGAATGAACCTCTGGCAACTAAAAATGTAGGTAACACTTTATATTAGGGAACACATATTCACCATTAACCCTGCACTTATGCTACGTATATATGTTAGTAAGCACCGATGGTGAATAAGTGTTCCTTAATATAAAGTGTTACCTTAAGGGTTCCACTCCAAGAGAGTGAGATTTTGTATTTTGTATCTGCATTAATTAATAAAAAATCATGTGAGGCTGCAGCTTTGCAGACTGTGTGATGTTCCTTTATGGAATTTTGTGTCCAATTAAGTCCAATTGGGAACTTTTCTACAACACCAGTACCAAGAAGTGTCCGTCCAGTCTGAAAGAAGCTCTGCAACCTTTTATATGAAGATTTCTGTGCGGCCGTAATTACAAAAAAACCCTACAGGATATATAAATGACTGTAATCAGTCACGAAGCGATTACAAAAAACCCCAAATGGTCATCGCATGTTCTAATCTGTGCTCGAGGTTTGAAAATTCCTCCACAAATAGCTGTGAATGATGAATGACCTGGAACAATGTGACAGCTGCATTCCAACTCATTAATTTCATTCTCTTTTTTTGTTTTCTCATTCCAGGAATCCAAAATGTCCTCAGCCTTTTTTGTGCAGTGCTGACCGAACACAAGGTTTTGTTTCACTCCACCAGTTACCAGAGGCTCGGGGAGGCGTGCCGCGCCCTCGAAGCCCTCATGTTCCCTCTCAAATACAGGTGAGGGTCTGTGTGTGTGTGTGTGTGTGTGTGTGTGTGTGTGTGTGTTTCACCTCTGTAGCAGGACACTTAAGTCCTCCAAGAATGATCTGACTGATAATTAACTTTGGCAATTACTGTAGGTATATCACAGTTTATTTAACGTAACTTTACGGGAACGTTTCCTTCAGCGAAAAATATCCATTTTATTCATCAACTGGTGAAAAAATATATACTTAAATAATAAACAAAAAGAAATGAATGCATTAAACAGTCATTTACTCATCTGCTTTACTCAATTTTTAATTTTTACTGTTTGGTCCATGGAGGCTTCAGTAATTCAACCTATGATTTAAGAGCAACCTCCTTTACTTATAAAGAACAATAAAGAACATTTTATTACTATTATGTCGCATTAGTTTCTTTATTTCATTATTAGTCATCGTGTTTGTGTCACACTGGTGTATTTGCTAGAATTTAAAGATGATGACGACGTCAAATGTACAAAACTTGCAAGTGATGTATTACAACATATAAGAATATTTCTGCTTTCTCTGTTGCTTCATGCGATTTCACTCGTCTCATCTGAGTTTCAATTTCATAATAGAATATTGAAATCCTCCAGTTCCCAACAGGGAAGTCCATTTTTAGACTCTGAGTCGCCCACACATTCAGTGATTGTCACTCCTCGGTGTTCCGAGCTCAGCTGAACATAATTCTCTGTATCCATTGTCCACTTCCCCATGTGTTCAGTTACCCGTACATCCCTATTCTACCCTCACGGCTGCTGGAGGTCCTGAGCTCACCCACTCCCTTCATCATTGGAGTTCACTCCATGTTTCAGGATGAGATCCAAGATCTGGTGAGTTTAGATGTGCCACATGCATCCAGCGTCATGTTCAGAACTTAAAGATTAGAAATTGTACTAAACACCAGGCGCGTATCGTCAAAATATTGGAATATTTACGTGTTTAGTTTGAAATGACGAATCATGACATTTTAAGATTTGCTGATTTCTGATGAGTTTTTGCTCAGTTTTGACAGTTTTAAACGTGTGAACAGTCCATACGTCACAAAAACACACACCCAGGGGTCAGCACAGAACCACCTTTGGTCAGTCATCTTTGGAATGTCCTACCAACAGAAATGAAAACACTTACTGACCCGGAAAATGTTTAATGGAAAGGTGAAAAACCAAATTTGTGATCACTGACTGTGGATTATAGACTTATATACTGTATGTACATGTGCGTTGATATTTTTATGATGTATATATGTAAATGTTTTACTGGTGTATGGATTTATTTATGTATTTTTGGTAATTGTACGGTAGGAAAAACCTAACCAGGGACAGAGATTGCAAATTAGCCTTGGCTAACATCGGTGATGTGTTAATTTTAACTTGTTTAATATTAAATGTTAATGTAGTTTTTTTTTTTTTTATGTGTTCACCAGTTGGACGTCATTATCGCCGACTTAGACGGAGGAACAATCAAGATTCCCGAGTGCATCCACTTGTCCCTGCTCCCTGAACCTCTGTTACACCAGACGCAGACGTCCCTGTCCCTGGTAACCACAAACACACACGCACACACACACATTTGACGTGAGCGAGGCACAAAGGATTTGATTTCCAGATAGTGTGTCCTTGTTCTGCATTTGTACAATCATTCACTGAGACAAATGCATTATTAAGCACATAAGTGCATCGACGGCTCATAAAAAGGTAATGTTCTGGCTTTACAAGTTTATTTTAACACGCTCAATGATCTGTTCACTCATCATTCACAAGGAACGTCATCGACTTATGCTGCTGTAGCAGTTCTGTGACATAATAAAATACTGGAATCATTTTCATTTCTTAAGGTTTTGCACCCTGATCTGGAGATAGCAGATAATGCATTCCCTCCTCCTCGCACTGCTCCCTCCAACCTCAAGTTGTTGGTAAGTATCATTACTGTAACGCACCTCCTCTTCCTCATCATCGTCCTCCCACATGAGGAGAACACATTAACCTTCCACAAAAACCAGTGTCTTATCACTAAAAAAGTTGGAGAAAGTTAATGATTGTAACGTATTACTCTCAAGATAAATGGCATTTGTGCAATTGTGGCATAGCATTCTGACGACTCATGTATTTAATGTGTGTGTGTGTGTGTATTCCAGGATAAGGAGGTGAGGGCCGTCTTTCTCAGGTTGTTTGCACAACTCTTCCAGGGCTACAGGTCTTGCCTGCAGCTCATTCGCATCCATTCTGAACCTGTTATTCATTTTCACAAGGTAAGATAAGGACATCATTTAATCCCAAAAACAAAATAAAAATTCTCCATTCTCTCCACAACGTGACCGGAGTTTAAACTCTAAGCCGCTCCTCTTCAGCAAACACATTGTCTTCAAGATCTCTTAAGAATGTTTTCGTCGAGCAGTTATTGTGGACGTAGATGCGAGTACCTGACGGATAAACCTGTCAGTTGTGTATAGATTGTGTGTTTGTGTTGTCGCAGTGGCTCCGTGACTGCTGCGTGATGTTATCCCTCTGTTTATCCAAAGCTTCGGACACAGTCCACTAAGTCCGGCGCAGAGCCATATGAGACATATTAGGTTTACATTTTTTTGTTTTGTGTCGGAATTTTGTGTTTGTTTCATGTCTGCACTGTCGCCGTGGTAACCCCCCCCAAACACATCATTCTCAAAGTACCCCACATGGATCACATTATAAACAAACACTCGGCTCGCTCGGCTGGCGTGTGTGGACCGAGTTTTATCTCTTCTACCCGCAAGCACAAATAATTATGTGTAACGTAAATCAAATTCATTTGCATGTAGTCATTTATAACTAGATTTATTTCCTCTTTTATACGTGCTGCTAAGTCCAACAATAAAATAGGCCAATCTCCCTACTGCAAAGATGTTTTTTGCAGATTTTATTCTAAAAATGGCTTGAAACGTGATGCTTGTTTTCCGTGTACAGTATATACATATATATGTGTGTATATATATATATATATATATATATATATATATGTATCTATGTATATATATATATATATATAGATATATTTATATATATAGATATATTTATATATATAGATATATATATATATGACGACATATAAATGTATATACATTTATATATGTACAGTATACACATAAATGTATGTATGAGTACATATGAACTAGATTGTAATTGTGACGTTTTGCAGACTGCCTTCCTGGGCCAGCGAGGCCTCATCGAGAACGACTTCCTCACCAAGGTTTTGGATGGCATGGCGTTCGCTGGCTTCGTCTCAGAGAGAGGTCCGCCTTACAGAGCCTGTGATCTCTTTGACGAGGTACGGTACAGTGCTGCGTTCAAAACTGAACTTTACCACGTGCAAACTGGGATTCAAGAGATAAAGAAATCATTGTGTAATGCAAAATATCACTGTTCAGCTTATATGTTGGGGTTATCATCCATATTGATGATATTTAAGTTATATTATATACATTTATATGGGCAAACAGAGCAAGGTGTGTTGATTCTTAAATGTACTAAATAAATACTTATAATACTATTTTGTAGAGCTGAAACAATTACTTGAATCACTAAATTGTCAACTATTTTAATAATCAATGTATCAGTTTGAAGCTTTTTTCCTTATTAAGACAAGATTTCTGATTGTTTCAGCTTCTTAAATGTGAATATTTTATGGATTCTTTGCAAAGAAATCACTCAAACTGAACTATTTTGGTTTGACAAACACTGATTGACATTTTTCATCATTTTCTGACATTTTATGGACCAAGCGAGAAAATAAGAACACAATATCCAGTTTGTTGAACACGGGCATTGTCATCCTCTCACAAACTGCAGTGAGTAAGTCGTGATCCACTTGTGACAAATACACAATAAAATGAAAAAGCAAAATACACAACAGACTGACGAACTACCAAGTACTGAATGTTCTCTTACTCACTCTGACGTTTACGTTGTAGCGGGAATGGGTAAAGTGCATGACCACAGTGAATCAAGCATAGAAATGTAATGATTTGTCTATTTCATAGTTATAATTTCATTATTTACACTTAAGGAAGGAAAGAACATATTGTTCACGGTGCACGTCTTGGTTTCAGGATCCTCACACTAAGCGCTGACCGTTTGCTTCTCATCAGAAAAACCCATCTCACACACGTTTGTTTGTTTTTTGTCCTTTGTTTTGTACATTGTATGTTTTTTAGCTGGTGGCCTTGGACATTGACTACTTTAGGGACGAAGAGGTCACCCCCACCAAACTGCAGAAGCACATCAGGGAACTCTCTGAGCAGCTCTACAGAAATGTGAGTCCTCATGCACCGTTTTTACCACATATGTCCTCTTTTCAACATGCTCTCCATGTGTTTTTGCTTCATATACACTGCATGTACCACTGTGTTACGTATCATCACATGGTGTTTCCTTTGTGCATGTGATGCAGGAGAATCCCAACCCCCATATGGCATTCCAGAAAGTGCCTCGGCCATCAGAGGGATCCCACCTGCGCGTGCACCAGGTCCCGTTCCCTCTGCTGGAGGCTGACAAGGTGGAGAAGATGCTGCAGGACGGCGTGGCCAAACACAGCAGCGCGCCGCCTTCTGTGCGACCTGAGAGGAAATGTGTCGTACCTGCCGGGCCTCCTGTCGGTAAGACCAAATTAAAACGTAAATCGCCTCGTACAAGACATACTGCGACATGGAAATGATGTGTCTGTACATACGTGGAAAAAATAACATCTGGGAACAGCCTCACTGAAGGACTTAACACATTAAACGAAGAGAAACTCTGTGCAGCCTCGTCTTCTTGACCTTCTTCTTTGTCCTCGAGTATCGGACAGAAAAACAGGCAACACTTGCACATGGCGATTTTTGTGTACCACACGTTGTACAAATACTTTGTTACTGTACTTAAGTAGAATGTTCACATATCTGTACTTTTACGCCGATACATTTCCCTTAACCATCTTCGTTACTACAAAATAAAAGTTGAAGTTGTTTGCCTGTACCTACCTAAGAAGCCACAATAAATGTTCAAATACTTTGATTTTTACTTCTAATACTATATCAGATAATGATTTTTGATACTTAATTACAGTAAATGTCAGGTACTTTAAGACTTTTACTCAAGTAATATTCTAAAAGGTGACTTTAACTTCTACCACAGTCATTTTCTGGTAAGATACTTGTACTTTATCCTGCTGACGCCCATCCACACTAAAAATAGCATATTTTGTGTGTGCAAAGATGAATGGCCTCTAATAATGCTAGATAAATGGTTTAGTTGTCTGATTTAACCCGCAGCAATGCCTTTCTTGTTTTCTTGAATTCCAGTATCTATCATGGGTAAGAGCGGGTCTGTGTTCAACAGCGCTCGCAGGCTCGAGGTCGTGCGAAGCTGCATCTCCTTTATCTTTGACAACAAGACCCTGGAGACTGAAAAGGTAAATACGCAGTGTCTTTCATCAGTGGAACTAATCAACCCCCTAAATGAGCCTGTGAAGTAGAGGCATCTGTGCTTTGTGTGACAGCACTCCAGCAGCGGCTCCCTCCTTACCTTTAACATCCTAATACCTCCCAGATGATGCGCGGGCAGAGAAATGGTTCCAAACCACTCGGCATCTATGCTGTTGTATTGTTAACTCAGTAATAACGTCTTTCATGTCTGCTCAAGATTATTATGTCTCCACGTATGTGAGGACACAAGTGAACATTCTGTCTTATATGCGTCCAGTATGTTCAAACTCGTTTTTTTATGTAACCGGTGACGACCTCGTAATATACACATCCATACCATGCATTCTTTGAACGTTGCCCGGAGCAGTTCAAGCGTCAGTGAACGATGCAGCATGGAGATTATCGATGCAGCAGCTGCTGGGATCGAAGAGATAATAAACAAACAAATTTACATAATGCAGAACATGTGCGTGCGAAATAACGTTGTATATAATAAGAGCCAGATTTCTCCAAGAGTTGGGAAATATCAGCACGCAAAGGTGTTTCTCAAATTGTTGATTGGCTCGAACCGCGTTTGTCGCCCTGCACAGACGCTGCCGGCTGCACTGCGCGCGCTGAAGGGGAAGGCGGCTCGTCACTGTCTGACCGAGGAACTGAGCCTTCACGTTCAGCAGAACCGCGCCATACTGGACCACCAGCAGTTTGACTACACCATACGTATGATGAACTGCGCCCTTCAGGTAAAACAGAGAACTGAATGTCTGGATTCTCTTTTTTGTGTCGTAAAATTCCGACATGATATTTAAAATGTATTTTATGTTATTTTAGTTTAATTTTGCCATATAGGAATTTAAAATCCAAACTCATCTATATAGGAATTAAATATAAAAGCTAGAGGAAATATTACTCTTGCTTTTTTTTTTTTTTAACTCAAAAGTATTTTATTATCCTTTATTTATTTTGACCAAAACATTAAATTAGAAACGGATGGCAGTGTTGACAGTACAGTTGAGTTCAATATGTTAATATTTTCAGCACACATTTTTAGCAGATGCCATTTTTATGAGCTCTAACTGGTTCTGATTAAGTGAAAAACAATATCTTCGTGGGGCAGTTTTACAAATAACCTACGCAGCACAAACACATCCTTCCTATCTATCATTCTTCCCTTTATTCCCAAGTTTGTGTTTTTAATGGGGGCCTGGCAGCCTCAACAATGTGGCTCATTGTTCATCATCAGATAGTGTTTGTGTCTCTTCATGATGCCTCTGCTATACTCACTGTCTCATGTGTTTCTGTGCCGCTCGTAAAGAGTCAGCGAGGCTTCAGTCAGTCAGAGAAGCCAGGTCTTTATTGGCAGTTCCTCAGGTTTTACTGCCTTGAATCAGCCCTTTTCTGTGGATTTGAGTAATTTTTAACAGTCCTCACACAGTGCAGCTTTTATGGAGTGCCTTAAGATTCCACTCATTCCTCTTTTTTCCGCCCCCCCAAATAATAAAAATCCACTTTAATCCCTCAGTCTGACCACGACGGGGACATGGGAGGTCATCTGACATGTTTAATGATTACACAGCGGTTCAGAACGAAACCGAGCTCAGGATTTACGACTTTGACCAATTTAACGTCTGCATGACAGGGATACTGATGTGCAGATGTATCCGCACATGCGGGGTGATGCCTGCTGCGATCTTATGTGAACGTCTCCACATCCAGGAGCAGATGTAGATGAGGAGTGACAGTAGTTCAAACAATGGTGTGCATCTGTTGAAATGCCACCGTCTCCCCTGCATCACGACTTCACGACTTGTGCATTCCAGTTTGAATCGATGTGAAGCCGCAAAACGGTTTGAGAGTTGTTGTCATTGTTGTTGTTGTTGTTGTTGTTGTTGTTGTTGTTGTGTCTGTCTGTTCTGAAATGAGATCCTGATGTGTGAGCGTTTGTCGCAGTCGGTTGTTTTTTTCTTTTGTTCTAAAGCTGGACATGAGACGATGAATAATACAGCAAGCTCCCCCCCCGGAACGCATCAACGCGCTGATGAATATGAATTCTTGTCTCTCGCGTTGTCTTGCGACAGTTTCTGTGAGAAGAAAACGACAGGTCATTGCTTGCACATCTTGAAAAACGCTGTTAAACCCACAGAGAGGCTAATGCTGACATTGCTATTTGGATATCGATCCGTCTGTAATAAGAGGGGAAAGTCTTTAGGGAGTTTTTAAAAGGCTAATGTGTTGATTTGCAGGGACACGTGAAGACAGTAGTGATTTCATACGTGGAGGACAGGCTTGACGTGGAGTGCACGTTTGTTAACTGCAGCAGCAAATGTCATCTGTCCGCTATACTTTTATACAATCTTGTTGTTTTTAGATTTTATTGTTCATTGTTTATTTCTTTTTCTTACTTAAAGATGAAAGCTCCGCTCTTGTTTATTGCTTCGATTTCTCGGTTTCATTTGAGTTGTGAGGGATTTGCCTTAGACAAGCTGTGAAAGTAATATAAATGGTAAATTGTTTTCTGCCCTTTCCTTTTTAATGCCCTGCCACATAAAAAAAACCCTAAAATCATATTAACACAGCAAACACACCACAGCCACTAGTTGTGGGTGCGTGTGTTTGTCCTTTGTTGCCCAACAAAATTCCAAAGTGACCTATTCTTTAAAAAATGTCGCTTCTCTTTTTAAACAATGACAGCACAATGTTTTATTAGGATTTCTGGAATAATGTGTTGACGTGACACATTGATGTGCGGTGACATCATCATTACGAGACGAAATTACAACATTTTTCTTCAACTTCAGGCTCACTGACAGTTCAGTGTTGTCTGGTTGCAATCAGTGTGGAGCCTCACCACAGGAAGTGACACCAAAACATACAGTAGGTCAAAGGTCAGAACATCACAATCAGGTGGTACAGTGCCAGATATTTCTTTGTATTTTGTTTTTTCCCCTTCCTCACATTTTTGTCTCATGATTTAGAAAACAATGTTAATAGATTCTCTGGAATCCAAAAGTTGACATTGACACATTTTTTCCAGTTGAAACATCTGCTGTACTTATCTCTTCTGTTTGTCTGCCATGAATCATGCACGGTCATTAAGGCGTTTGGAGTTAATTGCACATTTATTTGTGTATGCGCGCGCGTGTGTGTGTGTGTGTGTGTGAGTGTGCATGCTCCCCATTGTCGAAGTAAACCTTGTGCAATCCATGTGGGGGAATGAGTCCTGCTGTGGATGTGTCCTGGCATCCCAACCATTTCCTGTCAGATAGGATTATGAGCCCTCTGTGCTCTGCTCTCAGGGCCGAGGGCCTCATCATGGTGCTCAAAAACACGCTCTGAATGGCAGTTCACTGTGAGAGCGGAATGAGGCGGGAGGTCCGTAGAAAGTGGCTGCAGCGGCATGGAGACCATAAGTGCTGCGTGATCCCCAGCTTGACTGTCGGATGTGGAATAGTGGGTCATAAAAACGTGCACATAATGTATCGCTATACCCTCAAAAAGTAGACCATGTTACAAAGAAGGACATAGAAGTTTATATAAGCTGATATATGAAAGAAATGTATTATATTAAGACATAAAACCACCACAATCTGTCATCAGGGATTAAGGAAATGCCGTAAAATTGAAATACTGGTTTTACTGATAACAAAATAGTAGTTCATTTGCGGGCTGTAAACTCTTAGCTGTTTAGGGTTTGGTTCGCGGCACCAACCACCCAATAACTCATAGCTCATAGCAGCTGAACTCCAGCAGAGTAAGTGAAGAGCGATTAGCTGCTCAGCATTAGAAATACTGAGTGATAATGGACCTAAAAAGCCGCGGTGCACCACACACACGCCAGTGCGGTTACTTTTCTCCAAGACGGGGAAGCAGAATGCGGAACTTCAGCCAAGGTTGGCTCAAGTTCTCTCTCTCTCCTCTTTCTCCTGCCTTGAAATTGTCCCTTGGGGGCAAATCTATTATTTTTGAATTGAATTGAAAATGCTGGAAAAGCAGCAGGCTCTTAATCAGACTGTCTGCTGAAGTTAGAGCTGATGGATTAGTAAGACTCCACCAATTTAGCCCGTACCCTCCATCTCCTTCAATCGTGACATTATTTAGATCATAAATTGGTCTCTTGCTGCTGAGAACGTGGCCTCAGTCGGCCTCGATGGCCCTGATCTGATGCATTGCCGTACGTAATATGGTCACTGGGAATCAACGCTGGGTGTCATTCCCAAGCCCTTTTTTTCCGGGGATGCTCAGCAGTATGGCCAGGTAAACATCTGCATTCATCATATTTCATGTTGTCATGGTGGAAAATCTGTTTGTTGCTTATTTTGACAGCACAGAGGTCAACTGCGTGTCTTTCTCCTCTTACTGTCAGTGATTCAGGTTGCAATTAACAGTAACAGCCTCCAAAATGTGTGGGTTTTTTTTGCATGTAAGCTTCCCTGTAAAGTGCTTTCCTGGAAAGTGCTAACATGTCCGAAAACCCTCAGGAAGCTGTTGTTTGTTCACATCCTGTGGCGTCTGTGTCACATGCTCGAGCTTCTTGTTTTTGCTGGCTGTGTGTGTGTGTGTGTGTGTGGGGGGTCGGCGGTCAGCGCAGCAGCTCCTGCACCTTCAAGACCGAGGGAGAAACGACTCAGACATACTGTAAATAAAAGGATGACGGCAGGGTGTCGTCACAAACAAACACGCGGCGAAATCTAAATAAGGTCTTTTTATACCTGCGCCCTGCTGCACCGCGTGGATCTGCTCAATGATCCTGATAATGAAACAATAATAATACTCTTCGTCAAGTTCCATTACACGATGCTGAAGGCAACAAACAGCTTTGCTCTACTTCTTTCACTTGTAATTCAGGAGAACTGCTGTAGAATCCATTTCTTATCACTTTGCTTTGTCGGGGTTTGACCTCCAGAACTTCTGAGCTGTCGCCGAGCCTCTCTGTCTGCTTACAGGAGATTACAAAGGTTTGTTGGTGATAGAAAACGGGCCTTAAGTAAACCGGATAATGTCACTTCACACATGATACGACACAGCGAGGCAGCAGCAACCCTAACCCAGCTTAAGTTTCTGTTATTATAATCTGATGACACACAAAACTCAATTGAATGTATGTCCACGAATTGCCCGTGCATTTCCACTTGTTCTGTTGTGACTGCGGTTCATGAACTGCTGTGACCTGCAGCATTGTTAAGTGCGCCGGTAAACAATGCTTTGGTGCCGCTCCAGGCTGGAACACTTTACCGCAGCCTAAATAGCTGTGAAGAAAAACATTGGCGACGAGAATAATAAAACAGAAACTATGTTGCTCAGTCCATGGGGGGGCCAGGCTTTCATGTGTGGCTGGGGAACTTGTGTTTTGCATTTTCTCCCTCCTTTTTTTTTCTTTTCTTCCTCCCGTGGAATGACGGTAATAGAGGCCCACATCGCAGACCCCTATCAGGGAGTGCAGCATTCTTCTCCCTATCGCTCGCTCTCTGATAGCATGTGGCAGAACGGACAGAGATTTGAGTGTTTTTTCTTTTCATAACATTAAACATTACATTACATTTTATTTCATGTTTTTCAGTGATGGTGAAATGCACATTTTGTGGCCATGAGGTCCCGCTGAAGGTCATGAGTCAGTTCTGTTGTTTTGGTCTTAAATCAAGTTTCCTCTGGCCATTCTAATTCACCGGGTTCAAAAAATAAATCCCTTAAAAGCTCACGAGAGATAAGTGCCAATTTCCTGTGAATGGAGGACCTCTTGGTCCGACTCACGTTCTTTTCTCTTATTCTTCACTTTAAATCGCTCTCTGTGATCTCTGCAGGAAAAGTTAAGTTTGAGCCCCTAAGTCCCCGGCCTTAAGCCTCTTAATGTACTAATAATCTTAATAGTGTTCTCTTGAAAGCACTGGGAAGCTCCGCCTCTTCCACCTCAAAAGTATTTCAAATGCAAAGACACTTTAGCTCAGTGTGCAAATAAAAGAGAAGAATATTTTGACCTATTCCCTAATGTGTTGCTGTTCCATAGATGGACCCATGCGTTTCACGGCTCCAGATCTTATGCAACATCCTATGGTTTCCTTCAGTTGCAGTCTAGGTCAGGAATGCAAATCATAAAATTACCAGTAAAGTAAAGACTGCAACGCTCTGACAATTATGTCAAGGCCAGGATTATATAAGGCTATTGAAAGCATATGCCTCGAAAGTGAAGAAGAAGAAAACAGTGAGTGGGTTTTTTTGTTGTTTTTTTGGGACCTGGACGGTTAACAAGAGACGGTTTATATAACAGGAAGTTATGTTTGCTGGAGAATCTTTACGCCGCAGGCTTTTCCTCGCATCACTATGGTACTAATTAACACCACACATTAACACTCATTTTCTTCTTCTTCTTCTTCATATTTAAATAGATCCATTATATAGTAAAAACATGACTGTAACTTAGCAAAGTCTGCAGCTTCTCCTCTTGGTTCAGTGTGTGGCGCTGCGTCTGCCGAGGCTCCATTAAAAGAAACGGCGTTCACAGTGCGGTGTAACATGTGTCCTGCTGCGTTCTGCCCTGTTCTCACTCCTCACTGTTGTTTGACCCACAGGACTGCTCCAGCTCAGAGGAGTTCACAGTGGCCGCTGCACTGCTGCCCCTCTCCACCGCCTTTTACAGGGTAAGGACATGGGATGCACCGTGTGTATCTGTGTGTATCTGTGTGTGCATGCACCCTTGAATTATCCATCCATCCAGCCATGTTCTCTCCCACTCTGTAGCTGTTCTATATTAGCAGCCTTGTTCATTACTTATCATACATAAATCCACTTATACGTGATCGATTTTAAAACGATTTTAAATAACTGTATACTCTGTGTCCATGTCAGGAACATAAGGCAAGGCAGTGTTTTTATAAAGCGCTCTTCATACACACATTAAGATTGAAGGATTTTTTTTAAACACAGATTTTAAAGACGTCAATGCAAAGTCAAAAAACTCAATGCATAACACATTTTTAAATTTCAAAAAAGAAATGAGGAGCTTTATGAGAATACAAGTGCTGAAAGAGATTTTAGAATTCTTAAAGTGGTGACATGTAACAATTCTGCATTAAAATATCCAAAAACAAGACATTTCTGCATTAAAATAGGGGAAAAACAAGACAAGGCGAATCCATAGAAATATTTATTTCTACTCAAGTTAATGGACATTAAATGGTTCATTTTCCACCATAGAAGAACGTTTGTGACCGTAATTCCTAAACGGCTGAATAACTGCCAGATATGGAAAGTGAAAGTTACCTTGGAAAAAGGGGCAGAAGAACTCACTCATCAAACGTGTTTTTGACAATTCTACAGCCGTAAAATCAAAATAAATCCAGGCAGCGTGACTAAAACGATGTGCATAAGAGGGTTAAACGTGGCAGTGAAAAGGACCTGCCATGACATTGTGTTTCCAAACCTCATCACAACACCATGTACTGTCGCTGCTGTGTTTACCACGACCGTGTCCCTGCAGCTTCCTCGTTGCTACAGAGACAGTCACAACTTTACACGTTGGATTTTTGTTGGGTACCCGTGGCACAGCCCGGTGGGCTAGACTTTAGACCCGGTCCACTCTCCTCCACCCCCACATGACTCATCCGGTTCACACGCCCCAAACTGATGTCATGCTATCAGATAAGCTGTTGGCCACCAGCACTGGAAATGAAAGTGTGTCCGTGTTTTCTTCGCTGGACGCTTGTTAAAAAGTATAAAAACGGATAACTTACTATTTTGAAAGAATTGGCTTATCCTTTATCATAGGTCACAGTTACTACACAATGGAGTGATTTCCTGTTATTTCAGAACAGAACATTATAAATGATTCCTTGTCTGGCACCATCAACTCATTATAAGAAAAAAATAATTTGAAAATTCAGCAGAACGTTCCCCCTCCACCTATAATCATCCAAGTTTGAGCTCTGCTTCATTGAAAGGGTGAAAAGTAAGGTTGAATTAAACAATGGCAGATTCTCAAATCTGCCGTTATGTGTAATCCCACTGGATTTAGCGGTGCAAAAGTCATGCAACAGAAATGAGAGAAAAACAAAGCTTAGCAATGAAGCATCTGAACATTTGTCATCATAATTGTAGGTTGAGGGGAGGCATGATCCTGATGATTTCACAACTGATCCGTCACATTTGTGTTTGATTTTGTGAAGGACAATCTGTTCCATGAAAGTGCAGCATGTAAAGATAACACGCAGCTCTGCTTTCCAACATCTAAAATGTCCTAAATGCACCATGTCCCATCTTCGCTCCACTTCCTCACCTTGGATTATAACATGAAACATATGTACCATAGCATTTCTTTGTCAGGACAGTGTTGAGCAGGCTGCTCGTAATTACCCAACATTATATTCATGCTTTCCTACACATTTCCTAAACACATATATCGTGACTGTACAGTTACACAGGACACGTGTATGCTGGTGTAAATAGGAACCAGATATTCTCTATATAAAAGTAAGAGCATGCATTTCCGTTAAGTGGCAACTGGTCGTGACCCATAAGAATCTGCACTCCAGTTTTGAAGCTTTGAGATTTGAGGTTTTTGTTCAAGGCCATGTTGAGGTTTCGCAGCCGTGAGTTCACAGTTGTCACCGGCAGCCACTGTTGTCCACTCATACAGTATGTGTCATCATCGGTTTTCCTCTAAATGAGAATATCCATCCATCTTCTACCGCTTTATCCTCCACAATCTCAGCTGACATAGGGCGAAAGGCGGGGTCACACCCTGGACAGATCGCCAGTCCATCACAGGGACACATATGGCGTGTTTCCACCGGCTGCGGCCATGCGGTGCCGTGCCATTCCGTGCCGCGCCGTGCCGTACCTCAAAGTCGAGGCGAGCTGGGACCATACTGGAACCATCAACTCTTACCTACGGCCAATTCAGAGTGTCCAATTTACCTAATCCCCAAATATAATTTACAAAATTGACATTATGTTCTATTGAGGGAGGCCTGTAACTCATGATTGAGTCCAATCACTTCTCAGGAAAATGTTTACTAAGTGTCAAGTGTAAGTAAGTGGAAAAGCGGCTAATTTTCCCCATAGACTTCCATTCAAACTGACTTCTTTTTGCAAACAGCATTATCGCCCCCTGGTGGCGATTCATTACATAAACACTTCCTATTTGGCTTCAGAAGGAAACCTGGAAAAAAAACAGTCTACATGAGGCTGATATCAAGATGAAGTTGAAACTGAAGAAATGTTTAACAGAGCTTTTTATTCACAGCTGATATTTGATTGATTGATTGATTGATTATTTGTGGCTGATAAGCACCAATCAGGGTAAAATACTGGGGTAGTGTGGATGGCAGGTGTATACAGAGCAGAATTTCTCTTTTATGGACTTTACATCCATTTAATCTAACATAACAGACCTGCTATAGTACATAATATATAATCTCATGACAAGTGTGATCGTGCAAGTCAGGCTGTGACTTCCAAACAGAGCAGGGAACGCACGCAGGCCGGGCAGTGAGTTAAAACACTGATGTCTATTTCTTGCACTGACCCATTTATAGTTTTTTTGTATGTTTTGTTATTTTTCGTCCTCTGTGTAAGTGGAGTCACTGCACAATAAAGTCTGCTTGTTCCAGTTTATGAGTCAGACTCTGGTCAAGCCTCTGTTTGGTATTGTTGGTCAGACTTTGTGTTTAAGAGGCACGAGGCCTGTCGTCCTCATGCCTCTTAAAGAAGGCCCTGAAATTATAAAGTCGTCATACTTGTAGCGTAAAAGCATCTGGTTTTATGAATTCTTTTCATGACTTCAGAATGAGCCCTTTATATTTATATCAGGAGCCAGGTCAGCTCTACAGAGGCGATTGTTTTGGACCACCTTGTTTTTACAATAGCTCACAAACATCGTTTGAGTTCTGACGCTAACTGAATGCTATATAGGTGAAGCGAGGGATATTTAACTAGATATTGAGTTGCTAAATTCTACACATTGTTCCTTTAAGTTTCCAATTTGTGGGACATTTCAAACGATTCTGTCTGTCCCAACATCTGCTGGATGGAGACACTTTTTAGTTTTATTACGAGCCATCTGTTGGCATTGAGCAGGTTCTGCTGTTGACCCATATTTTATGTTCAGATGTTTTGTTTTTAGTTCGACCCTTCTCCAAATTTTCCCCTCAAACCCGAGGTGTTTATGGGATGGAATTTGAAAAATAACGTTTCAGAGAGTAGGAAGTTATCTCTCGGCTTAGATCGTGCGCGGACGGAGCCGCGTTGTCCTGTCAAAACACGACCTTTGCACACTGGCTCTTTGTCAGAGGTGAGGTTTTGCATTTTGTTCTCGTCTCTAATCTGCAGACATTTCCACTGGCATTCATTATCTAGAGAGGAGTGGATTTTATCACGAGATGAACAGGTGTCACTGATCCACTGTCTTTTGTTATTCTGCCCTTTACAACCCCGTGTCCCACAGTAAATGCCCTCGTTGTGGGGAAAACACAGATTGGTCGCGTCAGCAAGTGAAAAATTCAAAACTCAATTTGAGATAAACCCTCACGGCACTTGAATGTTAACATTTTTTCAGCCATAGTTTATGCACGGGGGCAACGCACTCTGTCAAACCGCTCTTCGCGAGGTAAATGACGTGCGCCGTGACTCGGGTGTTTATATCAGAAACGTTCAGCTCTTTATTTACCATATCCATGTTTACTTTGCTGAGGAACATTTATGTATCTTGTATATCAGGGCTTTACACAGCGCTGGCCTATGGATGCCACGGTGGGGCTTGTTTATCCGTCTGACTTTCAACACATTTTTCTCTGTTTGTTTTCACAAAGCCAAAAAACTCTAAGTGCTTTTCTTTGAATGCCGTTTTTTTTTTTTTAATGGCCTTGTAGTTTTCCTCACACTGACACACAGAAGAACAGCAAATAAACCAGGAGATGGATTGTGCGCAGGTCAGGCGGCGTGCAGTCCCACTAACGACGTGTCCAGAAAAAAAAGACTCTTTTCGTGTCTGCGATTCCGAGATGCTACGAATTCTCTCGACTCGTAAATTTAGTTGCCACCTCGAGGCCGGTGACATCATCGGAGACGCTGTGAGTCCAGTGTCCACATGTCCTCGCTGACGTTTGGACGCCACAGTCAATCATGCTCCTGACCTTGAGGGATCGTGTCCTGAAGTTCAAAACAAGATCCCAAACTCTAATTGCCTCATTCCTCTGACCTGTGCACTTCATTGTCTCCTGTCTGTCTGTGTGTGTTTTCTTTCTTTTTCTTTTTTTTTTCTTCTTGTTTTTCACACATTCAGCGCTGCATTCCTGCTCTTCACCAGTCACATGGTCATGGTCTGAGTCGTGCATACTCCCTCCTTCCCCTTCATCTTTTCTCGCTACTTACCTCCCTTTTCCTCTGCTTTCTTTCCTCCTTTCCCCCGTCCTCCTCCATGACCAGCTGTCTTGTCGATGTCTCACTGCTGAGCCCCGCGTATTATCGTATTAGGAAGCGGTGACCTCGGTCAATATGACCTGCACACGTCTGACAAGTCACAAAAAAGCTGCGGCGGTGTGAAGACAACATAGACAAATCACCCATGTAGACCCCCCGCACAACAATATACGCACCCACACAACATCTGCTGCAAGAAACAGAGTGTTAGTGTGCGATCCGAAAGGCCGTGTTTCCTCTTATCGTGTGTTTGGCCATGTTTGACCTCTCTGTTTGGACGCTCAGTTCGGAGACCGTGTATTCCACAGCCTGCTATTTTGAACTGTGGCCGCATAGGGAGCATGGAAGCTTCTCTTCAAAGCATTTTTGCTGGCGTACATTTGTCCCTGTCATTTCATCTGGCCTAATTCCCACACCCGATCCGAGGCAGTGTGTTTGTCCGCACTGGTGGTTGTAAATTTAGTGGAAAAGGACTGTAACATAACCCAGCTCTCTGGAGGACATACTCTGGTACATGATGTACATGGCAGATTAAATCTATGATGGTGCAGTGGCTAGTATTGTTACCTCACAGCATGACGGTTTGGACCTCTGTGTGTGGGGTTTGCATGTTCTCCCTGTGTGTGTAGTGTGTTAAACAAAGTCACTGCCATTTCTTTGTACTGTCTAGGTACCTCTTTTTATAGTGGAGATGCAACCTTGTGCCGTGCCGTGCCGTGCCGTGCTGGGACCATAGTGAAAAAGGGCCATAACCAAATACTCAGCTGACTCAGTATTCTAATTAACACATACACTGCCTGGCCAAAAAAAAAGTCGCCACCTGGATTTAACTAAGCAAATAAGTAAGGGGTTGCTGCAGTTGGTCAGGTCTAGGTTCAGCAACATTATGTGCCCAAAGAATGAGGTCAGCTGAATGACCAGATTATTCCATCGATGCATTTTTTTCTTCCCTGATGACATGGGCATATTCCAAGATGACAATGCCAGGATTCATCAGGCTCAAATTGTGAAAGAGTGGTTCAGGGAGCATGAGACATCATTTTCACACATGGATTGGCCACCACAGAGTCCAGACCTTAACCCCAGTGAGAATCTTTGAGAAGTGCTGGAGAAGGCTTTGCTCAGTGGCCCGACTCTCCCATCATCAATACAAGATCTTGGTGAAAAATGAATGCAACACTGGACGGAAATAAATCTTGTGACATTGCAGCGGCTTATGGAAACAATGCCACAGTGAATGAGTGAGTAATCGAAGCTAAAGGCGCTCCAACGATGTGACCCTTTTTTTTTCGGTGGCGACTTCTTTTTTGGCTTGAAATTTGCATTATGTCTCGTGTTTATCCAACGGCAGTATTTTAAAAGAGAAAAGTTACTGAGCAGATCTGTGCAGCAGATTTTTGTTTACCAGCATTGATTTCCAAACTGTCATAAAGTCACGATTAACTTTTTTTAAATCACATTGTCAGACAAAATCACCACACAAATAACTTTTAAAAGGTCAGTCACAGAGAAAATGAGAACCTCATTTATGTCCAAGTTGGCTGCCAGACAGTGGATTCAATGACGCACATTGAGAGGAGTGGAAAGCTCGAGCTCACTGTGCCATACTGGCCACTCGCTTTAATGGACATCGAGTCAGTTTTGTCCAAAAAGTCCCTGGATATTACACCTGGTGGGGTTTGGTAAAGAAGTCTGAAAAGTTCAAAAATCTAACAAAACGTTGCCGTGCCTGTAAACACTATGATGACGTCAGAGAAGCTGTTTGTGATAATTAAATGCAAAATAAAAACTGTCCCATGTGTAATGGCCACACTCACCAAACCGACCAATGCCTCGCTTCAGCACTCGGCCGTCCAGCAGAATCAACGTTAACAAGGTTGCTGCTGCTGCTGCAGCTGCCAAAAACAACACGTCGAAAAAGCGTAAAAATCAGTGTTTGACATAATTGGCACCAACAAGACACCGACTCGGGGCATTAGCTCCGTGTCTCTCCTCTCACTCGGCTCCTGGCCCATCTCTACTGCGATCAGAGCTGTTTAGATATTGTCAGTTTTAATAGAGTAACCCTCCAGTTCTCTGGGGTGATAACGGAAACCACTGAACTGTGTCGGGCTGTGTCAGGGGAAGGAAATCAGAAGCTGATCTAATAAGAGGCTCGAGCCGTCCACGTGGCCTTCGCGCTCTGCAGGGACGCGCGTGGTTAATGCATGACGGTCATTTACTGGCACGGGTTTGTGCTCATGGTTCAGTCGCTGTTTTTATTCTTCTGTCTTCAGTCCACGCTAATGAAAAACAACAGCTCTGTTTACGCATACATGTAGACTGAGAGGGGAAGAGGAATGGTCTGTCGCTCCGGTAGGGGTTGTTATCTGTTAAAAAGTTACGACTCGTTGAGAATGATTGATTTCACTTTAAATACCGTGGCTGGCTTTGTTTTCTTTTGTTTTCCGACTTCTCACTTGGATTCTGGCAGAGCCCGTTTACGTCGACTGCAGTCCAGGCCGCTGTTGATGCATGTGTCCAGTGGGAAATAAAGCCGTGCTCACTCAGGCTGCCCGCAGTGTGAGGGCAGCAGTGTTGTTAGGATCCAGTGGGTCATTAGCCACCAAACACAAATGTTACAAGCAGATGATATTTACACTCAGGCACCAGTTTTGTTCTGTAGTTTTGATCCATGTTTGTGTTTTTACTCAGTGGTGTTTTCTTCAAACTGTTAATTTACTCTGTGCATTCGTTTTTATCTCATTTGTCCAGTGTGTACAAATTAGAGACATCTCATGGTTAGACTGCAGATTACGAAACTTCCACCACAAGCTGTGTAACGGAAGCTTGACATGTTTTGTCTGCTCTGACTGATGCAAGATGGCAGACTCCATAAAGCAAGGCGAAAAGCAAACAGTTTTTTATTTTAAAGTGATTGTGCACTGATGCAAACATAATTATCGGTAAAACATTCCCTTTCTGCCAATAAACTCTCCTGAATGTTGCGCAACGGGCCTTTAAACATAAACATATTACTCCAAATCTAAACTATAAATGGTAACATCTTTGCTGATAATCTGTGGTTCAGAAAGTCAACATTCCGTTTGTATCTGTTGCTATGGGAGATGGTGTCAGGAAAACCATGGATGTTGGATCCCAATTATTTTTTTTTATTTGAAAATATTTAAAATGTTAACTGTTAGTTCGTCTGAAACATTTTAATCATACAGTTGATTTCTTATACTTAAAGAGTCCAACTTGCTGCATGTGTAATAACTGAGGACTGGAGTGTTTTTCAGTGTATTGATCATTTCAGGTCTCTCTTGAGAATGAGACCTCGTGTCTCCTGTGTAAATAAAGTTGGAATAAATAATAAAACAGGATTGGAACTAGAACTAGTATCCAGGCTCTGTTTACAAAGTTTTTGGAAATCTGTTTGGGAGATTTCGAAAGATCGAGACTAAGGAACCTTAAAAAGTCTAAAAATGAGTCAAAGTGGGTCCTCTGTCGCATATGAAACGAGAATTTATGTCCACGCTTGGTTGAAAAACTTAAGACAGATAGTTGTGGTCCAAAAATAGTGTTTCATCAGCCTGTGGATGAAAGTCAATCATCTATTTTTAGCTTGAAACCTCCACTCAAAGTCATCTGTATAAGGTTGTTGTTGCTGTTTTTTCTCCTTCAGAAATTGGCTCCTGGTGTAAACCAGTTTGCCTACACCTGCATCCAGGACCATCCCATCTGGACCAACCAGCAGTTCTGGGAAACCACGTTCTACAGTGAGGTCCAGGGTCAGATCCGGGCCCTTTACCTGAACACCCCGGAGGAGAAAGGAGGCCTCACTGTTAGACTGAAGGTAAGACGGGGAAATCAACCAAGACTGGTTGTGTATTGCCACACGGTGTCGTAGTGGTTAGCACTGTTGCTTTGCAGAAAAGAGACCCAGGTTCACAACACCGTTTAAACAAGGGCTTTTCTGTATGGACTTTCCACGTTCTCTCCGTGTGTGCGTGGGTTTTCTCCAGATACACTGTTTCCCTACCACAGTCCAAAAACCTGCAGAGGTTAATTGAACACTCTGACACTTTCTGTGTGCGTGAGTGTTGTTCATCTCTGTGTGTTTGCCCCGCCTCTCACCCTATGTCACCCGGGATTGGCTCCAGCGACCCACGACCCTCATGTGGAGGATAAAGCGGTTTAATTACCAGAGGTTTCTTGTTTTATGACTGTCTGTGCTGTGTTTTAATGTTGTGAGATGTTTTTCATTGTTGCTTAGGATGTTTTACATTTGTTGTGAACATGTTTTTGTTTCGTAAGTGTGTGTTTTACTCACCTCCTAACTTCTCTAACAGAGATGCTGTTCTCTGCTTCCTGCCCAGGGACGACAGATGAAAATGAGCTTACAGCTTAACTCCCGAGCACCCACGAAACAAAGCACTTACACAGATACAGTCGACCTACTCCTCATTGGCAAACTAGACACAAATCCAGGCATTTTTCATAATTATTTGGATTGTGTGTATGTGCGTGCAGCAAACTTTATTCTGAGGTTTGGGATCTGAGATCGTTTTAGTGTCGGTCACAAGAAAATTTATTGAATACAATTAGCATAGTTCCATAATCCTTAATGATGAAAAAACAGAATAGTTCAGTAAATCAAATTGTTTGTAAAGTGCAAAGTCGGAACACGGGCCAAAAGCATTATTCACACTCCATGTGTTCACTCTGCAGGACGCAGCCGCCGTGCCCGCAGTGGACCGAGACGACGAGCAGACGGCCATGGACCTGGCCGCAGAGCAGCTGCGCTCGTGGCCGTGTCTGAGCAAAGAGAAGCAGCTGGAGCTGGTGAAGAACGAGGAGAGCACCGTGTTCAGCCAGGCCATCCACTACGCCAGCCTCATGGTCTACCTGCTGGTGCCGCTGGACACCAGCAAGATCAAGCTGCTGCGCAACGCGCCCGTCGCCGACTGGGAGAGCGGCAGCAACAGCATTGTCACAAACAGGTCAGGAGAGACGGCAACCCGGTGGTTCACTGTCACAGGAGCCGGGTTCGAAACATTATGTTGTCTTATTGAGTTTCTGAGTGCACTCAATTCAGTTTGATTGTAGAGCTGGGGTTGTTGGAACAAGGGCCTTTGTGCTTGGAGTTTGCATGTTCTCCCTGTGTGTGTGTGTGGGTTTTCTTTGGGTTCTCCGGTTTCCTCCCACAGTCCAAAGACATGCAATATGGGGATTAGGTGAATTGGATGGAGGATGGATGAATATTCTCATACCAATTAAGTTTGCACATGAAATAGATTTTCACAGGACTAATGCTAATCTCTCAAACCTGGAGCATCATAAAAATAGAATAGAATGCGTTTATTGATGAATGAAATAGTTACTTTAAATATGACCACACAGTACAACTCTGCAGAACTCGAGTAAAAAAAGATAGAAAACCTAGAAAACATCAGACTGTATAAAGTAATTGCCATGTTTTCCAGCAGAGGGTGCTGTGAGTGCAGCTCAGTCTGCATCCATGCCCTCTCTGGTCACAAGAAGAAGACAACGCTCGTGTTACATTACATGTCATTTAGCAGACACTTTTATCCAAAGCGACTTACAATAAGTGTATTTTGATATTTGGGTACAAACAAGAGCTAGTGCTTCAAGTAAGCCAACCTATAAAGTGCTATGTTGTGTTGTTTTGTGACGACAATGGAGAACACAAACAATCTAAATTGTGCTCTTCTGTGGTTCTGCTGCACCATAGATTGCAAAATATCAGATCGTATCCTCTGCAAAGCGTACAGCGGGAAATGGCGTATATTAATAGACTGATCTCACGATTTTATGAATACATATCGATCTTTCCGATGAAACTCGTAGAGTTTAAACGTCTTTAAGGCGTCCTGCACGTCCACTAAGATCAAACACAGACATGACGGAACATATTTTTGGCACATTCAGGACCTTTAAGGTAAACTCATCAGGCTTATACAGAGGAAACCTCGAGGTAAGGTTTCATGATTTGGGAGTTTTTGTACCTCTCTTAATAAGGTGATGATAAGCCTGTGGGCGGATGTGGCGTATCTCACAGTCTACATGATACCTTCCTATTTAGCCAAATGGAACGCAACTCGTCTTCTGTTTCCGGCCCACATCCATCCTGTGGGCTCGCATCGCTACTGCACCAAACAGAAAGAGACTCATTTAGTTGAGTTAGGAATTTGAAAACCCTTAGGATGTCTTGAATGGGACTGCACTGCACTCGCCCAAACCAAACAAACGAGCAGTGAAAGTGATTTCCTGTGCTCTTCTGTAACTGTAGCATGAAGTGAATCTGGGAAATCTCCCCGTGTACCTTTTGTGTCTTAGGATTTACTAGCACAAAAAACTCTTCTGGGGCTTTTGATACTAAACAGTCAGAAGAACACGTTGTTACTATTTTAATTATCAATACCCACAGAACTTGCTTTATAAACATGTTGATCTTAATCATACAAACAATCTCCAATAGCTACAAGGACATTGTGATTACTATTTTTAAATGAAATATCAGAAAGGCTGTGGCCAAGAATCTGTTTATGTGGAAATGTTCCCGTTATGCCCCAGACCTGTTTGTGTCTCTCACAGAAGACATTTGGATTTCATCACTCACTATTTGTGCACACAGAGGGACGGTGTTGCATCACTGCACAGCATTCTTCTGCGCTAACAGAGTCCAAACGATTGATCATCCTCAACACATGGGAACACACGGGAACCGTTTCGCTTTCAAGAGCAATTTCGTCCTCAAGGGCCGCACTAAATAATACAGTAAACGACTCTGTCGGTTTCATTTAGGGGAAGTTTCCGGGTCATTCAGCTCATGGTAGCTTGTATTTTCATTTTTTAATTGTATGTATTGACACTGCATCATAAACATTAACATTGTGCAAAACAAGGATACATTCATTGTTCCACATTAAGGCAAAAATCTGAAGAAGACACCTTGTTACAATACAGCTGCAAAAAAAAAAGTGTCCAACCAGTCAATCACGATCTACCAGTCAGAGTTATCACGAGATGTAGCCTTGACAACGGTAAATTAAACTAATAATAATCATCTCTTTGGACATGTTTTTTGATTGGTTGTGCTGCGCCGGCGCCACGCCCCCCTCTCCGAGTCTAAAGTTTAGAATCTCTGCCCGAGTCTGAACCACGTCTGTGTCCTTAAGGCAGAAACTCGGTCCTGAGTTTGCAGCAGGTGACAAACAGATGCGTTCATCCATTTTGGTCACTGCTGCGTTGTCAGAACATCACATCACCTGCACTCTCTCGCTCTCTCGCCTCCTCCGTGACTCGCAGTGACTTTACTGCTCAGCTGTGATGCGTTCACTGATGCTCGTAAATTCCACTCGCTCGCTCGCTCTCTCAACCCTCGTTTCTCGCCTTCTCCAAATATTGGAGGGGACACCGTCCATACGCATAGCTCCTTGTCATTCCTTTTAAAAGCCAGTGCCTGGTGTGTTGCTATTTAAATGGAAAAATGCAGGAAACTGGAAAAGTCTGCTGAGGAGATGGAGAAATGCAACAAAAAACATCAGAGCTGAAAATCTGTGTTTAAAAAAAGAAAGGTTTAAGAAACTTTAAAGAAATGCGCCAAAGGGAGGATTGAAGATGATGGTGATGATCTCACGTGATGTGCAGCTGCGTTTCAAATCATTTTTGCCATGCTATGCATGGACCCTACAGGGATGAGCATGAGCACACCTCTGCCTGGACATACAGTATATGATGATTGCCTGTATTTGTATATTCTTTAATCACAGATTAAAATAATAAGTGCTGTTCTTTTTTCTGTTGCTGTTTTTGTGTTTTGTACCAGTGAAGCGCTTCATAGCCTGACTCAAACCATCTCCTGTAAAACACCACTAACTTTGCTCCTGCCAGGATTTAAAATGCTCATTTTCACAGCTTTTTTATCTCACTACATTCTCAGATCTTCATCTCAGAAAAAACCCTGTTCAAATCTGACCTACAGTTTCATCCCGTGTGGGTTTTTTTTTAGCATTGCTGGCAGCGTGGCGGACAGCTTTGACACGGAGAGCGGGTTCGAGGACTCGGAGACCAGCGACGTGGCCAACTCTGTGGTGCGGTTCATCGCGCGCTTCATCGACAAGGTGTGCACAGAGAGTGGAGTTACGCAGGATCACATCAAGAGCCTGCACAGCATGATTCCAGGTACAGCACACTCTGCCCGCGGTCCTGACGCCCTCATCTTTGCACACAGTCACCGTTTGGACGAGTGTGTTCTGAGCAGCAGCAGAAACCTCTGAGCTGATTAACTCCTGACATGTTAAATGGCCTTAAAATCTCTAAATACACACACACACTGGTCGTCAGAGCGTGAGTATGTACATGTGTTTCTCTGTACTGGCTCCGTGTCTGTGTGCACTTGTGCGTGTGCATATGGTAACTGACCTCAACTTGTGACCCGCAGGCATTGTAGCTATGCAGATGGAGGCTCTGGAGGCGGTTCACAGGGAGAGCAGGAGGTTACCTCCCATTCAGAAGGTGAGCAGCTGGGACTGATGTTACACATGCAGCATTTATACAACCACATATCACAGGTCAGGTTAACTTGATCAGAAATACGCTTCCCAGCCAAAAAGAGGTTACACTCTTGAATATTTTGTTCCACGGGTTGCGGTTATATCACAGCGTAGCCTACATTTCCCGTGAATAAAGTAATGACTCATGCTCCCTGAAGCATGCTTTCACAATTGAACGCTGGCTTTGTCATCCTGCAATATGCCTTAAAAACCTGGTCATGCAGTATATTTATGTCGTCACCTGACTTTTTCTTTGGGCGTATGATTTTCTTCTGGCTGCACAGTCCAGTGTGAATGCAAATACTGATTCAACAGAGAGTGTGAAGTAAAAGATGCAGATGTGCAGGTATTAGAAAAACAGGTTCTTTAGAAAATACTAAGTTTTCCTTCCTTATTTCCTTATCTTTGTTAACAAGTTTATCAGCTGATAATGCATGTCACCAGGAAGGTGGAAGATACATGCCGAAACCTGTTAACGAAGGTAAAGGAAAAGGAGACATAATGAACTTTCACAATATGTATATATATATACATATATATATATACATATGTGTATATATATATATATATATATATATATATATATATATACATATATATATACATATGTATATATATATATATATATATATACATATATATACATATGTATATGTATATATATAAATATACATATATATGTATATGTATATATATATGTGTATATATATACCTTTGTGTTGTTCATGTTGTTACTCTGCCTCTGTTTGAGCTTTATGAACAGAGACAATATAATGTTGTTTGTATGCTGAGTCCTTCATCTGAAAATAACACTAACAGACCTGACTGAGGGGGGTGTGGGGGCGGGGCAGTAACGAGGAGCATTTATCCCGTCAAACTGACGAACGATCATTGTTTTCGCGGTCCCGGTTGTGTTTTTCTCGCGGTCACGTTTGTGTTCGCAGCTGTCTCGCTTTGTGTTGCCGTTGCCTGTTTTTGTCCTGATTTAAAACAAACCTCTGCACACCTCTTCACCGAGGAAACACACAGAGAGAGAGAGAGTCATGTGGCACTCATAGACTTCATCAGTGTCATCATTTAACAACGTGTTTACACTTTTTTATGAAGTCAAGGGATAAATAGATAAATACATATTTATTTAATGATTTGATTTATGATCATTCTTAACACTCCATTCAACTGCACTGGTGTCTGAAAGTCTGCTTCTACTCATAAGTTCTGTCCACATGCTCAGTTTGCAGATTGCAGATTTCATCCAGTGTTTTCCAGTCATTATCACACTTCCATACTTTAAAGTTGGTCTTTTGGACCCTGCTGTGCTGTAGTATGTCTGCCAGGTCTTGGTAATTTCCCTTGCTCACCATTGCACACAGACAAGCATGATGCCAGCACTGCCTGGGCCCGGGGAGCAACCTGGAGTCCACGGTGAGCAGTCTTTCTGTCTGCTGCACTCTGTGGCTGACGTCTTACACGTTTATGTGTTGGACTAAGCTGCCATACTGGGCTGCGGGCTGCGGGGCTGCGAGCTGCGAGCTGCATGCCAAAGAAATACTAAAAAAGAAAAGTAAAACGTTCTCTTCTCTTCTTGGTCTCACTGTTGGTTCAAGGTCAGATGATAAGTCTCTTATTATCTTTTAACAGCCAGACCTTAACACTCCCAGGTTTGTGACAGTGGAACAACTGAGTGTTTCTGTACTTGCCAGAAGGAGCTGAAGCAAGAAGGTGCAGAGTGTCATAAGTAACAGTTCACGGAGATGAAAGTAGGTCATGTAGTGTCTGTTTCTGAGTCAAGAAAAACATTATATTAGTGCTTATTATTATTATTATGCTCTATTATAGGCATATGTGTCGCTCAACGTGTTTATTTTCTTTCAAAAAAAGAAGACCAGAGACCAATTCCAAAAAAACACACACAACACGAGAAAGCGATTACATTATACAACATAATGACTCTTAAGTTACCTTTACTTACACATGGTTTTCATCTTTAAAAACCTTTACATTGTGTAAGGTGGTGTCCTTTTGAATGAAACCTTATTACATTACAGTTATCATTATTATTATTATTATTATCTCTTCTGCACCACTGGAAAAGCATTCAGAGCAACAGGTCAGTGGGGTTATTTGGCTTATTACATCACATCATTCCGGGTCCATATGTTCAAATTTCTACCAAAAAGATAAAGTGAAAAAAAGTACTGATCACTCGGTTCATTTGGAAAAACAAGAGCAGCTTTTCTTAGGAAAACATATTGTGTGTTTTGCTTGAAGGGTTCAAATGGCGAATTGGTCTCTATAGACGGCATGGATTTGTTTTCATTAATGCTATGCTAATTCTGCGTGTGCTCGCTGATGATGTGCATGCAAAGCTTAAATTTGTCCACCGTGGATGTGGTTGTGCGCTGATTTGACATAAGAGTGATGAATTGATTTCCTGGCCTTTGTCAAAAATCTGTTTCACTGACGCAAATGTTTTTGCCGTGTCCCTCATTTTGAGTAATTAACTGTCAGCAAAAAATGCCTAAATTGAGGCTCGGACGTGTTTACGTGCAGGTTTGTGCATATTTGTCCGTCCCTGGTTAGAACGTCTTGTTTTTTCTTTTCTGTTTTCCCAACAGCCTAAGATTCTGCGTCCATCCCTGTTTCCTGGAGAGGAGATGGTGTTGGAGGGTTTGCGTGTGCTTCTGGACCCTGACGGCAGGGAGGAGGCCACCGGGGGCCTCCTGGGGGGCCCTCACATTCTGCCAGCAGAGGGCGCTCTCTTTCTCACCACTTATCGCATCATCTTCAAAGGCATTCCCCATGATCCACTAGGTAAATACTGAACCCAAGCCTATATTACACATGGTTTTACAGTAAAATAGTATAAAATGTTAATTTAGTTTAGTTTTCTTCTCAAAGAAATTGTTCTTTTGTTTAATTATTCTTATGTTTTAAGATAAAATAATAATTTATAAGTCCTATGATGGAGACATAGATGATGGAGATGTAAGACCTGAAATTTGAAAGAAATTGCTCAAAAACAACAGCAGTGGTTGTGGGTTCGGTTCTTGGCTCCACTAGTCTACAAGCCTTGGGCAAGAACCCACGTTGGCTGTGCTGGCAGCGTGCGAATGGGTATAAAAGATGGGGAATAGAAAATGAGTTGCACATAGATGAAGAGCTGCAGCTGTTTGTCAAACCTGGAAACGATGATGTACTCAAATGTCTTGTTTTTATCCACAAAAAAACAAGTATTGTTGTTGTTTTTTGCTCCATAAAACAAAGAAATCATTCAAACTGAATCATTTTCAGTGATTTCTCTGTTTCATGGAGCAAAATAACAAAGAAGATATTCCCTGAAACAAACAGAAATCTTGTTTTAGCTTCAAATTTGATTATGCGATTATGAAAATGGTTGACAATTAATTTAGTAATCGATTAATCGAGTAATTGTTGTCGAGTAAATGTCTTCTGCAGACTAGAATAGGATACCCTGTATTGTCATTGTATTGCATACAGTGGAATTAGAGTGCAACTCCTTTGGTGCATAAGAAACATTTAAGGACAATTAAAACTATTTAAAATGTCATTATATAGAAATAAATAAGTTATATGCATAGAAAAAAAGGAGAATGAAGAGGTTTGATCGCATTTCTTTAGATATTGCACATAGTAACGTAACAGATACAGATTAATGGCATAATGGTACCCTCATATTTTTCATCACTTCACTGAATCTGATATTTGTTATGTCTCATTCCACATCTGGCACAAGCAGAATGTGCCAAAAAAATAAAAAATATGAACAGGTGGTGCGCTGTGTTCTGTCCAGGGGATGTTGCAGCAATCGTGTCGCTAATCTGGTGTTGGCATTTGTTTCCGTTTGTGTCCAGTGGGGGAGCAGGCGGTGATCCGGGCTTTCCCGGTGTCCACGCTGACCAAAGAGAAGAAGATCAGCATCCAGAACCAGCTGCAGCAGAACATGCAGGAAGGCCTGCAGCTCCGCTCCGCTACGTTTCAGGTTAACACCGAAAACACATCATCGTCTGTGGTTTTGTTCCTCGCTTATTAAATTCACATTGTTGTTTTAACTTAAGAAAACAAAACTATGCACAAACATATAAATTAGTCACTGTGGCGTGTATTTCATGAGCCCTCTGCCTTATGTTTCATAACACGATCGTGATTCCTAGAATCAAAAAGAAGCCAATCTTTCAGCCAAGCATGTGTTTTCAGTCTTAAGACGTGGTGCCGTAAAACGTTTTATGGCTCATTCCTATCTCTTTACCAACACCAATCATGAAAGTGGCCATGCTCTCGGAGTGTGGGTCACTTGGCATAACAGTGTGGACAGTGTTGTTGCAGGATGTGTGCATGTGTTTGTCTTTAGGAAACCGTGCTCGCTTTGTTTCCTCGCTCCCATGTTAGATGTAAAAGATGCAAAATCCAAAAACACTTGGCTCTCGAAAGGCGAAGAGCGTCTCTGAGGCACTGGGATGCTCATTTAAAGGTCCAGTGTGTCACATTCGGGAGATTTTATTGGCAGATATTAAATATACGACCCACGAGCATGTTTGTGTAAGTGTATAATCCGCTTTAAAATAAAAATTCTTTGGCTTTTGCAGCCTTAGAATAAGCTTCTAAGCTTTTTTTTACATGCTGTATATAGTCAAGGGCCTTGCTTTACAGCGACCAGGTGCAGATATGAAGTGCTCGCTTCGGATCCGTTGTCCGCCTTGTTGAATAATCCGCTTTCATCCACGTCTCTGTTAGTTGATAAAAGTGGCGTTCGATGAGGAGGTGAGCTCGGAGATGGTCGAGATCTTCAGGAAGCACCTCCAGAGGATCCGTTACCCACAATCCATCTTCAGCTCCTTTGCATTCGCCGCGGGTCAAACTGCGCCGCAGCTCATCCTGCCGAAGCAGAAAGAGAGGAACACTGGCTTCAGGTCTGTTGTGTAGTGCACATTACTGAACACTGCATTCTTGTGTCGCTGCCATGAAGTATTAGTATAAATAAACAAATGCCTCAGCAGATTTTTTTTCCTGCGCCGAAAATGTGGAAATGTTTTGCTGCTGAAACGACTCACAGTAAATTATGCCTCCTCATTGTTCCTCACAGAACGCTGTCCAAGACGATTGTCAAGGGAGCAAAGCGGGCTGGAAAGATCACCATGGGCCGCGGCAGCCAGAGCACGCTGAAGAAGAACGAAAGAGGCAGCAGGATGACGTGGCACGAGGATGATGACATTTCTAGTGAGTGCAATGACTTGACATGTTCGTGCATGATGGTGCGCAGGAATTAAAAGTGACGGGAGAAATTACAAATCCGTTGTTTTTTTAGCTTTTCAACTTCAACTTTAGGAAGATTGATCTGCACCAAAAACAAGAAGACAAAGAAATACGACCACCACACTGAACCATCCATCCCTTCTACCACATTATCCTCCACATCAGGGTCGCGAGGGGCTGTTGTGCCAATCCAAGCTGACATAGGGCGAGAGGCGGAGTCACATCCTGGGCAGATCGCCAGTCCATCGCAGGGCCACATAGAGAGACAAACACCCATTCACTCTCACATCTATGGTTAATTTAGTGTGTCCAATTTGCCTAATGTAGTCTGTGGACCGTGAGGTGTGGGAGGAAACCGGGGAACACGGAGAAAACCCGCACACACACAGGAAGAACATGCAAACTCCGCCCTTGTAGTGGAGCCGAAGATCTTTGTCGGGCCAATCCCAGCAGTCAGGTGATTCGGTTCGATTAGCGCGAGAAAGATGCGAAAAATCCGAAAGCTGCAGCAGGTTAAAAATAAATAGTAGAATAAATAAATAGATGATTTATTATAGAGCCTTGTTTTTGTTTCAGGCGTTCTAAAAAGGAGACGAACAATTGTGTGTGAATGTGTTTTGCTTTGCTTTCTAGTATCGGACGACGGCGAGCCGCCGCCCAGCAGTACCCTACGAGCATCCGAGAAGTCCACCATGGAGCAGCTGGTGGAGCAGTCCTGTTTCCGTGACTACCAGCGCTTGGGCCTCGGCACCATCACCGCCAGCTCCTCTCGCTCCAAATCGGGGGAGCAGTTCAAAGTCACAGCCGTGAACAGACTCTACTCCCTCTGTCGCAGGTACACCACCTCGCGCCGCCAGAAACTTCGCTGTAATCACATCGCAGCAGTTTGGAGGATATTAGATCTGTTTTGACGCCCGGCCAGAAGCTTTCTAAGCCCCTGTAGCTCAAAAGACCAGTGTGAGGGCGGTCCTGTACCTGGAAGATAGATTAGAATCCAGCCACATATGCTCTGACTAATGCAGACTAAATCCCACTCTGATCTTGGCTGTAAAATCTGAAGAAGACAATTTATTCCACTTTATTTCCATGAACAAATTGTTTCACAGTTGCTTGTGTTTGTTTAATTTAATTTTGCTCTTCTCCTCTCTCTCGGTCAGTTACCCCGGACTGCTGGTTGTTCCTCAGGGAGTGCAGGACAGCAGTTTACACAAAGTCGCCCGCTGCTACAGACACAACCGCCTGCCCGTCGTGTGCTGGAAACATCCTCGCACCAAAGCCATCCTGCTGCGCTCAGGAGGCTTCCACGGCAAGAGTGTGGTGGGACTGTTCAAGTCGTCACAGAACTCCTCGTCCACAGGTACACACACACACGCAAAGCACAGGATTCTCTCCTCCATTCATCCGTCCATTGTCCACTGCTTTATCTGCCACACACTGGACCGGTCGCACACACACTCCACACAGACGAGGCCCAGACTGGGATGCAAACCAGCAACCTTTTTGCTGTGAGGCAACAGTGCATGAATGAGTTCATACACTACTCATTCATCAAAGCTAAAGGATCACTGTGCGTCCCACACTACGCAGCATGAGGTCTTGTGATTCCTGAGAATCGCTGCCGTCACCGTGTGTTCCCAGTAAGTTCAGGATCATTCATCGGGAGGGAGGAGCCACCGATTGATTTGTCTCGTCCCAAAAACACAGGAGATTGTAAAGTGAGATTTGTGTCTTTGACGCACGGGGCAGGCGTCTGTGAGTGTTTCACACGTGGCGACTGCAGATCACATGCAGATTAGGGGGTGATTAGCACCACGTCATTAGCAAAACTCTAAAAATCATCCAGTGTGAATTTGGCTTGATTCGACTGTTTGTGCAGCTCAGTTTCTTGTTTTTTTGAAAGCAGTGATTGATCCTGATTCTCTGGCTGTGTCGTCTCTCTCTTTAGCCCCTGCCTCATCCTCAGAGTCCTCCAGTAGTCTCGAACAAGAGAAGTACCTGCAAGCCATCCTCAACTCCATCCCAGTCTACTTCAAAATGAACGGGAACAACACGCTGTCCAACCGCTCCCTCATAGGCCTCTCACCAGGTACACGCTCACACTGCAACCGCACCGTTCTCTCTGGTTTATAACTGTCTTGGTCTCATTTGGATGTTTTCGATTTGAGAATAATAGCATCCGTGTGCTCTAAGTCTTTTTAGATCTCTGATAATGATTTAGCCGCAAAACAGGAGAAGCACAGATATATAAATAAAACATTAATATTGATTCTCTGCCATCAAAGTCTCGCACTAAGCTGAACCAGGGAGCCTGCAAATGGAACCGATAAATGACATTTTTATTAAAGACTGGGTGTTGGGCAAGAGAAAAAGTCTTTGTCCAACCTTTAACCAATTGTTTCATGTTTGTGTTATTTATCTGCGAATCTATCAGACCCGACCTTGAACATGTTGATGTTCTTGAAACAGATAAGTACAATAACTTCCCTTGTGGGATGCAGCATGAGACTCGCCAACCACTTATTATCTTAGTGTCCATTAACTGCAGGACGTCACTAGTGTGTGTAATGTGTAACTCCAGAGCTACTGTATGTCATCTGACTTACCTGATGTAAATGCGCCGCCATGGCCTTGGTGCTGCCGTGGGAAAAAAAGAGAGAAAAAAGCTGAGTTTGTTTACAAGGGAAAAGAGGCCACGTAGAGTTCACTGCTTCCGATAAAGAGGGAAAACTCTTCACATTTATTTTTGTTCTCTGCAGCTCTGTATTTACTCACTCTCTTCCCTTTGGTGTTTGCTCACATCAGCAAACCAGAACATACTTATCTTATTGTGTGTGTGTGTGTGTGTGTGTGACAGAGAAAGAGACTGCATGGGACAAATAATGTTTCTGATAATAGCATTTGGAAGGAAATCTGTTCCAATAAGGGTTATGTAAGAATCACAGGACAACCTGGGGGTCACAGTCTCGTCCATCCATCTCCTCTCTCTGACACCCCCATTAACAATTTGTCTTCAGGCAGTGAACGGAAGACTTCCAGGATAACAAAGATGGCTCCCGTCCATTTAGACATCCCATTCTCAAACAGCTTTACCCGCGGAGGTGAGTGTTTTGTTTCTGTTTCCTTGTTTCTGCAGGTCTGTAGGCATCATCCGGTGAAGGCAAAGGTCACATTTGAATCACAATAAAACATTCTAGATTTGAAATTGTCTATATTTTAGTAAATGCCCCAAATATCTTTTTTTAGAACCACAATTTGGTGATGGATGCGAATATCTCACTGCGCAGTCATCAGTATGTGAATAACTGCAATTAAATCAAACACTTGCTATATCGTTCAGATGTTTAGTGCCTTTTTAGGTGTTAAATATATATTAGGAATGATGGATTATGAAAAAAGTGAAGATGCAGATTTAAGATCCTGTTCTTACTGTAGCTATAAAGTGTGTATATAATGCTTGGCCTCTTGTGACCTGCAGTTTTTTCCCTGCACATAAGCATTACTGTAACTTAATGAGCTGTTCAGCTGATTCATCATTCTGACGACTGTGTAAACGGGAATTTGAACTCTGCACAGAGAACGATCAGTTCTAAGCGGCGCACACACCGTCTGTGTCTGGGTGTGTCGGTCTATCTGTCTGAGGTGTTAGTCAGGCCGTCAGATGAGGGTCTGATATGAGTTTCACTTCCATTTATCATCCCGGCTGCAGGAGTATTAGTCTGGTAATAATTACTGTGCTGTACGCAAAGTACACAAGAACCCAGGAGTCAAGTTTTTATAGTTTTTAGTATCAGTTCATTATCATTAAGATGACATATTTGCCCAATTGTTGTTATAAAAGTTGTTATTTCTCTTTCATTTCTGACACTAGTTTCTCTTTAATTAGTTCACACCCAGCGAAAATAGGTTAAGTAAGAGCAATATTGCTCTTTATATGCCTCATTTAGTGAGTAAGTTTTGATTTCTCAACATCATCCTGCGCACAGCTTGTGTAAAACTCACTGGCAGTTCACTTTCTTTTTATTATCAAGGCACTTACAAATGTTGTCTTTGTTCAGTTAATGAAATCCAAGCAGAATCTACTGTGTCGTCGTGATGTCAAACTGACATTTAAAAGATGACAAAGACGTGTTTGTGAGACACGCGTTTGACATACTGGTGAATATTTTCTGCATCATATTTTGTCCTTAATTGCTCTCTCCCTCGTAAAGATGTCAAATAAAGTAAGCTCCACAAAGTGACCCTTGAAAAATGTGTTGGCAGTGCACTTAACCTAACTTAACTTCACCTCAGAGGAGAACAAATAACATTGAAACGCTGCGATTCAAGTCCATCATAAGTCATAACCGTGAACAAAGGCACTCACGCATGTTGAGACAATCATTCATGGACCAGCTCAACCTTTGACCCTCATCAGTGTAACTCTGCGGCCTCGTTCAGACCTGATATTAACGTCCGTCCTCGCTGACCCGACAGCAAATCAAAGGTGTAAGATCAGTGTCAATCAGGACAGATGCGGTCAATACCGGGTCTGAGCGTCGTCTTCATCTGCATGATTCTGTCTCTGTCTCTGGAGTGGTTGTTAGCAGGGCAGGCGGTGATGTCCCGACAATGTTGACGTTCTGTGTCTTTTTCATGCCCTCCCCTCCTCTCTCTACAACCTGTGCAAAAACAACCACGCCAGTGCTTGAGTACAGAGATAAACTATTCACACACACAAACCAAAAACCTGCCAGTAAGGAGAGAACCCATCAACAAGGTAGAGTCAATTGGCCGCTCACAATCCTCATTCTCCTCTAACACATAACACGCTTCCCTCTCGCTAACCTACACAGGCGCTCACTAACCGAGTAACAACTGCATTGCACCACGTTGCAGACCATTCACAAAGACCTTGAGAGACGCTGCACTAATCGTCGCTGACTTTGTGGCCGCTCTTCTGGGAGCTGTGGGTTTTTCACAAACCAAATTGGCTGCTGTCATGTGGCCTTCTCCATTGTTGCAGGGTTGGCTCGGCACGGCTCGCTGTGGTCAGTTAAGAGCCAGGTCCAGACAGACGAGGAAGCGGAGCCGTTTAACGTGTCAGACCAGTTATGAATCACACACACACACACACACACACAGAGTGTGGTCCCGCCGGTCACGCTCTGCTATAATGAAAACAGCCTGAGGATGCATTATACACTCACTGGCTACTTTATTAGGGAAGAGAGGACACCTAATAAAGAGGCGGCAGTGGCATTTGTTGTGGTCTTCTGCTGCAGCTCATCTGCTTTAAGGCTTGACAGGAGGATCTTCTGTATAGTTGGGTTTTAACATACAGAGGCGAACATCCATTCACTCTCACATTCACAACCCCGGTTGATTTTAGAGTTTCTGATTAACCTCACACCACAGTGTGTCACTTAAATGCACAGTATGTCATTTTTGTAGTAAGGGCTCTCTCAATCCAAACAATAACAAATGACCTAGTTTGCTAACGTCGGGAAGTAAGATGGGCTACCTTATCGTCTAGTTTGGTTTTCCTGTGTGTTGGCAGAGCAGTGACTTATTGTGATCCATTACTGACAAATACACACATCCATCGCTCTACCATTTTATCCTCCATATGAGGGTCACAGGGGGCGCTGGTGCCCAAATACACATGATCCTTTACCTTGAATAGAATGGGGATGGGGAACATCAGTAGCATACTTTTTAGATATTTGCATAAATGTTGCATATTATATCTTTAAATCGCCTTTAGTGATGCTCAGATTGAACAGCAGCTTGTCTGTTGAGTTGCTACGATTGTGATTAGCTGATTACATATCGGCATTAACGAGCAGTTGAACAGGTTTCCCTCATAGAGTGGCCGGCGGGTGTATGTTTATCATCATATTTCAGTATAAGCCAGTGTAGGGGACTGAACTGTGACAAACCGTGTCCTTCCTCATAGTTGTTCATGTTCTTTGAAAATATTTGCATGCTGGTTTTCAGAGAACTGGCATCTAGACTTCTGCTTCAAACATCTCGACACATCAGATCTGCACAGTCCACAGCTTTGTTAGTGAACTGAAGGAATGATGATGATGATGATGTTTATATAATCCCTGTCGTTCTGCTGTGCATGGAACTGTAGTCGTGCATGTCATGTGTTGGCCATTACTTGTGTCCTGTGATTGTTTGACAGCTTGTCTACATCAGTGGCATTTGAACGGGACAGACCTTCACATGTGTGTATGTGACTTGTTGTTTGCGTGTGTGTGTGTGTGTGTGTGTGTGTGTTCTGCAGGCATGTGGGCCAGCCTGCGCTCCAGCAGCAGACTCAGTCAGCATCCGCTGGCAGCAGACGTGGGTGCCAGACTTGCAGGGAAGGATCTGGCGCCCCCCGCAGGGAGCAGCGGTCTGCAGGCTCAGCTCCTCAAACGGCAGGCAGCCCTCTACATCCTGGGTGAAAAGTCACATCTAAGGGTAAGAAAGACAACAAAGTAAAACCACTATTATGCTATAAACTCACGATGACTAGAAGTTAAAATGAATCATTTAGTGCAACATCGTCTTTAACTATGACCATGTCATTCATTTTAGTTATCTTTAAAGTTCACACTCTTTTCTCCTTTTTAAATAAAAAATATTTGATCCAGTGAACATTGAGTGAACATTTACTAGATACAGTGTGTGAACCGACACTGACCTTAAATCTGATCACAGTGTGTCGTTAAGACCGTTGTTACACATTAATTGTGCGGCATTTCAATGATTAGAAATGTGTGTGTGTTTAACTTTTGATCAAAAAAATGTTTAACTGGGGTGATGTTTTTTCTGAAGTCTTTAATGTGTGTAAAAAAAAATTAAAAGATTGAATCCGAAACACACACACAATGAAAACATAAAAGATACATGTAAATGTCTTTAAATGACCTTTCTGCTGCTGTTGATAAAGTCCTGGACTGTCTCTTTAAGCGTGTGGTGGACAGTCAAGGTCAGCATTACAGTTTAATGTGTACCTACAGGAAAGAATTGATCAGTTCTGAGTAATGTATCCATGATTTCCGTTTCTGTCTCCTGGCTCTTACTCTTACTCTTACATAATATCTGAAACTGGACAAATAAACAGTGCTGCAACACAAACTTTCAAGTATATTTTTACCGTCTGATCCACTGCTGCTGTCTCTCTCTCTCTGTCTCTCTCTCTGTGTCTCTGTGTGGACAGGGCTTGAGAGTGGACTCCTCTCTGAACTGTGAACTGGTGCCAGTGGAGTTTGCCGACACGCGGCAGGTGAAAGCTGCGCTGAAAAAGCTGCTGAGGGCCTGCGCTCCCAGTGCCACGTCCTCCGACTCTGAAGACTCTTTCCTCAAAGCCCTGGAAGACTCTGAGTGGATCCTGCAGGTGAAACAAACACACAACACGGTTTTGCACAGTAACAGTCAAAGTCAGCTTTTAAAAGACAAAAAAACAATAATACCCCTTTAAGTTTTTTTTGCTTATTTTAACCATAAAAGGGCCAGAAAATGTCCTATGAGTAAGTGCTTTAGCCCATTTTTCCAAAATAACTTTCAATATCTGGCTGTTATTTACACTTTACTGTTAAAATACTGTATTAACAGTTTGAAATGAAGAAAAACAAAACTTTTTATTGAGAATAAACACAGTAGTAAATAAACACCAGATGGTGTGTGTTAAATTTGAAATTTGACAACATTTGTCAGTCTTTGTCTCAGTGTCCGCAAAAATCCACGACATAATTCCTTTCCTTTTAGACATTTTTTAGAAGGGGTTTGAGGCTTTTTAGCTTTAGCTTTGGTAACATGCAGCTTCTCTGACTGCAACCCTTATATATATATATATATATATATATATATATATATATACATATATATATATATATATGTATATGTATATATATACATATACGTATATGTATATACATACATATATATATATATATATATATATATATATATATATATATATATATATATATTCTTTCTCTCCCCATTTTCTGTCCCCACCTCTCCACTATCCCCCATTTTTCCTTTCACCCCAACCGGTCGAGGCAGATGACCGCACATCTCTGAGCCTGGTTCTGTCAGAGATTTCTTCCTGTTAAGAGGGAGTTTTTTCTCTCCACTGATGCCTAGTGCTTGCTCATTGTGTGAACTGTTGGGGGTCTCTGCTCTCTTTGATGTTGTCTATGTACAGTGCCTTGAGATAATGTATGTTATGATTTGGCGCTATACAAATAAAATTGAATTGAATTGAATAGATAGATAGATAAATCATAAGTGCTCCAGGCTGCATTATTGTGTGAGAGGACTAAACCAAAAACTCAAACAGAAATCGTGCCCTACAGATAAAAGGGAGCATTTTATGACGTACATGTATGCCCCCTTTAAAAGAGTGTGTGAGAACGACCCAGTGGTCCACTCTTCACTCGCTCATCCTCTCTGTTAGATTCACATCATGGATAAATCCAGTCCGAGGCCAGTTTCCCAGGGGAAACAGATTCACAACGATGGAATAACAGCAGGCTGGTTATCTGATTGACCCTCTGCAGCCCTTGTCCTTACATTGACCATAATATACACAGTCGAAAAGGATTATCTGTGGGAAGCACTTAATGGGCAGCAAGTAGTACTCTGCATGTAATTACCAGTAGACCAAACATGGTATTGTATGCACAGGGAAGATTAATCATAATATGTGTGCGTGTTGATTCCCCACAGATTCACAAGATCCTGCAGCTGGCACTGTTTCTGGTGGAGCTTCTGGACAGCGGCTCATCTGTTCTCCTCAGCCTGGAGGACGGCTGGGATATTACTACACAAGTAAGAGCAACTCACAAGTACTTTAAGAAGTGAATGCACAAGCACGATGCACACATGAGAAGAATATCAAGACCAGAGGGTTAAGGGAGTGTAGAGGAGACACTGGACGACAACAGATTTTCATGACGTGATTTTTCTGAACAGTGAACATCTGCTGTTTCCTCCTTCTTCTTTGTTGGTTTTATGTGGGTAAATTGGTTCATCACTGATTGAAGTCAGCCCTAAAAGGGTACATGTGACCCCCCTCTGTTCATTGAGCTCCACTCGTTACCCTTAGCCGCCCCCATTAAATCCAAATCACTGATGCTCGCCTACAAAGTGCTTCACGGGTGTGCTCCCACCGACTTAAATGCTCTCCTGAAGGCTTATACCCCTCAACAAAAATGGAATGACCCACTGAGTGCTACCAGAACAGGGGGGCGTCCCTGTCTATCTTCAAGAAGCTCTTGAAAAATTCATCTTCTCTCCTACCACTTACCTTTAGCCCCCTATCTCCTTCTGCACTTGGATCACTCCACCCTCTATCAAGTGGAGTTCTTTCCAAGACGTCTTCCATGTAGCTTATTCCTCTTTTGTAAGTGGCTGTGGATAAAAGACCCAAACTGTTGGTATTTCCAAGTGATTCTACACTTATTTAAACATGCTTATTGGTAGGATTTTCAAATTCTGACTCATAAAAATATCTCTAGACTCACTGGATGAGTCTCAAATAAGAAATTAATTTGTCTTGAGGTCCTGGAATGATTGTGGCATTTCAGTATAAATCACTGGGACTGTATGTTGGCGAGCCAGCAGCATTTTTGAATCACTTACGGGAAGTGACCACTTTCACAATTATCCAGAAAATGAAAAGTCAGAGCAACTAATCTTCCTGTCCCTCGTGTCGAGTTTGTCTGGGTGGTTTCTTCTTTTGTATGATTTATCTTGCGATTTTAATTTGAACACATTTACACGTGCGTGGATGCTCGCTCAGCTGTGAAGGTGGCAGCATCATAAACACTTAACACCTGTGCAGAGTGATCATTCATGCCGACACTGCACCTGCAAGCCTTTAAATGAAGGCATAAGAAGAACGGGGGGGTTGTTAAGTGTGTGTGTTAGCAGAGCTTCCCTGATGCAAGGCCAGGACCCAGGGTGTCCTCGTTACAATCCCCTCCCCTCCTTGTAATCATAGCACGTGATAAAAACACTACAGGAAACTCGTGCATCAAAGGAGACGCATTGATTCACGACAATAAAGCGCCGCCGTGAGTAGGAAGAAGCAGTGAAATGCAGAGATTAAACATCGTGATGGGCACAAAACCCAACAAAGACAAAAAGAAAAAACTTAAGAAAGGATACAGATGCAGTTACATATGTGATAAACAGTCTAATGTTTAGATGTCGCCCTCCATCGGTCTCGTGTCATATATTTAAACTGAAAGCCGAGATAAATAACTTATATCGTTATAATGTGGCTTTGATTGCGACGACAGTTTTCAGCACGAGATTCTCTCTCTGCATCTGTTCAGCCTCTTGCCCGAGCCATGTGTGAATCATAAATCTGGCCCCCTCTGCCACACCTGCCCCTCCTGCTCAGCCCCTTCATCACGTCGGTACACAGTGTCCCGAGGTCTCAAAAAAAAAAAACACGTCACAGATTTTTAGCTGATTTCAATTACGCGAGTTCACGGTTTCCGACTCTGAGGCACGTAAACAGTAAATCTGTTCGATCCTGATCGATTTCCAGTGTCTGTTTCTGCTGCGCCGCTCTGCGATTCATCGCATGTTTGCTCTCTGAGCTCATGTTGTCCGTGCTGACCCGCGCCTAAAACGTGCATGTTTGTGGTTGCGAGTGCTCATCCTTCAAATGTGTTTATGTGGTTGGTGAAGCCCTGGGTTGCTGATTAGGAGTGTGCTCTGTGGATCCCGTATGCCGGGCACGTGTTCAGCCTGGAGCATCTCTCTCTACGGGCCACCAGCTCCATCACGCCATGACCTGCTCGACCCAGCACAGGCAAATGGGCTCCATATGCTCTGGCTCCCCTGCCTCTGTCCATGGACCATAGACACCCAGCAGACAGGATGCAGAACTGTCTGCTTTCTTTCTAAACCCTGTTTTCCGTCTCTGTCTAACCCTCTGCATCTCTCCACTCCTCAGTCGTCTGTAATCTCACAATAATCTGAGGTTTTTATTTGAGTGCCAAGGTGCAGGGCAGGCGGGGGGGGGGTTCTTTCAGGATGCTCTTGAAAAAACAAAAGAAACCCACGGGGGAAGCCATGAACTGTTTTTCCCGCTCCATTCCACACGTGTCAAGGCTCATTAACTGTGTTGGAGGAGACACGGACGGGGAAGCAGGCCAAGCATGTTGCATGTGTGGACAAGTGCTTCTCAAACGGTGTTCAGTGGAGGGAATTCAAATATGCCTGAAGACACTGCTGCGATGTTATATAAATGTTATTGATAGCAGATGATCAGTTAAGCACAATGTAAGAAGAAGGATAACCTCCAAAATATAATCTGTCATCTGTGTTTCTTTGTCGCTGATACACTGTATATGCGGCTCACTTTACTTGAGCAACGTCTCGATAGTAAAGTAGTGACACTGCACACAGGAAGTGATGGGTGTGGAACTGGCTGGGCTTAGTTTGACGATGGTTTGAAACAAATTGATTTTTGTTTTTAATTGTTTTTAATATATTGTTGCTGGAAAGAGAAGTTTACATGTATGTGTGGAAGGAAATAAAATCCCTAAATGTGGTCATCAAAAGAAATCCTCAATAAAACACTTCAAATAAAGTACATTTCTTTCATTAGAATAAACTTGCAAGTTTATTTTACCGAGAAATGTCAAGGTAAGTAACAACATGGTCGCAATTTAAACAGGAATTTTAAAAAAACACTCAACAATTCATGGTCATTTGATATCCTCACCTTTAAATTCCAGTCATTTTGACACTTAAGTCTGTGATTTTAAATCTGGTATCGTGACTGTAAAAAGACGACACATGTGAAGCTGACGTTTCCTCGTCGCTGTCTGCAGGTGGTGTCATTGGTCCAGCTGCTGAGCGACCCGTTCTACCGCACCCTGGAGGGTTTTCAGGTGCTGCTGGAGAAGGAGTGGCTGTCCTTTGGCCACAAGTTCAGCCAGCGGAGCAACCTGAGTCCCAGCAGCCAGGGCAGCGGCTTCACGCCCATCTTCCTGCAGTTCCTGGACTGTGTGCACCAGGTGAGCTCCACCGTCGCACCTGATTCTGTCCACGCTGCCTCCGCGGCGTGACTCTCCTGTGACTTCTCTCGTGCTTTCCCGCCACGTCACTCATAGCATCGCCGTGAGCTCAGCTCATTCCTCAAAAGCAAAGTGGCTTGAGGGTGAAGAATGTGTGAAATTCAGCTGTCATTATCCATACATTTGGTTTAGCTGTGCACCTCCCAGTGCTGGAAATGTAATTTTGAGCGTTTATTGCGGCAGTGCTGCTGCCCAGATGGTCGAGGAACCCAGCGATCGGCGCTGAGCTGACTGCACGGTTGTGTTTCAGCATCCTTTCACAATGCAGTGCGTGTTTAGGGCTGCGTGTGGAAAATCGCAGCTCTGGGGACTGAGAGTCTCCAGGAATTCTTGAAGGGGGGTCTCGTACAGCTGAAATCCAGAGAGCTGTGTCCATTCTGAAATACTAACTTTAGAGGATGTAATGGGTTGTTTTGTGTCTCTGGGGGTCAAACAGGCCCACTCCCATGCACTTACATCAACACATATTTTCTGCATTTGTCTTTTGAAACTGCAGGCTTGGCAGCGGAGACAGTTTGGCGTTGGTTCTGGGGTCGAGAGGAATATAAACAGGGTGGGGGCAGGGGGTTTCGGACAAGAGCTGAAAATAGAAGTGCATCATCTCCACAACAGCTGTTGTTTTTGCCAGTAGACCCAGGTGGCCTCAAATATTCAGCACTTCTCTGTCATTGGCCACCTCAGTCCTCTGGACGGGAACAATGGCGGTGCAGTCCTGCTGGCTCAGTGTGAATTGTGTCTGGTGCTGATGATATCATCAACCTTTGCCCCCACATGGACAGGAGACTGTCCTTCCCGTTTCTAATGAAGTGGACGGATGTAAAAGCAGCAACACGAGGACACCGTCCAGCTGTCACTCTCACACTGACCCTTTTCTCCCCGGTTAACAACAATCTGTATCTGTCTATTTTTTGCAGATTTTGGCGCAGTATCCTCTGGAGTTTGAGTTTAATCAGTATTATCTGAAATTCCTGGCCTATCATCACATCTCTAACCGCTTCAAGAACTTCCTGCTGGACTCCGACTACGAGCGCTTGGAACACGGTCAGTGTCCTTGACAGTTTAAACCAGAGGGATTTTGAATATCATCTCCTCGCATGTTGTGAACATGCAGAGCCACACAATGACGGGATGTCAACAATATTTCTGCGCCGGTAACAATAAGAGCTTCTGGCGTGGGCTCGCGCATCACTCTTTAAGTAATGCGTTTTATTCTTTCTCTTGCACCGTAAACACGTCTTAAATTCAGCTGACACGTGCAGCTAAAATTGATATAAAAACGTGGTTTTTGCGGCTGCACTGATGACGGAGGACACTTGCAGTCGCTCGTCAAGGAAACACGGTGGCCTTCACATACCAGAAGTTCTTGATGAGTGACATTGTTCTTATTAATTTGCATAGTAAGCTTTTTCTTCAAACCTTGAAACACTGGCAGGACTGATGGCGACCTCTTTTAAAGTAAAGGTCCCTGAATTTCTGCCAACAAATCCACCTAAATGTTACCCACCACACCTTTAAAGACTGAATGTATTTGAATACACTTACTTATTTACTTACTTTCTTATTTGTAGCTGGAAACATAATTGATAAGTGAGTTTTCTAAGCAGCAGTTAAAGAATAAATGTGTGATTTAGTTCTATGTTAGACTTGAATATGAATTATAGTGTAAAACGTGTTTAATTCCTTGTGTGATTCAGCAGCATCTGTGTTGTGTGTGTGTGTTTTCAGGCTTGTTGTTTGAAGATAAAGGTGACAAGCAGGCGCGGAGAGGAATTTGTATGTGGGAGTGCATCAACAGGATGCACAGGAGGAGTCCCATCTTCTTCAATTATCTGTACAACCCCTCGGAGGGTGAAGTGAGTGTGTTTCCCCCTCATGAGCTACAGCACAATCATGAACTCATACATGCAAGCTTAATGAGTTTATAGAAATGGGTTTGATTGATTTCAGTAATGTTCTTGCTGCGGTATTTTATTTATAATATTTTTATACTGCGTCATACATGAATTGCTCCTCATGTATTTTACAGTTTAAAGTTTAATTACATTAAGTAAACTGACATTTAATACAGTGTCACGTGACTGTATGTGATATATTCTCACAAAACTGAGCTCTTGTTTTTTTAAAATCAATATAAACTCATGTTTATTAAAAATATAAATTTTTACTTTTCCAGTATTTAAAAAAAGCAAAACACAATGTGTGAGTAGGTCTCTATGAAGTATTAAGTTTGACTTTCTAATGATCATATTTGACCATCTTCGCTGGTGTTCCTGTTGTTGTAGGTGATCCTGAAGCCTTCCATCAGCATCCCCAGCCTGAACAAATGGGACTTCTTCACAGACGAGACGTTGTCCACCGGACCGTCGTATGACTGCCGCATGACGGCTGTGAGGCCCGACAGCTCGGAGGAGGCCGACACGATCTCCAACAGCAAGAGGAGGATCGTCTGGCCGTGTTACAGCAGCGTGAGCCGCGCCCAGCCTGACGCCATCACCAAACTCCTCGCCGTAAGAGCTCGCCTGCCACCAACAGCTCGTCACTCTCAATCGAGTCTCGCCATGTCTGATGCTGACATCACGTTCGTCATCTTCTCCTCCCGCAGGACATCCACAAGCTGGAGGGCGAGCTGAGCCAGGCGCCGGAGAAATGGCAGACAACGCTGGAGAGAGTCAGAATCAGCATTCAGGAGGACCTCAAACAGGAAGGAAATGTGTGTCACGAGAAAAAAATCCTACACAAAATTATACACTAAAGATACGAGGTTGCCTTAGTTTGTCAGGCCCAGGGTTTTAGCTCTCTTTATGCAGTGGAACACAGAGTAACTTCCTCCTCTAAAGCGACCTTCATTTATTTAGTAATCGTTCGTTTGAAAAAATGTCCGAAAATGGTGTAAAATGTTGATCAATGTGAAGCTGAAAAATCAGAAAACTTTTCTTTAATTATGAAAAAACCCTCAAACTGATTAATAGATTTATTGCGTCAGCACTAATGTTAAGCCCCGCCTTCTTCTTCTCCTGGAAAGTGAGCTCCATCTAAGCTCTTGCACGCCTAAGGTCAGCCAATCACAAGCTCTGTAAGAACACCACGCTGCGTGCTTATTGGCTCACTGACACTGACGAGATAAGGGGCGGAAATTGAACACATTTTCAGTTTAATACTCAGCTCTAGTCACGTCTGGGTTCAACACTTTATTGTGCTTTAAAAAAGAGGTCAGCTGACAAATTAAGAAACTGAACGACGTCTTTTTTTGGCACGTTCCGAGATGACAATGCTAGGAATTGTGACAGAATGGTCTAGGGAGCATGAGTCATCATTTTCATGTGAAGTCCACACCTCAACACCACTGAGAATCTCTTGGATGTGCCGGAGAAGCAACTGTGGATTGATAAATGTGGAAATCAGAGCTCAGATCTGTCCAACAAAAGTTTGAGTGTGTGGCTTTTTGTGTGAAACCCTGTGTTTTTTCCCCACACGTGTGTTCACAGCTCTGTAAACAGTCGGTGTCCATATCGGGCCTCATCCCCACGTCCAGCCTGCAGGCCTTCCAGCGCCACTCCATGCTGCATCTGCCCGACAGCGCGCTGGGCGAGGACCGCAGCGCCACCGCGACGTCCAACGGCATCAACCGCCGCGCTGCAACACTTTACAACCAGTTCACTCCCAAGAGCGAGGAGAACAGGTGGGCCGTGAACTTCCTGAGTGCCGAGACAAAATATGAAGTCCACATTCGATTCACTCGCAGACACACACACACACACAGGGGGGGCCAGTCCAGTTTGGGCAGATGAGTCAATGCTGTGGTATGCTGTGGTCATGTTTGTGAGAATTGTCTGTTCTCTGTTAAACTATGGCTGTGTAATTTTACAATTATTGTGAGGTCAAAGTACATATTCTTGGCACAAACATCTGGATGTTTTACTCCGACTCGGACAGACTGTCATTAAAATCTACTTTATGAACAAAATAGATGTATCTGTTATTTGCGGCGCTCATCAAACAAACGGATGTTTCAACAGAGAGCGAAAAAGTCCATCGTGTTCACAAACACGTTGTTCTTCCGTGTCTCTGTACGAGAAGTTGTTGACGGATCACTTTAGGCTTCAATATTTCCAGATGTCGCGGATCTCGCAGTAGTCTGGGTAAGTTGCTGAGACAGATGCATGCGTCGTACGTAAGCAAAAAACATTTACTTAAGCAAGGTGAAATAAGAGAAGCCCCTGTTCTATACGCTCGCAGAACAACCTCCTCACACTATGGGAACATAATGTACAAACGGTGCTGGAGCTGAACATATGGGGGAACAGTTTGTCCTCCTGCCCCCTTCACAGCAAACGCTGGTACATTCAGTCTCTTGGGTTTCTAATGAGCCGTCTGTCAAAAATGCTCTTGTGTTATTTCCCAGGTCTTACGAGGGGATTTTATACAAACGTGGCGCTCTGCTGAAAGGTTGGAAACCTCGCTGGTTTGTATTGGACATAACAAAACACCAGGTGAGCAAAAGCCGACACTTACACATTCACCCTGTGCGGACAAAGGCTTTTCCGGGTTAACGCTAAAAAACTGTGATGTCGTCACAGCTGAGGTACTACGACACCGGGGAGGACACCAACTGCAGAGGCCACATCGACCTGGCGGAGGTGGAGTCGGTGACGATCGCCACGCCCACCATAGGAGCTCCCAAACACATCAGTGAAAAGGCTTTCTTTGACGTGAGTAAACGCGAATCTGCCCCTGCAGTTATTTAAATGAATTCAATTCAGTTTTATCATGACATACATTATCTCAATGCACAAAGACAACATCATGGAGAGCAAAGAATATGCATAATTATTATTATAACAAAAATAATAATAATAATAATAATAGTAATAATTAGCTCCGCCCACTTATATTTTTTGACGCACATTCCTTGAACCACTTTAAGACGTAATTTTTCACCAGGTCTGATGCGGTTGCAAAAATTGGTGAGTTTTGGGGTATGTTCAGGGCCTCAAAAATGCAATTCATTTGGAAGAAGAAAAATAAGAACCTTGTGCTCGAACCCTAATAATAATAATGATAATAATAATAATAATAATGATAACAATAATAGCCTGGAACTGGATCTGGATCTGGATCCTGCAACCTGAGGACACAGTGAGCGAGAGAGAGAGAGGAAAGGAAGGAAAGACAGTGAGTGCACCACAGGAATTACATTAGGATACAGTCTAATCTCTGCATGGTTGCACACAGAATTGATTTAAGTGCTGTATAATCAGCTGGTTGGTTCGGCTGATGTGCGTTCGTTATCTTCCACCTGATGTTTTTGGGTATTTAAAAAGTTTTTTTTTACAGGTGACTGTATTTCAGCATCGATCACAGCAGATCAGTCAGGTGACAAATATTCCGTCATTGCTGTTCTTTGCTCAGCCACAGCATCATGACCTATAACTGGTTTTATTCTCGTGACATGTTTCATTTCTTTTCTTTATGTACATAAGACATAATGATACAGAGAATAAAAGAACTTTCACGTCACATGAATGTGTTGCTTCAGAATAAAACATGCCACAGGTATACACACACATGAGTCACAGCAGCAGACTAAAGTATCTAATCTGTTAATCTGTGTGGATCGAGGAGAAGGAGATGGAGAGGATTTTTTCTCTGACAACTGTCACGTAATTTAATTTTAACCCTTAGTGCTCAACCTCCTTTGTGTGTGTATTGGTCACATAGTCAGGCTTTAAAAAATAACGTGAGTAGCGATACAGTAATTGTGCAAAAGTCACAAAACTGTCGAGTGTTTTTATTTTGTTTTGTTCAGTGAACTTTGAACTGTGGCGTACTTTTTGCTCAGATGTGTTTATATACACCTAGAATCTATATTGCACATTCTTCTTATAGCCTCTATATATTCATTTTAACATATTCATGGAAAAAAGCAGCCTCAGTGCTCTGAATTCTAAGGGTTCATTGCTGCGGTAAGTTAAAGACAAATATTGTAGCATTAGAATCACCAATTTCTGTTAGAACTATAAGAATGGTTATATGGCTGATCTCTTAAATCCTCTAATGAATATGGAGCTTTTTGTCGTCGTTTGCTTGTAACGCTTGTTGTCTGCTGCTCCTTCAGCTGAAGACCAGCAAGCGAGTCTACAACTTCTGTGCGTCTGACGCGCCGAGCGCTCAGCTGTGGATGGACAAGATCCAGAACTGCATCTCTGACGCCTGAGCGGCGAGGTCGTGTCACGCTCAAGAACAGAAGTAGAAAAAAAAAAAACTCAAAAAAAAAGAAACAACGCACGGCGTCAGGGCAGCTAAGAGGTAACAGCTCCACACTCCGCTTCACATATCTTAAAAATCGAGGACCACAGTGAACAAAGTGCCTGGCAGCAGAGGATAAGAAGCGTCCGTCCTCGTCGCCGTCGCTCTGCTTCGGTCAAACGCGTTTCATGTGGGCTGTCGGCTCCGTCCTCTGTGCCTGTAAAAGGCCCGAGGTGAAGATAAGCTGACATTACAAAGGAAAAGCTTTTTAAAGCTGTAACTACATCAAAGCAATATTAGTGGCCATTCAAACTGTGGGTTCCATTTTACACGTGGAGATAATAACCTATAAGAAGAATTTCTATCAGATATTTTACTACGAGGAAAGGTTATTGCTGCTTAAAGAAATATATGAACCGCCAAAAACTCAGATTTTAATGCACAGCATTGAGGAGCAACGTGTTTGCACTTACATCTTAAGTATGCACTCCTTTATCACATAGAGAACCTTTTTATCCGAGGCGTAAGTCATTTCTTTACAGTGTAGATATATGACGTTTCTTCACGACCGACAGAACTGAAAGGAATTTGCACAGTGAGTTCAGAAGAGTCACCCGACCGTTTTTTGTTTTCTATTTAATTAAATACGTGAGGTTTTCTCTATTCTGTTGAATGTTTATTGACGTCCTGATAACTCGCGTGTGTCTTATGTAATGTAAATTATTCTTTTTTTATTATTAAAAGTGTAACTGTGAGTGTGGTGGCTATACGTTGTGTAAATACATGTGTGACATTTCATTTTATAAACTGAACGTTCTCAGCATAAGTATACTTTTCTAACCGTATATATCTAATGTGATCAGTTAGTCTCTCTTGTTTCTTTTTGAATGTGATGTTACTGGAGTGGCCTGTTCCCTGTTTGTCCTCAAACATCGTTCTGAAAATGGTGTTTTTGTTTTTTTAACATTGTCCAGACAGTCTCTGTGTCTTAAGGGCTTTTAAAAGACGTAAATAAATATATCAGTCAGACGTTCTGGTCCTCTTCTCGTCTGTTTGTGCAACTTATATGGTTTCATTTAAAAAAGACTTTTTTCATTACTGTATCTTAGTACCATCTTCTGTGGTGACACTCGTTTTTTTTTTTTTGGAAATAAATCAGAAACGTTCTTGAAACGCTGTGTTCTCGTTTTACTGGGAGAATTGAGACGTTTATTTTCAAGCGTCGTAAAGCGATGGAAGACGCATTTGGATCACTTTCTTACAAGTAAGTAAAAAAAACAACAACAAATACACTTACAGTTCCAGTGTGTAACATTTACTGACTGCAGGAGTTGAAAATACTTGCCACAAGTATGTTTGCGCAAAATAAAACGTGTTTGTGTGTCAGAGCCTCAGAATAAGCCTTTTACAGTATGTATGTACTTTGCTTTACAGACAGAAGCAGCCGCAGCGTGCCTTTCACCTTTGTTTGAAGTGGAGGCTCGTTGCGCAAAAAGAGAACAATGACGTCCCGTCTGGTATGCGGAAAAACCACCGTCGTCCACTGACGCACTTGGAAGTGGGAGGAGTCGCAACAACCGCGAAATGCTCTGTTAAAATATGTGACCTATTTGTGCGTGAGGTCAGGTTCCGTGCGTGCGGGACATCTGCGAAGACGTGATCCTGGCGGACAGCAAGTCCACTAAAAGACGACATGGTGAGTTTTAAATGGAATCATTATCAATTAAATGCATGTGTCTAAAAGTCATTTAGTATTTTCTGCCGCATCGTTCTTCACTTAATGTGTCAATGAATGGTACTTGTAACTTAAAGCTGCAGTAGGTAACGTTTGGTTTGATTTTTGTTGGTGTTATTTTGCCTCAGTTTGGTAACGAACAGACACAGTGTAGCCATATTTGCATGATTCATCCTTCAGGTCAAGCAATACTATCAGACTTGACTGAGGGAGCATTCGTGTGTATACAGCAGCAGCACGGGGGCAGGTGAGAGTACGAAGCATTTACTAGCTCAATGTTGCTGTTGCCTCCCTCTGTCTTCTTCTCTTGAAACTCTGGTTTGATCTGTCGTATCTTAATCTAATATAATCTAATCTAAGCACTAAGTCTGTGAGACGAAGGAGTTGATCCTTTATTCAGTGCAGAGTTACAGACAGCCCATAAACAGCGGCGGTTTATTTCTGTGACTTCTTTCCCCCAGAACTGACTCCGATGGCAGCGTGCAGACGAGACCAAACGCCTGGAAAGCAACGCTGGAGCTCGTGAGTTGACCAAACGTCATTATACTTGCTTAAAGTTTGCCAAAGAGCCGCTTGACATGCCACAACACTACTGGGAGAATTGTTTATGGTTGATGAAACAAAGGTTGAATTGTCTGGGAGGGACATGCGGCGCTGTGTGGGGTGAAAAGGGCATCGCATTCCAACACAAAAACATCATCCCAGCGGCGGAGCGTCATGATTTGGGGCTGCTTTGCTGCGTCTGGGCCTGGACAGCATCGAGGGGGACATAAATTCCCAGGTTTACCAGGTTTTTTGGGGGTGGACGCCGACCACTGGAAATGCAATGTGCATGAAACTCAGCAGAGAGACTTCAAACTATAAGAAAACTGGCTTTTTGGAAAAAAGATCTGCCGAGATCAAGCAGTTCTGTGAAGAATGATTGGAATCTTATGTGATGGCCTTCCCTAACACCAGCCCCTTTATTAAGTGGTTCAGCTGCTTGTTATCAGCCAATCACATGGCAGCACAGAAAGATGAGACTTACGTGACTTTGACTGTGTCGTGGTTGTTGCTGGTCTCAGTATTTCAGAAACTGCTGATCTACTCGAGACAACCATCTCCAGTGTTTTCAGAGAATTGTCCCAAAAAGAAGAAAATATCCAGTTCTCTGCCGTTTAAAGCAGATGGTCTACAGCAGCAGAGGACCACACTGGATACCACACCGGTGTCCTGCGTACCTAATATATTGGCGGTTGAGTACAAGCAATAGATTATAATTACCATCAGACTATGAAGTAAACGGCGGTGTTGTGGTTTCTGCAGAAGAAGAAGAAGCTGACGTCTTCTCAAGGAGACAAACTGGAGACAAAACATGAACATTGAAGCTGTAATGTGTAACTTTTAAATATTAAAAACAAACGTCTGTACATTCAACGTGCTGCCAAATGAGTTTAATGAAAGAGAAGTCGTTCATGTTCCCCTGGGTTTTAACAAGCTCGCTGGTTTTGGGATCAGGGAGAAAACATTTGTGACTGCCATGTTTTTCTGGCCTCGTGTTTATCAGAGATTGTTTTTCTCAATGAAAGGGAATCAAACACCTCTTTCTTTCTTTCTTTTGCTTCGTACGTGCCAACAATCGTGCACGGCAACGACGCTGATGATGATGATGGGTGTCTCACTTACCACTTACCGGTGCCAGACCCTCCACTCAGGCTCTGTGGCGCCTGGTTGGCAGCACTGACACTGTTCTCGCGGTGAAAGGACACCGGGGGTCAAAAGACGAGCAGAGAGAGAGAGAGAGATTCCCGTGTGAGCCGGTGCTGTACGCTTTGTCCCTCACAACAATCTCCCAGCTATCTTCCCGTGCAGCAGGTGCAGAGCTCCAGCAGTCTTGGCAGAAGCCGTGGCAGCTTCTTGCCATATTTAGCCTCCTGCTTTGGGACATTAGGAGCTCTACCCGCAAACAGGGGGCTGCAGGGGAAGTTATCCAGCAGGAATGGCATGATCGGAATCAGGAATTGCAGATTTTCTTCAGTTATTGATTTCATATTGCTGCTTTCCCCTGATTACATAGATGTGTTACTGGAGACTGTGTAACTAAGGCCAAATGACTGCCTCTGCAAGTGATTTCCTCGCTTCACATTCAAGACAAGCGACTGATGAAATCACCCGTTACACCTGAGAAGCAGCCGTGGGGTTTTTTTTGTTTTTGCTGTGCAATCTTGTGTAACTCGGCCAAACGCTTTCTCCCGAGTTCAGTGAGATTAGTCTCAGTTGGCGGGAAGTGTGCAGCGCTCACATAAAAAAAAAAGACAAATCAAAAGCAGTCTGTAAATTCAACATCGCACGTATTTGTTGGTTTTGGATGCCGCGTTCCACATGTACAGTCACAGCTGTGATAAATACTCCACTGACAGATGATTCGGATTTATTTCAATTCCCCCCTTGAATCCTATTTTCCATTTCCTGGGTGCTCCTGTGATGCTTGCACCTGCTCGAACAAAAACACTGATCTCACTGGAGTCCTCCGCCCTAGAAATCAGGATCAGGGTGATGTCAGCGTCCTGTGTCACATGGGGGTCTGTGTGATCTAACGCATGAATCAGCGGACGATGTTATCCGGCCACCGCCCGTTCATCCATGAGGAGAAAAGCACAATCAAAGCCTTGATTTCTCGTTTAAAGGCGAGGTGGGGCACTCATGTGTTCATCCGAGGTGGTGGTGTTTTCACTCGACAGTGGACGTGACCCCCGGCGTCTGCAGCTGAAGCCGGGGGTCCAGCGTTTGCTCGTGTGAAAAGCTCTGGGCAGTGAGGTCACTGTGGGAAGTCATCTCAACCCAGAAAAAAAACACGCATCTGCCAGACATTTTTTCACCAGCAAACAATCCCCAAATCACGTTCCAGCATCAAATCAGCCTCCGTGAGGATATTTTGGACAGGAATTAGATGAATTGGTTATGGACATTACGGTGCTTTTGGGACACTTGTGTTGAGGGAGAGGCAGCCAGAGATATCCTTATTTTTGGAATGTCCAGGGCTTGTGCAATTTCGCCATGGAGATTAGAAACTCTGAGAATAGTTAAACACATTGCACTTGCATTTTTTTCTTCTTCACAGATTCCAGGATATAAATACCTCTCATAGAAAAAAACAGCACAAAACCTTCAGAAATATCTCAAATCTACTTATTTAATCAAATATGTTGTGTATTCATGTTTTAAAGAAAATGAATGTAGTATAATGTATGTTTATAACTGTATTTTCCTCTCACTAAAAAGGGCCAGTTCATGCCAAAATCTAACAAACAAACAAATAAAACTTTTTATTTATTAAACATTTATGTCAAGAACAAGAAAATGCGCGGACAAGAAGTGACGACGCCAACGGGATTGAGAGAGCTAGCTTAGCTGCCGTAGCTAACCCTGCTAGCATGAATGTTTACGTCAGTGTTCAGCTTGACATCAGTGCTGACATTAGCTAATGTTTGCTAATGTCGCATTTTTTTGGAAAAACATTTCCGAATATCCAGACCGACTAGCGCTCTCGCTCCGTCCTTCCAGGGCAACCAAGATCGTACCGGGCGCCAAGAAGGCGGAGCGAGAGCGAGATGTAGCGACGGCGAGCACTGTCGATAACCTCACACTGGAGAGTTTTAGAGAGTTTAATGTGTTTAAACTATGTAACGGGGGAAGAATTAATGAATTAATGGCTTCATTTCAGAGGCTACCAAAGTGGCGCGGGTATCCCAGAATGCATTGCGGTGTGACGTCAGTTGCCAAGCTCTTATAGAGTTGGCCACTCCGAGGTAAAAAAACAAAACCCAAATAAAATGAACCCGATGCCCGCCCATGGTGCCGGGTCTGCAAGGAAAGGCTTGTAACCGCAAGGTCGCCGGTTCAAGTCCCCACCAGGTTCGAAAGGGCTGGGGTACCCCTGAGCAAGGTACCCACTCAGCGTGGCAGCCCACTGCTCCTAATTCTAGGATGGGTCAAATGCAGAGAATAATTTCCCCTAAGGGGGATTAATAAAGATAAATTATTATTAATTATTAAGAAAGGAAGGCGTGATCTGCACTCTCACCACTAGATGTCACTCACTCTTACACACTTAGAACCAAGACATCCATAAAAGGTGAACATTGTGGATCACGCGACGTGTTTTGGTGATAAAGTGTATCCTGAGTTATAGTATTAGAGCAAGGACTTGGACAATATGTCTCTATATTATGTGATATTATCAGTAAACCGCCAGTATGAAGAGATGTGCATGAGTGTGAATGCAGGCTCTTATCTCATCTCCAGCTCTGACAACTCTGAACTCAGCGTGAACCGTCTCTTTTTTTTTGTGTTGTTTTGTTTAAATGAAGGAGTTAAGGCGTTTCTTCATCACTCAGTAAAGACAGTCATTGTGCAGCCTGGATGTCGGACACCAGATAAACACGTGCCCACAGCTGATCGCAGTGTTCCTGTAACTCTGTCTCCTCTCTCTGTTCAAACACTGATCCTTTGTTGCACACACTCGTTCTGTTTTGACACACAAAGTGAAACCTGGACGCTGCAGGTCACGTGCGCCAGAGTGACATGAATCTTGTTTTGTGGTGAATGTAACAATGAAGTCATATTGTACAGCTGTCATGCAGAGCGTGCACTAACCCAACCTCTCCTCCCCCCCCGACGCTGATGCCAGTAACTCAACTCGTCAACATCGCTGCCAGTTCCAAGCATGAGTCTGATTCTCTTTGTCCCAAATGAAAATCATTTCATTACAGTGTGAGGAACTCGTTGGAAACATCTCTCTCTTTTCTTTTTTCATTGAAGGTAACACGAGGTCAGGGAGGGCTGTGGCTCTGAACGCTGAGTCACTGTGAATGAACGAATGTAACAAAGGATTGTGATTTCATTATGGATGGAACGCGCTGAGGCCGACACCGGATCTGCTTCATCAGCTCAGACCTCGTCTGCCAGAGTGAATCAGTGAATCAGTGAATCAGTGAATCCCTGCAGGTCACTGCGATGCTTTTTTCAAATAAGTCAAGTGTATCCAGTGCTCTGATTTAAATGTCTCAGTAAGAGTTAGTGACATCTAATGGTGAGACTACACCAACAGAGAGCATGTTGTTCATCTTGAGTTGATTATTTTTCAGTGACAATTAAAGGAATCTTGAATGTTAAAACTGTAAAGGCTCATGTAATCAAGATTATACATCGAGTTCAACAATTCAGTTGAATTTCCTTCTATATATTACATACGGGACCATTTAAGGATCTGAATTATTAAAAAACTTGTCATAAACTCTCTTGTTTATGATTCTGTTTGACCTATGAATTGTTTTTGAAAGATTTGCATCTTCAGGAAACATTATTTTAGATTTAAATGCCACGTCCAGGGGTGAATAATAATGCAACATCTGGACAATATGGCTCCTTTTAAAAAATACTTTCCACTCCATGTGGTGAAGACACATGGAGTCGCCTCAAAGCATTCAGTGTTATCAGCTGAGTTTTTGTTTGAATTAACGAAAGAAGACCGTCTGTGTGGCGTCGGGACAAAGTGTGACTTATGTTCACATGGCGACACCTAGTGGACGCTCGAGATGTGGACACAAAAGTAGAGTTTGTTATATCCCATAAATGCTTGGCTTTACCTGCAAACACAATCTCCCTGAAATGAAATGTGCGTTTATAAAATGAATGAATAAAAATAGCAGGCCAATGTCTTCAAAAATAGAGGTTTTATTGTTTTTATTACAATAGTTGAGAGTTTAACAGATGCAGTTCACTCACATGTCCCTGAGCGACAGTGAATATCGGTCAAATGTTCTTTATTTTCACAAAATTACCATCATAACAAGTTCATATCAAAGCACAACGTCACAAACTCTTCTCTAGCACGTCACAGTTTGTTCACCATTGTTCTTTCCCTCAGGGAATCCAACTTGATGCCGTTTCTGTGGTGAGTACAGAATAATAATTGTTCACAACAATTTCCTTTAAATAATCGTATTAAAAAGCAGATCATCAGATCATCACCAGAAAAAAGCTAATGAAATGCAGTCAAACATTGAACATTTTAAAATAACGTCACTTTAAATGAGTGAAATATTTTTTATTTTACAGCTTTCATGACTCCAGAATCTCTCAGGACTGAACAGGCCCTAAATCTAACATTTGTCCTGGTGAGAGTTCATCTTCCTCTCCTGCCACGACTTCTTCCTCATCTCCAGCTCAGCGTCAGTGAAAGACGCTGGACCCCAGTTGGTGATTCTCTGCGGTCCTTTATGACCTGAGACACCGGGATAAAGGTGAAAGGATGAACATCTCATGATACAATAGTGTCAAGGAAAAATATAAAACCAGAAATAATGTTCTTGTTTTTTAATTAACTAACAATTAAACTGTCAAAATAGAGCAAATCTACATACTTATACACACACAAACAAACTGAATCCACTCAACAGGGTTCCCACATCATATTCAATGACTTTTCAAGGACTTTCCAGGACCAATTTCAGTCTGCGTCATATTCGTTGGCGAGCCAGAGATCTGAGAGTTTGCGTTCTCATTGTTCTGCACGGAATCTCACGTCAACATAATGTATAATAATATCAACTGAACTTCTTTATTGCACAAAATTCAAGCACTTTCAATGTCCCATGTCGATGTAAGAGAACTTTACAGAGAACCCATGTGCACACACACACAAAGAAAAGCACAATTTGTTCACATAGAAACACCGACCTGCAATTTTCCACCTGTGCAAACACTTCAACCACGAATAAAAGAGGCTTCAAACTAAATATTTCTTTTGGTAGTTTTTGTATCTGTGCAATGATTTTTCTTTGCTGTGTTTGAAAAGTTGAATTTACCAAATTTTGCACACATAAAATGGATAAAATGTGTGTTCCAATGCTGTTGCAGGACTCTGTTACACATAAGCATATAATAAATCCTAACATAAGCGTTTAGTATTGTGGGTGGAGTCCGTTTTGAGAAGAGAGGACATGGTATGGAGTGCTGTGATGCACTTTTCATCTGTTCTTTCTTTTTTCAGAAACTGAGCCACACTTGGGAAAACATTTGGGAAAACTTAGCACTGGAAATTATTCCTAATTCCATAATGAAGTGGCAGATGAACGGATGACTGGATGGGATTCTTAACACCCTCTGTGTCTAAAAATGACTCACAATCCCTGACGGTCGTCATGTTTTCCTACCTGGCTGGATGAGACGCACCAGGCCCTCGTGTTTGGCCACCTTGTCCTTCCATGTCTTTGTCTTGTTCGCCGCTCGCCTGAGGTTCCTTGACACTTCCTGTGAAGGACACGGATATAACATGGATAAATGAGTTGAGATATCTGAAACATGCCAGGTAACAGGGGGCGTGGCAGAGGATGCGGTGATTGTCATTTTTTTATTGGCAAATTAATGATAAAACTGATTTGTTTCGAAATAGATGGGGACGTGCATGGTTACAGACTGTGGCAGTGTTTCAGAAGAATGGAGAAAGAAGAATAAACTCAAGCAATGATGACAGTTGTTAAATTGTAATGTCTATAAGTTTGTCTTTATATGCATAAGTAGCAGACTTAAATATTTCACAAATAAATACAAAAATAATCATTTATTAAATATTAGTTATAAAACAAGAGCGTGTTTAATATTGTTTGTAATTTTCCATAAATGTGTCTTGTATTTTCTATGTTCAGTGAAATTATAATTCTTTATTAAACCAAAAATTCCTTTTTTTTTTGTAAACTTCATCATGTGACGTGACCTCATACTGCTCCAGTGCTCCCTGTCGCTCCTTCTCCAGAGTCTCCAGCTGCAGCACAGCGACCTGCAGCTCCCTCTCCTTGGCCAGACGTTCAGACACCAGCACCTGCTTCTCTGCTTCAGTCCGAGACAGCGCCCCCTGCTGCCGCAGGTGGATCAGCTCCAGCTCTGCCCTCTTTGCTGCCTCCTCCTCCAGCAGCCTGCCAGAGAACACATCATTTGGGGGACGTGTGGTGTATTGAACTGTTGTTTATAGTCAAGAAAAGTCCATTAGGGTAGTGTACAGCAGGAGACGCCCTCTGTCCTTAGACCACGCAGGTCCCAAGTCTGGCCCTCGGTCAGATTTTGCAGCTTCAGTTCTCTCAGCTGTTGCACATTGAAACCAGAGTTCCAGGTTGGCAACCCAACCATGACACGCAGATTATGTTATGTACCGATATCTGAACCCAGATGTGCAAGACAGGCAGATGTTTTCATCTGTTCACTCTTGCATGGCTCAGATTTCAAAAATGTGGCAATAAAAAAAAAATAAATAAATAAAGGTCTGAAGGGACCCTTGGCCCCCTGACTGTCTAATTATCTGTGTATTTTCATCTGGTTTGTTATATACTACAGCTCTTACAGGAGGAAGTGAAGTCTTTAGCTTTAACAAAGGTCAAATTTACCTAAAGCTCAGAGAGGACACAGCTGTTTCTGTTGCTGAGCCGGGATTAGACACGCCCCTTCACTTAAAACACATTTTTGATCTTTGGCTTTGGACCCTGTATGAGATGTTGGTTGTACCTTGTTTTTGTGTGTTGTTTTTATACTTTCTACACTATTTTATTTTTTTGTTGTATGTTTTATTGTTTGTTCGTAGGACCATTGGGTCTACTTTATAAATAAAGTTGGATTGGATTACTCCCAATTTCCTGTATTTCTACCTACGTTGAATCTTGAGTGTGTGTGACAGTGAGAGAGAGGGAGAGAGAGAGAGAGGGAGAGAGAGAGAGAGAGAGAGAGGGAGAGACCTGGACTGCAGTTTTCTCATGGCCTCCTCGTCCTGCTTGGCCTGCCTCTCGTCCTCCAAAGCGTCCTCCAGTCTGTGGTACATGTCCTCCAGCTCGCGGACTCGCTGCAGGTACTGCTCCAGTTCACTGGACTTCTGTGCCACCTGCTCCTCCATCTGCTGACGCACCTGAGCAACACACACACACACACACACACACACCTTACTGTATTGATTACACACAACTTGTGCACGCAGGCTGTTGTTTTGAGGGAACATCTGTGAATATTCACTCAACTTTCATGTTGTTGTTTTCATGATGCTGCAAACTCGCTTGAGCACACTCTATTATCTTTAATTCAGAAAAGGCATTTATCTGTGTCGTCACGGCAACAAGATGATGACAAAGAGTCATCAATAGTCACAGTGAGTCTGTCACAGACACAAACAAATGACTCAGCATCATGGGATCTGTGATTAAAACTATTTTTAGTCTGTTTCCTGGAATATGAGGGACAAAAACTTGGTACCACATGGGAAAAATTAAATAAAAAACCACAAAATAATTGCCTTTCTGACCCTTTAACGAGAACATGTGTCACCAAATATGCAGTGTAGCACTTTATTATCAGGACAGACGCGTGGGGGGGCTCCGTGGTTACCATCTTCTCTCTCTCCAGGTCCAGTCTGTAGCGATCCTGCAGGTCTGACTGTGTCTTCATCCTCGTGTCTTCCTCTAACGCCGCTTTGGCAGCAGCGTCTTTTATTTTCTATGAAGCACAAAAAAAAAAAAGGGAGAGAGAGATTTTACGTCTTCGCATGACTGGAGACTTTCTCACAGCACAAGTGAATATACCTGGATTTAAAATAGAAAAGATGGGTGTGTGTTTGGTAAAGATGTAAATATTTAGTCTTTTTAGTGATTCGGCTAATAGATAAAATGTTTTTTGTCTTTTTTTAAACATCTGTCAGGGTAAAAAGAGAAGTGAGAATTAGTCTACATGAATTTCCACCGACTGATAGAAATGTCTTTTGCATAAAAGGTTTTACTTTTACTTCCTTTTTTCTGTGTGCGTGTGTGTATACTTGTATTTGTTGCCTTTTTAGGACCTTGTCAGGACCAGTAGTCCTCATGGAGACCAAAACCTGAGGTAGAACCTGATTTCTGAGGAACTGGTTAAGTTGAAGGCTAAGAACTGAATTGTGGTGAAGGGTTAAATGAGTTATTGTTAAGGTCAGGGTTAACTTTGTTGTCCAAATGAAGTCACATAAAAGTGTATTATTCACAAAATGAAATAAACTCTTGGGATATTTTGACCTCAGGATCCTCTACTAATCTTCTCCAGCTCTAGACAAAGAGCAGATGTTTGTTCATAAGCGTGTCAGCGAACATTAAAACAAAAACAAACAGTTTTTGACCCTGAAGGTTCTGGTGTGGAACCGTACCTCCCTCATGGCCTCCAGCTGCCTCTGTTTGTGCTCGTTTGCCACCTGGAGCTGCTTCATCTTCTCCACCAGATCCACCTCCTCTGCAAGCTGCTGCCGCCGCAGCTCCCTGCGCCTCTGCCGGGCCTCGCGGTGAGGAGACGGCAGCCCCGACCTTATCAGCTGGATGCACGTTTGAATAACTGCAGAAAAAAAGTCACAACTCCATAAGAATAATAACGACGATGATGAAAGTCGCCGTCACTCGTCGTCACTACCTTGAATCCATTCCTGTTTCTTCTTTTTGTCCGACGCGCTGACCTCGAAGCTTCTGTTACTGCACTTGATGATAAACAGGCATTTCTTTCCATCTTTATCTGGCAGAGACTGGGGGAGAAAATGATTCATCATAAATGTGGACACGTGGGAGAAACTGGAGAAAAGCCCACACAGGTTTAATATGTATATAAATCACATATTAAACCTCGACAAAGCAGTTCTGGTCCAGAATGATATTTCCTTTCTTCTCCACAAGATCCTCAGAGTCGTAGTACGACAGCGAGTTGGGCCGAAGCACAAACCAGCGCTCGTTCCAGTTCTTCCTCCTTTGTCCTTTTTTCATCATGTAACCCTTCAACACACAAAAAAAGCCCCCGAGTCACTACATCACATCAAGGTGATGCTTCTCAGATAATTTGCTATCGATAAAACACATGAAGACGTCAGAAAAACTGCACCAGTTTGCTCAAAACCTTCTGGAGTTATGGCCCAAGGATGAAAATCACAGATTTTGGTGGTGATCCAGATTCAGGTTTTGTTTTCTGCACTGTGGGAAACTGAAGGAATTTAATATTTAAGAGGCCAAAAAAATGATTTTGTAAAGCCACCATGACCTTGATCTTTGAACTTTGGTGACACAAATCTAGGCATTTAATCTACGGAGTCTACGTGAACATCTGTGTTAGATTTGAAGGGATTCTCTTAAGATAAAGCATTCACAGGGTTCAAAATGATTATGCCTCTGGCCACGGTCGTCCTTTGTGGCAAATTAAATCGACACGTTAACGTTCTTTAAGGTAAAGAAAGAAAAAAACACTTCAGTAAGTGAGTAAACCAGATCAACATCGCGTCAGACCTGCTTGAGCATGTCCAGTATGAGCTCCTGGAAGACCTCGTCGATGCCCAGCGACAGCGTCTGGTGGTTCATGCCCTTGCTGAAGTAACCCATCCCCACCATTTCAACCAGCTCCCAGGCAGTGAGACAGCTCTTTGTGTTCAGCTGCAGCCTGTAATCTGCAACCTTCTCCTCACACCACTCACTCCCCATGGTCTCCATCAGCTTTCGGAGGAAGTACTCAATCTGAGGAGAGTTACATACATATACAGTGTGTTAAAGGAACAACGCTGGAGATGTTGAGGGTTCGTCTTCATTTGAGACAGTTCAGCAGAAAGCAGGTGCCGTAATATCCCTCACCTCTTCAGTGACGATGACCAGGGGGTATTTGTCCTCTGACAGGAAGTTGAAAATGCACCAGACTTTGAAGGCGTCGTCGTCTGTGATGAGGAGCTGTTTGTTGCACATGTTCTTCTTGCAACACAGAGTCCAGCACATCCTGATGAACTCCAGCACATCGAAATCAACCCGCAACTGAGAATCCAGGCATAGCATTCACTCAAAGAGTCAACGTTAATCAGTGTGTGTGTGTGTATTTAGGGGCCTTTTCTGACCACTAGTCCACATGGAGACCAAAACCTGGTCCTCATGAGACACAACCTCATCACTGTGGATCTGGTTCGGTTTTAAATCATTGTTAGGTTATGTATGGTTTAGGCAAGAACTAGTATTACAGATGAAGAAGGAAGAAGAGGGTGAGGTTTAATAACAGAGGAATAAGAGAAAAGAAGATGGAGAAAAAGAACAGAAGAAAGGAGGCAGGAGTTCAATTTAAGACCTTTTAAGACCAATTTTACAGTAAACAATAACAACAAAGCTGCCCAACACATTAGTTAGGGACAACATGACTTTTTGATCCAGGGCAAAAGTTAGAATATCTAGTTCCCGGTGTTGGTGTCATGACGTCCTGGAGGAAAACTCACGCTGTCCTAATCTGGGTGATGTTACTGCAAGAGGCATTTTCAAGACCTTTGAAAGAGGGATTTAAGACATTTTAATACTAATTAAGACCTTGTTTTCAGATTTATGAATGTAATGCCTTTTACGACTTTTTAAGGATCTACAGGAACCCCGTGTCAGATGTCATTGTCACGACTGGGATCAAAGCTGTTGTCGAACAGCTGATTGAAACTCTTTCACTATTCTTGTTCCCACCTTGTCGAGGATAAACCTGCTGAGATACACCATGAAGCCGTGGTCTGAAACGGGCCCATTACTGTCGTCCTTGAAATGTTCTTCAAGAGCCACAGGGTCGTGAGGGATCCTCATGACTGTGCACAGGTTGTGGGACAACACCTATGAAACCACAATGAGACAATTATTGTTTAAATATTTAATTTACTGTCGCAAGAGCAAAGAAACCAGAGACTATTCACATTTAAGCTAATGAAATCCCTGCTGAAACTCTTTTGCCATTTTATTTAATAGTCAGTTAATAGTCTCCACAAACACATTGCTGTGCACAGTTCATATTCCTGATACACGTATAAGAGGGTGCGTTAGATCAGTCTTGCAGATGGAGGATTTTGTTAACACCCATACAAAAATGTTTTCAGACATTTACAGGCATTACTGCTCAAGCGTGGCGGCAGTTCTCTAGTAACAGATGACTCCACACATGAGTGCTTCACAAGCAAATCTCATCCATCATCTACTGCTTTATCCTCCACCAGAGGGTCACGGGGGGTGCTGTGCCAATCTCAGCTGACATAGGGCGATAGGCGGAGTACACCCTGGACAGTTCGCCAGTCTAAATTGGTCACTCTAAATTGACCGTAGGGTCTATTTTTTCGTCATGTAACGCTTCAACACACAAAAAAGCCCCAGAGTCACTACATCACATCAAGTTGATGCAGCACAGATAATTTGCGACTGATAAAACACATGAAGACGTCAGAAAAACTGCAGCAGTTTGCTAAAAACCTTCTGAAGTTATGGCCCAAGGATGAAAATCACAGATTTTTGTGGTGATCCAGATTCAGGTTTTGTTTTATGCACTGTGGGAAACAAAGAGGCCTTGGTGGATGTTTGTGCTCTCAGCCTCTCGTCCTCTAAGACAACATCAGTCAAATAAACCTTAATGATATAATGACATACTATACAATGACGTTTTTGACCGATTTTGGAAGACATACTATACTATGACTTTTTTGACCAATTTTGGACGACATACTATACAATGACTTTTCTGACCGATTTT